>NC_052063.2:1624293-1924293 GCF_903992535.2 Arvicola amphibius
GCATCATAGGGTTTTTATAAATCCCTTCATAACCTTTTGTAACCACCCCTCCCACAATAGATCCGCCATCCATCCCGTCTGTTTTCCTTGAATGCCTCCGGGCGCTTCAGATAAGCAAATTCTGATTTTTTTGATATTGGTTACCAAGGGCTTTAAGTCTTCAATTATAAGATCTTTTTAAAGCCTGAATTTCCCAGCATCTCTTTTCCACACAACTGCTACAAAGTGTGTACTCTGACAGAAAACACAAACAGGCAAAGGATACCGTGAACACAGTAAAGCTTAGAAACAGACCTCCACTGTCCCAGATACCAGGATGTATACATACAGTGCTTGCACACCCATGGCACAGTTTGTGCGGTATAGAAACGCTTGGGGACTGTAGTATCTTCTGGAAAGTTCCCTAAAGGGCGATGTATTAAAGGCTTATTCTTCAGCCTGGGATTACTGGGAAGGAATGGAAATGTGGGGAGGTGGGGTCTATTGGGGAGGCCTCTGATCAGTGGGACCATTCTCTGTTGGTGGGATGCAGCCCTTCTCTCCCCGCCTCCATTTGCTGGCTCTAAGATGAATCGGGGCCCTGTACACTCACTCCCTACCTTGCTGTGCCCCAAAGCAGTGACGTCTGCTGACCTTGAACTGAACTGGCCAAAGCAATGAGCCCAAGCCTACCTAGTCTCTTTACGAGACAAATACCTTGATCATTTCTAAATTACAGAAGCTAATATAGTGACCTAAAATTTTTGAAGTCCTGGAAATAATTCTTTTTTGTTATGTATGGGTATTTTTCTGGCATGGATGTCTGTACCATGTGTGCCTGGTGTCTGTGGAGGCTGGAAGAGGTTGCTGGATTCCATGGGATTGAAGTTACAGAGGTTTGTAGCCACCATTTTGGGGCTGGCCCTCTACAACATCCAGGCTGTTGTTAGCCATTGAGTCCTCCCAAGTTATCAGTTACCCTCTCTGGCTCCCAACCCACTTATTCGTTCATAAGTTGGAGCCCGGAGTTTGAGATTCTCCACAATCTGAATTTTCTTCAGAATTTGCCTTCAGAAGAGATCGTGTGTTGATTGCGGTTTTAAGTATTTCTTGAATTCGCCCTCGTCCACGCCTCTCATGCTCCATTTCAGACCCTCTTTACCTACAGACGCTGCGACAATGGCCTTCCATCTTGTCTTTCTTTTCTCCCACCCAGTCTGCCCCACGGCGTGGGAAACCTGTTGTCACGCTATGGTCTGTGTCTGTAGACACTGTGTGCCTTGTCTATGAGCTCCAGTTTGAGGCAGTCCTGGCAGGAACAGCTTCTCTCCTGTACATGTCAAGTTTATGCTGAAGTTAGAATGCCAACTACAAAGCTATCTGTTCGGGCCTTTCTGGAAACCGTGCCAGGCTCAGCTGCAGCTCTGCACCCTTCCCAGTCCTTCCTGGACCTTGCCCTTTGCTCAGGTCTCATCTCGGCTGTGACTGACTTCGCCTCCATGACTTCTTCCTAGAACACGATGCATTTCTTCGTCCTCTGTGTTGTCCTTGCCACGCTCTGACAGGTGTCACGCCGCTTTTCCCGTAGAGCAAGTCACTCTCCACCCTTGACTGTCCTCGGGGACACCTCCAAAAGAGCTGGCACCGGGCTCCCTACCGGCCAAGGCTGCCGCCTTTGCATTTCCGGGTCCTCTGGGAGGCACCCTTGCTACCCACTTGGCAAGACTTTCTGATCTTGCTGCTGTCGCATGCCGCCGCGGTTTCTGCACAGCCCTGCACAGCTGGGTAGGCCTGCTCTTCTCCAGTTGTTGCAGCTCTAACAGGCAGAGGCCCAGGCTGCCTTCCCGAAAGACACGTGGCGACATCTTTTTAATGGGTTGGAGATGGGTTATCATCCCAACGCTGGCTGCAGAGATCTACAGTGTTTGCCACACTTCATGTAATGGAAATGTCATAGCCATTAACATTTACAGAATATTTATTGGTATGGGAAAATGCTCAAAATATGTTAAAGAAAGCAGGGTACAAATCTGTAAACAAAGCATGGTCCAATCTTGTAGTAAAATAAATTATATATGCATAGAAAAATACAGGAAGGGGAATACACTAAAGATTACCAGAGATGCTCTGGGGTGGGGGACGACTCTGAGTCAAGGATTAGTTTTACTGTTTCCCGCACTTTCCAAACATTCTACCAGGAGCACGTACGACTTTGATAGACGGGGGATGCACGTTGAACCCTAGTCCTGGGAGGCAGGCTCATGTGCTGAAGAGCGATTAGTTACTTATAAAGCTTCAGCCTGTCCTATACGAAGGAAGGGTAGCATCTGCCCTGTCTGCTACTGAGGGCCACAGCCATCTGGGAACTGTTCCGTCAAGCAGCTTGGACGCTTTGCTTTAGGACGTGCTTCCCCATCCATCCTTCACCTCCAAAGTCTGGTACGGGCAGAGTGCTGGAGACTGCAACGGGTACTGTCCCATCAGCCTCCCTGGAGAGGGAATGGTCCACACCACTGGTCCCTGACCTAATGGTACCTAGGTCTCCATCTAAGCTCACTGACCAAGCTTCCTGTCCCCATGCTGGCACCTCCCTGGTGGGAAAGCCTGAGACTGCTTCTGTTAAAACAGTTATTGCTTAAGATGGCCCGAGAACTGCAGCCCGTGCTGCCTCCATCTCAAAGCCTCTGGCTATGCGGCTGGGCGCACAGTGGAGAAGGTGCTAAAGTCAAGCCTGCAGCTGGGCTGGGGAGCCAAGGGGGAGCTCTTTGGAGAGGTGTTGCCTCCAGAGTGGGTGAAGTTACAGAGAAGACACGGAACTGGACGCTCAGCGCTCTTTCTGTGTGCGAGGCAAAACTACTCCCCCTTCTTTCTAAGAATTAATCCTGTAGAAAAAGTAGTACCCCGTACAGAGAGATGGAAAGGGAAAGGAATGCACTGGTCATCCAGGAGCACAGCTGTGGCTGAGTGCGCAGGGCCAGTGAGGGGCACCCTACCAGGCACGGCCACTCATGGAAAAGCTATCCAACCAGAGATTATAAATATTTATTTATGTATACAATATTCTGTCGGTATGTATGCCTGCAGGCCAGAAGAGGGCACCAGATCTCATTACAGATGGTTGTGAGCCACCATGTGGTTGCTGGGAATTGAACTCAGGACCTTTGGAAGAGCAGGCAATGCTCTTAACCGCTGAGCCATCTCTCCAGCCCCCAACCAGAGATTATAAAAATACTTTCAAAATGCATTTGCAGAATGAAATAACAAAATAATTCAATTCCCTTGCTCTGGATTTTTCCACTTAAGCTAAAATCATGAATTGGCAAATAAAATGAAAACTTCATACGCCATTGGCTAAGACGTGGTCACAAGTTCTTCCCAACGATTATGGGTGGAAACCCTGAGGCCTGGTTCCCTGGTCGCTTACACAGCATTCTGAATTGGCTTCTTCTGCAGCAGCTCAGCGGGTCACTTGGAAATATGTCTATGGCCACAGCACCACAAGTATTTTCTGAGTGGACTTAGGTGTTCTTTAGGTAAGTAGAGTCCCAGGTTTGCTCCGCCTTGGACAGTGGGTTTCTCTCCCATCCCGGCACGCACCTGACCCCATCTGAACTGTGACGAGTGGGTCCTGCAGGCCTTCCACCCTCAGCGGGCCTCCTTTGCTTTCAGTGTGCCTATTTAAGTCTAGTAAACTTTCTGCCTTTGTGTCTGTGTGCTGGGGTGAGGGGAGTGGGGGGGGGGCTTTAAAGTCCAAGCAATCACACGTTAGAAATAAACGCAAATCTTAGTGATGCAATGTTCTTTAAGGGTTCCCCTCTGAGCAAATTTTAAGAAACTGACATCTCTGGCAGCTCAAAGGCCTTTTGCTATTCAATCTTAATGTGCAGCTTTGTCAGAAATTAAGATAAAAGTCATGCTCACTAGCACTATGCACGCTTTGCCCATTAAAGAGGGTATGTGTTGACAAGTGAGGTAACAGACGGAAAAACACTTTAAAACATAAACCGGGCAATGGCACGCCAGCCCGTGGATCCATAAAGAAACACACACACAGATGGCTAAATTGAATCATCCCCAATGTTTTATTTAATTTAAAGTTTTAAAAGGCAGTGGTTAAGCACATAATCTATGTGTGTTGCATATATGCATGTATGTGCACCTACACACACACACATATATGAAAGGAAACCAACCCCTTTTCAACTTTAGCCACTGATCAACTTGGCCTGCTGTCTACATGATTGCGCGTCTACTTCATGTGACCATTTCTAAGAGTAAAAATCAACAGCCTTAATCAGCTTAATAGTAACTATTTGTGTTTCTTTTTTAAATAAATAAAGTTACCATTAAACTGATCACATATGGTAGAAAGAACACACACACAAATACACAGAGACCCTTGTTTAAAACGTGACATACGAATGACCTTTATGTACAAATGGTGCTGTTGGCTCCCTACCCCCACTGCTCGGGGAGCCTGGAGGATGTGTGCACTTGGCACAGTGCAGACGGTGGCCCAGCCCTACGGTACGTGTAGTGTTCAGAAACATGAGGAATAAATAGGCACATGTAGCTGCCTGGAACGAAGCCGTTATTTCTAGCTCCTCAGAGGGAGAGCTGTATTCTGAAGTTTTAGCTGAGACATACAAACGTTAGAGTGTAGTAGGTTTGTAAGTCCGGGGCTCTGTGCGTATGTTTCCACGTGTATACAAAACTGAAAGAAAGTGTGGGGCTGGGTCACCAAGGAGTCCCCTGCCTCAGCCCTTGGTACTAGCTCCACAGGCGCTCGTGTGCCTCGGGTTCTGGAGAGACTCAGAAGGGGCGGTTTACATGAGTGGGTGGGAGGACACGGTGGAGTCTTCAGCTAGGAATCCCGGCAACAGGACTGCCAGGCTGGACCAAGCTGCTGTGCAGAGTGAAGGCCCACACTGCATCCTGATGGAATGGAATGGCCGTTTCTGCTCCTAGCCCACGCCTCTGCCTAACTGCAGCTCTGTGTGGACGCCTCGATGTTGCAGAGAACACAGGACCACCTCTCAAACATGCTGGGTTCCCAACGAGTAAACCAGCTAATGTGTTTCTAGCCAAAGCAAGGGCATACATGTTTACAGAAGAAGATTCCCCTGGAGCTACAGAGAGAAGATGCTGATAAAAGCCATATTGGGAGTGGAGCGGGCGACGGTGCTCTTCAGTCCGTGTCGGAGCTGGTCTCCTCGATGACGGAATACTGGCTGAGAGCTTCCTCCAAAGGTGTTATTGTCCCATCAGGTTTCAGTCCCATTGGTTTAAGCAACTCCTCTCTGGAAAAGAGATAAAAGAAAGAAAAAAGTGTTCACCAGCATCACACACACCCCTCCCCCACCCAGAGCCACATCCTTTTAAAAAGAGAAGTCTCTAAAACCCAAAGTATTTTCTCTCAAGCTCTGTGTCTGTAACAGAAAGATGAAAGGGTATGGAAAGAAAGAGGGAGATGAAAGACTTCATTCACACAGCCAAGCCCACTAAGCCAATTAAAGTATGAAAAGTCAAGGTCCAAACGGGCTCGGGACGAGGAGCAGGTCTCTTCTGTTTTGAATAATTAACTTTTTTTTTCCTCTTGTGGATTCATTTGTTTTAGAGAAGTTGAAGCTGCCAGAGTTTCACCTGCCCAACTTAGAATTAAACGCATGTTTCATTTAATGGAATCAATTTGTCAAATTTGGTTTTGTTCCCACCATCTCTGACTTAATGAATACTTGTGGATTCATTTCAAATCAGCTGAATTTCCCCACGTTTTCCTTCCTTTTTCTCATTTAAAACACCATTGCTTTTGTTTGTGGCAGTTTAATTATGGGATTGACAGCCATTTTTAATCTCTTCAAAGCTCCCCAACTGTCTTCACCTAATCCAATTGTATCCACTCCACAAGTTACAGCCTCATCTAAGATGGTTAATTATTGATTAAGCCAATCAAAAAGCATCAGGAAAGATTTATTTAATCTCTTCATAGGCCGTATTTATTATTACATGGAGGTCGTGACAAATCTACCTACTGAGTTGCTAACTCCAAGCCTTCCACTCCCAACAGGCTAGTAGTGTACTTAAGAGGGCGGCAAAGGCACGGGAGCTGCTTAAAACTTATTTCTCATGGAGACGGGCACCACTGAGAATATGACGCAGCTGCTGTAATGCTGGTGGGCTCTGGTGTGAAGGGAAAAAGAAACACTTCTTCCCTCTCCCTTCAGACAACACAGGTCCCTCCCGTGGAGAGGAAGCTGCAGGATGGGATGGCACCGTGAAGCCGGGGACTGGTTTAAAGGAACAGGAGCCTACGCAATGGCCCTGGCTCGGTCAGAGGGTGACTGCTGAGGCCGGAGTCTGGGAAATGTGGCTGGCTGGCTAACTGAGGCTCCTGCGTGTTATAAGAAACAGGATCAAAACCATAAAGCTGAAAAGTTGGAAGGAACCTCAGAGATCATTTAGTCCAACCCCCTTTGGAAAGGAGACGGAGTGACTTACCCAAGGCCGCTCAGTGGCAGAGTTGGGCATGGGACAGGTCTCCTGAAACAGAGTCCTGTGCTCTTTGCAGTAAATCCCATCTCGGCTGGCTGCCCTAACTGCATGGAAAAGCAGCGGAGTTCACTGCTCAGTGACCATGTGAAAGGAACTGCCACCTGCTGGGCAGACGAGGAAGACAGGCAGCAGCGGCTGCCCTTGACGAGTGGACAAAACAGACCCAAGATGACCTGGGCAACAGATGGGGTGCAACAGTGGCTCCTGAGAAGAAGCACGGCCACACTACCCGAGGGAGGCAGAAGTCACCACAGAAGAGCCACCCTGTGCCAGGCAAAGGAGACTGTGAGGTCCCATTGTCTTGTGTGAATGTGTTAAGTTGCGTTTGCTGCTTTGTGCTCTTGTAAGGCTGGACAAGGAACCAGTGTTTAGGGAGTAGAGGTTCAAGGAAGTGAGGGGAGAGGGAAGGGTAACATGGCTAAAGGGAGGAGCTTAGCATTTATCCTGGAGTGTCCACTGGTTCACACCCTCTGGGAGTGCTGTGTAGGCTCACTAGGATGGAGGCCATGGTAATGGTGTATGGAGAATGAAAGAGACGGATTGTGGCTGAGGCTGTGGGAAGGAGCGGCCTCACGCCTCAGGTGTGGAAGGGGCTGGGAAGGTGAGTGAGTGGTAAAGTGTCCCTATGGTTCCAGGCAGGTGCTAGGGCACTCCCTACAGGAGCCAGAACACAGGCAGATTCGGTGGACCGGTGCTATTTTTCAGGACACAAGGAGCTTGACTTGCCTTTGTGGCAAACAGACAGACACGCCAGTGGCGAGCCACCAGCAACGCTCGCGTCCTGCTGTGACCTAGCACGATTGAGAACACGTTTTTCTAGTTCTGACTGTGATGAGGAACTGTGTGACACTGAGTCCTAACACTGATGTGAAGGGGACACCTTGCTGAGAACAGCACACTGAAGGCTAAGAAAATTCACATCTGGGAAACAAGAGCCTGGACACATGCCAACCAAACACAAAACTTTAGAACCAAATGACCTAGGTTTAAAGGTGTTGGTAACTGAAGGCCGTGGGGATGGTAGGGAAAGGCAGAAGCAGAACTGGCAGTACTGACGCAATTACATTTCCAGAGTAACAGGTCCGTACTGGGGCCAGCTGCCAGTGTGAACTACCCAGAGACTTCCTACTCTTTAGTCCAACTTTACAACTGGAAATAGCTCAGAATCTTACAGTTTTATGGAGAATTTACAAGAGTTAATTTACAGAACAAAGGGCACCCATCTTTTAATTCTCACTTGTTACCTCTTCTCAAGCATTTGGGGGTGCCCTGTATCACCTTCCACACGGCTCCATGCAATGTCTGTCTCCTGACATTTCTGTAGGAAAGGCTTCAGTGCACCTTGGCCACAGCCATGCATTCATGCAAATAAATGAAGACAGCACTGTGATGTGTGGGAAGAGTTAGCAAGTCTAAGGCCTGGACTCTTCCACTTACCAGCTGTGAGATCTTGGCAAGTCTGAGTCTTAGTTCCCCCATCTGTGAGATGGGGTCATGGTAACTCTAGCTCTGCCTACTTCCCAGTGATGACATGAAGTCCCAGCACCGCAGTGGTAGCAACAACCGCACCAGTACAGATCAAAGAGTTCTGGGGCCTGGAGAGGACTCAAGGATTTACTCTGGGGAGTGAAAAGCATATACAGGTTCTAAAGCCAGACCTGGTTTTTAATTCTAGATCTACAGCTCATTACCTGAAAGACCTTGAAAACTCTAAACTTGGATTTCACTCTCAGTAGAATGGATCAGAAACACCTCACTAAGCGATCATGAACACACAGACCACACATAGAAAGTGTGCAGTGTAACGGCTGGGATGGAATCAGAACCCACAAGCTTTACTCTAGTTTACAGAGAAGGCTTCCCCTTCCTGATAAAATAGTGTGAGGGGGTGGTGGGGGAAGAATACACAGAAGTAAATAACAGACATGATCCCTGTCCTCAAGCTTCAGTCAGTGTGGAAGAGAATACGCACACACATTAAACAATACCAAAAGGATCACAGAACAGCAGATCAACAAGCTAGGATGACTGACAGGCAGAGCCTTCCTTCTGAGCCTTCCAGCTCACCAGCACAGTCCTGCTATGTGTGGAATGTGTTCAATAGCAAGATTTCTTGTCCTGGGAGCATCAATGGATCACTTACTAGCTTGAGACTGCTTTACCCGTGGACCTGGATTGCTTCTCATTCTCGCGTCTAACTTTTCTGTTCTTCTCTATCCTGAAGCTAGCACAGCAACCTACATACACCAAACAAAATCTCTGCCCTAGACACTGCTCATGGCCTGGTGGATATGGGTTATCTTAGTTCCTGAGGTCTGTCTGTGCCCAGGTCAGTAAGGTAAGGACAGAGGACGCACGGCAGCGTCCCTCCACTGTCACCTGGCGATGCACACAGAGGACATGGAAGGACGGGGGACAGGTCACTACAGGCTCTTTGCAGGAGGCAGACTGGAGGCCACACCGTAACGGCAGTGAAGACACGCATCACAGAAGAAAGGCATCCCGGAAGCAGAATTAGTCAAGCAAAGGCACACAAGCGAGAGTTAGTCATGTGTGGGACTGGCAAGCAGGCTGGCGCGGCTGAGGAAAAGAACGAAAGCTCAAAAGCATTGAGGCAGGAAAGAGGGGCTAGAGACCTGGGCTCCAAGGCTGAAACTGGACTGAGTAGTCAACACAATAATCATTACTGTGAAGTTTGAAGGCTGCAAACAATACTGCTATATTAAACTGTTCTATGCTTTATTTAGTCAGTTTTAATATCCTGCGTTCTGGCAAAGGGCCTTACAGAGCACAGCTTCAGTTAAAAACCTGTAAGCTACATGTGGCTGGTCTTTTCACAACTAAGTCACGAACAAGACAGGTTAAATCTGTAAGCAGATTTGTTTTCATCAAGATTTACAGAATCAGGAAAGGATTCCTAATCCATAGGAGACCCTGCAAAGGTTTGCTGCTCTCAACTTGAAGGCAGAGTCCATGTCTTCTCGGGCTGTGGTTTTCATGTATCTGGTCTAGGACAGAGCACACAGTAGGTGCTTGGTGAGTGTTTCCTGCAAGGATGTATGTAGTACATGGGCCATGGCATAAGTGGAGAACGGCAGAGGACCACATGCCAGGAAGCATTCCTGCCAGCTGTGATAGCTTCCTTGATGCGTCGGCACCAGCACAGGTCAGGCATCCTTGCTGTCCACCACTACCTGGTGTGGACTCAGCCTACGTGTGAGACCGAGGAGTCCGAGACTCTAGCCTCGTTATAGTTTGCTGATCTGTCACAAGACCCTGAGCTATAAAATGAGGGGTGGACAAGATGATCCACACTATTCTATACTGATTTTAAAAATAAGTATCAGGCTAATAAATTTCAAATCACATACAAAGCTCCTGGGGTTTTAAAATACTCAAAAATCACCATCCTAGGCCTTTCTCTTAATCAAGGGATTCTCACCCCAACGGTCAGGGACACAGACCTCAGCCCGCCAGGGAGGGACGACTGCTGAAGCAATGGCCGGCACCTCACACGGGATCCAGACCGCATCATGGCCCTCACTGGCCCTTTGATGAGTAACTACTGGTCCTCTCTAAAACACGATAGCCGAGTGTCTAATAAGCATCATGGTTGAAATGTGTATCGGTAATAAGATATTCACATACAACAACTGCTTCACACTTACCTTCAATGCTACACACAGGCCTTAACACAGTTACGACTGCCCCCGTTATCACCAAAAAGTACAGTGGTGTCTACTGGATAAAGAGCCCATTCTAGGCACTGGGACAGTATCATGGCGGGCTTCTCATCTGATCAGGCATCTGGCCAGGGAAGAGATAAGCCTCCAAGAATGTTCAACTGGAACGAAACATCATTTAGAAATTTGATCTTACTAAACGATAAGGAACCATAGTCTGTAAGGGTGTGGCCAGGCAAGAGGACACAGATAAAGTACGTCCAAGGAAAGAAACCCTACTTTGCCCCAGCCTAACCTTTGGGACTGCCAATGGAAACCAAAAAGGGATGGGGACTTATGGGATTTAAACATATTTAAATTTTTCTGTTCTTTATATTTTTACGTATGTATTTTAACATCTTCCTGTTGGGACAGTACTCTGTGATAGGAGATGGTCACAGTGTGTTAGGGCTTCAGGGTCACGGTGCAGCGCTGGGGCTTGGACAACAGCATGCCCAATTGCACGGTGCATGTTACAGAACACCTTACTTGACCTGGAAGCGAGACACTACTCTTGTCCACAGCGTATGTTCTGTGCAATATAAACAAAGCATTCGGCTCAAGTGCACTTGGTGAAAGCAGGGACACAATCAAGCAGTTGGTAAAAACACATCCTTGTTCCCACTTGCAGGTCTCCCAAGAGTCCCTTCAAATTTACCTATACGAGTTTCAGCTTCCCGCTTGCCACTTAGCTTGATAACGACTCAAAAATCATTCCCTTGTTTTCAAGGGCTCTTCTTTCTCGTCTGCTCTGTGCACTACAGGGCAGGACTGACACATGGAATTAGTGACAGGGTCTGTAAGGAAACGACAATCATGCAAACACCGTCTGCTCTGATAAACAGCATAGAGACCACTCTCCTCCCGCTAATGAGTCCTGCACAGCAGTTCCCATCCTTCTGTTCTGTGGTTAGAAAAGGGGAAACCTGTGCAGCACTGCGTCCTTTAATCACCCCTGATTAATTCTCTACTCTAATGAGGTTGCTGCTAGTTAGCCAGGTTCTGTTACATACTTGTTTTGTTGACTTCTGTTCAATGTATAACAAAACCCAAGACAAGATAATTGGGAACCATTACTTTGGCACAAGGATTCCTGTTCTTAATGTGAGGTTGGCTTGGAAAAAGAGCCCTGACATGTTAAATTAGCCATTTCATATTTAATTCCTTCTGGCCTTTGGAAGATGGGATGAAGCATTAGTATATAAATGAAGTATTTTAATTAATGTAGGATGCCTACAAGGATGGAGCCCACCAGCCCAGAGGGTGCGTGGGACCTGGGCTTCTTGCTCTGTGGCAGCCCTGCTGTGACAGTCACAGAACCATGTGATGCTGGGGGGAGGGGGGCTCCGCGTGCAGACACTGACGCTTTACATTTTATCCATGGCTTCTGAGTGCAAATGCTTTTTCACCAGGACACTGACAGAAAAGGAACAATGGGAATGGTGGCTTTACCACAAGAAAAAGGCCTTCCAATTGCATCTTAATAATTGAGACCTTTCCCTCAGCCCTTGTCATTACGTTCTAAGTTGGGGCACCAGTGGAAAAGCAAAATATGCTATGTAAGTATGCCAACCCCAAGATAAATGGACACAGTGAATTGCTCACAACACCACACCCTTCCACTTTGTAATGGGACTGAGAACTGTCTAAAAATCCCCACAGGGAAGCTACTTTCAAGTTAAGATTCAGTAGTGTGATGGCGTGGGTAAGGATCTGTTAGGATACCATACTCATTCTCTTTAAAAAGAGTGCCAACACCCAGTGCTAACAGGGATCTCAGGACTGTCACTGCTTCCCTCATAAAGCAGTTCTCTAGCCAGTGGTGCAGCACCTGACGTGGAGTAGGAAACTGGGGTGCCTGGTGCTTCCCACTACAGCCTGCGGTCCGTCAAAGCAGACCTGCGCACTACTGGCCTTTGGTGCTTTGCATTCATTTAAAATTTGTTTAAAAATAATCAGACCAACAAACTGCTGAGAGTAGTTGGTAACTTTTCAGAACAGCATACTATCTGGGAGTTCTGCAACTGAGGTGTTCTGGAGGGGTCATCTTACGGCTGCTCTTGAGTCAGCCCATAACCTGTGACGGCTCACTCCTCAACGATACCTCCCATCCTACTCAGACCACAGGATTGTCTCATGACAACAGGGAGCACACATAGTTTTGATGTTTACATTTTGAAGCACTGAATTAGTTTATTATTCTCGTTTCTGTTAGAAGTCCGCATGCAAAGCGTCTAAGGCCGTCACTACCCATGTTAGTCAGCGCAGTGAGGGGCGGTGAGGGTAAGGTGGGGGCACTGCTGAAAGAACACTCTATAGCTAGTTTACCTTAAATAATGACATCCTTATTTCTCGGTGACATTGTGAGAAAACTTCTCTACTCTGTTGTCTAAGTTAACACAATTAAATGAGGTCTGCAGGGCAGCAAACTCCACTGAAGGAAGCAGCACAAACGGAAATTATAATAATCTTTCCAATCAGGAAAATCTGAACGTTAAAAGGCAGGCAGCTAGGAAGGAGGCTATTTTTATTTTGTGTTTTGCTAACTGTCAAAGGCCATTTCAGCTTGTGCTATAACCAAGCACTCAGTGACTTCCAGTAAGGAATACAAAGGGCACATGATGTCGTGCTCTGGTGTCTAGCCAACCTAAAGAGGAGCAGACTTAAGCCTCTCAAAAGAGTCCTCTCGTTCTTGTAAGGCCCTGTCAGCTGAAAGTGCCGAGCTCCCTTAATTGAGATTTCATGGCTCCGTCATGATGGAGAACGGGGCCGCATGTCAGTAGCCAACGGCCAACAGCCACAGACGAGCAAAGTGAGGAAATTTAATCCCATACAAAAATTGGTCATTTTAAACACATAATCTACTAAATAATCAACGAGACACTTTCCACTCCCTGTTTGTCTTCAGAGGACATTCTGATTTGGATTAACCACACTTCAAGGGTTTAGCAGTCATGACAGTGCAGATCCAAATGATCTCCTGGCCTAAATCTTAAGATCTTTGAACTCTGGTGTCACATCAGGTCTCATACTACCTAAAAGGGCAGGCTGTGTTTCTGAAATGCACCTGAAGGGCATATCCTAGACTAGCTTCTCATAAAGACATGTGCAATTACAAGTTTTAGTAAATTTAACAATAGAATTTATGGAAAAAAGTTGTGTGCTACTTTTTAGCCATCAATCTCTCATAACTTTATACTTTTGATGCCAGAATTAAGAAAGCTATGTCCCACATACCAATATGCCTAGCAAAAATGGGGGTGGGACTGGAAGCATGGATAGTGGCCAGAGAATGTATGGGAGAAGGAAGTGGTGGCAGAATAGGTATTGTTTATTTACATGCAATTTCAATCAATGTTTTTGTGTAAGCAAACAGGCAAAGTGCCTTGGTAAACAGAGCTGTAGTGAGAATGGAGGATAAGATCAGTCCACCCGGTGTCGGTTAAGGAAATAAAAGGGGATGAGAGGAAGCAGAGCTGTGATGAAAGTGTCCCTGCCCTTGGCCCACAGTGTATGCGCTGCTGCTCGGTGCGGGGAGCTGCGTCAGGCACTGGACTTCCTACCTACACTGCACTCCAGCTTCCTGCTTGGGAGCAGGCGCTTATTTTTGCTTTCAAAGTCTGAGGAGGAGAAAGGAGGCGGAGAGGCAGGCAAGTTATAAACATCATATGTTTTCTGTAATCTTATACCTCAGGCTTGATTATTAAATATACTTATTCTAGATTAAAGAAATTCATATCACTAACTTAAATTAGCCAGCCATGGTCCACATTTCTTTGATATTTCTTTAGTTTAATGAAGTTTGGCTAAGAAATGGACCTGACAATTACACTTTGAAGCCTTGAATCCTGCAGGTTATTCTATAGATGAAAAAACAAAATGAACAAAACCAAACCAGACTTCATACCTGGAGGTCGGTCCTTTCCATCCCTGCACACTGGGGAAACCACAGGGCAAAAGGCACTGAGTTAGCTCTATAGGGCAGGGCTTACATGGTCCAGGTGATTTCCTAGCTCTGAAAACCTCCAGATGCCCTGCCACCCCTACATAAGGACTAGACCCATCTAACACCAACACGATCTGACATCACTGAGAGTTACTCCGCCCATACTCAGGAAGAACATTCTAATTTCGAATCCTAGCTGCTGAGGATGCTGAGGACATGCGCTCCTTAGGGCTATGTCTAGCGGGAAGGTTAGATGGACAGGTGACCTCGAAGTTTCACAGTAGTGGTTTTACACTTTTGACAGTAGAGTCTGCACCCTACACCAAGCTCAGGAATAGTATGTGGCATGACCAACCTTAGTCATCACTTTGGAAAGTGCTTTGGCACGGGCCACTGTTGCTAACCACCATCCTGGTGCAGGTCCTTCACATCTGCTCTCCTATGGATGAAAAAAGGAAGTGTCTAGTGTCCATGCCTCGGCCACGTCACCTCCAATCCTAGCCTCAACTCACACGCCTTTTTTTCTTGGGCAGGAGAAACTGCAGAGAGGATGCTGAGAAGTGTTCTGGCAAACACTGTAACACAGATACAGCAACACAGTGGACAGAGCAAAGGCCTTGAGTTCTGGAAAATGAAGTTCCTAGTCTCACTCTATTTTCAAGCTGAAGAGCACACATGGGTGAGTGTGTGACAAACTGCCTAAAGAAAATGGGCTGTCAGCGGTCATCCGCTTAGAGATGCTTCGGGCATTTCTGTGTCCTTGCATTTCCCACCGGTCAGTGAGGTTAACATGCCACCTGAGCTTCTTGGAAGAAAGATGCAGTAAGCGAAGTCTAAAGACTTGGAAGGACTAAGTCTCTCTCCCTACAGTCAATGGCCGTTTCTCTCTAGAGCACTTCTTCAACTCCATGACCAGCCCACTGTCACTTCCGTTCCCTGGGAGAGGCTCCCTGAATCTCAGACACAACAAACTGCTTCTTTTCCTTGGGGCATACAGGTCAACACATAGCTTTTGCCACAATTTCTCCTTTTATTTCTGAGATAAATTATACACCTGTTTCTCCCACTACAGTATGAGTTTTCCAAAAGCAGAAACTGTCTCACTCGCCGCCTGGCTCAGTGCTCTGCCCATGGGAGCTGCTTAGTACTGAACCTAAGTCTACTTAGCTGTATGGCATCTTATTTTTTCTTATTTTACCAAAAATAAGAAAAAGTAAAAAGAGAGATGAAGCTTAAGACTAATGAGTAATACAGCACAACAAACACGAAAGACACATGAAGGAATGGTTCCGTCTGTGCATTCTTGCTCTGGAATGCCTACGGCTGACTTTATACAGATGTCACTGTCATTAGTGAGCAAATGTTAGAAAGCGCACACACAGGCAGACAATGTAAAACCCACCGTACGTCATGCAAAAAGTCAACACGACTATGCTCAAATTTACTTTTGCTTCAACTTCAATGGCAAAATAGGTTCCATCAAAGCCAACACACGACATCCTAGCTCTGTTCTGTACAAGCAAGCATAAGAGCCACCTTCAGCTAGAGCCAGGCACCTGCTGGGTGCTTCTCGGTCAATGTCTTCTTGGAGACGTAGTTTAAATCAAGTAGGGCATTTCAGAATTAACGTTTATGTGTTTACTTATTTAGTAGCTTCTAAACTATATACAAAATATGTAGATACCCCTGGGATTAAAAAGAGAATTGATTTATGTGAATTAGTAGTGTACTTTATAAAACTGATTATCTATGAATAAGCCAAATATCCAGATTACATTATCTTGGGCGTTTCCTCATGCAGGTTGAATGGACCAACTATAGTAACTGTGTTAACTGCAGGAAATGCCCATCACCACAATAGGAAATGTAACTACTTGAGTGACCTGCTGAGCTAAACCACTAACATGCTCCACTCAGGGCCTTGCTAACAATTTCCTTTCTGGCTTCCCCCAGACGGATCTACTGATTTTGTTCTAATTTACTTACACCATCATGCTTCATCAGCTACAGCAGACCCACCTGGAAGCTGTCAGACACAGACAACTCATTTTTACATATATTCTTTTTTAGGAGGGGAGGGTGCTGGGGACTGAACCCTTTCCCCAGCTACCAGATCTTATTCTTATATATTCACATAGAGCTTGTTATTCTGATCCAGGAACAGTCTCCATGATTATTACTAACTCCTTCTGGGAAAGAACTGTATAAAATGTTATGGAGAATGGAATTTGAAAACGGCCAAATGCTGGGAACGGACAAAACCTTAGGAGCAGCCGGCAATCACCAAGCTCTACAGCCCTTTGTAGACACATCGCCACTGTTACCCACCACAGAGTGCCAACAACAGCCCTGTCTGCTGTAATCCTGTCAAGCCACAGTCGTCCACTTCTCATTCAGCCAAGCCTCTGGCTACAATGTAACCTCTGCTTTCCCTGTTAGCCCCTTCCCTTCCCACTTTCAGTCTCTGGCTGTTCTACTCCAACTGTTATTTATCTTAATGGATGAATAGCAGCCTTTATGGTTATGTGAAAAATGAAATGAACAGAAAAGATGTACCTTTACATGGTGGCTGTCACCAACAAAAAGAAACACTCACTCAAGATGACTTACAGGAAGACAGTGGCTTAATAATGACTGGAAAAATAAGGCAACCCATCCAAGCCTTCAGGAATCAGCCTCTAGTAACTCCTCCAGAAGAGCTAGTTGTTGATTAGCATATCTTTATTTAATTATCTACAAAACTAGTTATTTTGGAAAGGAAGGAGGTGTGAAGCAAGAGGGGAGGGCTGGTTGTTTTTGGAACCCCTAATTAGTAAAAGTGCCTGCTTTAAAAAAAAAAAGTCCTTTATCTGAGCTCTTTCTTTTCACTTCTTCCTGAAGAGGATAAGGCATTTTAGAATCCTTGGTTTCAGCAGCAACTCAAAAAGCGATAATGCAAACTTGCACATCGAAAAGGAAAGGAGAAAAGCGCACCGTGGTTTCAAACAGAATCCAAACCGACTGAAACAAAAATAAAAGCAGCAGCAGAACCACCGCCCTAACTCAAAGCATCCTTTTGAAGACGGGGTTAGTCAGTTAATGTGAGAGCCACCTCGCTCCTGCTCAGCACCGAGTGTTGCCGTGATTCACCGACACACACCCAGAAGCAGCACGCGGAGAGAAGCCACCTAAGTACTGTTGCTGCCTGGCCTCCCTGTTCAGTAGACATGGATTCTATGGTGACTCTCAGTGAGAGAGACAAAGAACTAGTACATTCTTAGAAACCAAGCAGAAAACGGATGGGAATACAATACCTGGAAAGTTTATCAAGCATGTTGACAAGTTTCATGGCTTCATATTCTTTTTGTTCTTCTGTCATGTCATCTATAGGGTTTGGCATTGGTTCCTCTAAATGACCAGTGATTAGATTAATGCTACAAAAAGAAAAAGAAGTTATCTGTATGTTTTAGAATTATGCTCTTTCTATACTTTTCTGGTCCAAATTTTAAGTTATATAAGAAAGAGTATAATAGCCAAAAATTGGCAATAATTTCAATAATAATTTTATTGTATAGAATTGCTATAGGAATGTTTTATTATTATTATTGTTATTGTTGTTGTTGCTGTTTTGCTTTGGAAAATTAGTTTTTTTTTTTTTAAATTAACTGACTTGCCAACTATTTTTTAAGGCATGGCTGCTTTTAAAAATATAAAATTTGATTGGTGCCGTTGGATAAATATCCTTGGATGCACATCTTATTCATTAATTGTAAGGGGACAAATACTTTCAGAAGTGAAACGAGAAAATCCATTTTGTGATACAGCATAAAACAAACATGTCCAAAAAAAGAAGAAAAACAAAAACTGGAACAATGATGACAGAGAGGCTGCAATCTGGAAATGAAGGCATGCCGGTTTATAATCTCAGGAAGTTAGTCCATTAGTGAGACCACAGCGGTAATGAGAGTCTAAAACAGTAAAAGATGAAGTAGAAGAGTAATTTTAATTCAATTTGATCTAACTTAGGAAGAAAATGCAAGCTAGCCTACCAAGAGACAAACAACAGCATCTTAGCTTTCTGGAAACAGACTAGAACAATGCTCATGGCAATGGACTTCTTATGCTAGCTTTGTATGAAGTTCTAACACCAAACAAATTATACTCGTAAATAAAAAGGCCACATTTCTTTCTTTTATACTAAGAAGGGAAAATAAAACACAGCTCTTTCAATGTCTGCTAAATATCAATACCTTAAAGCATTATTCTTGAGAAGACACAGTTACAGTGTCTTGTACCAGTCAAGTACAGGTTGTTCTAATGACCAAAATGCAGACAGCAGGACGGCAATGATAACAAATGGCTGCCTAAGGTCTTCCAGATAAAGGACCAATGCTCTCAGGGATGGTCCAGGACAAGCAAACCAGTACAAACTGTGAGGAGTCGGAGGCTGGGGTAAACTGAAGAAAAAGCATCACGCGAGCCAGCGAAAGGCAGTGTAATTGCCTGGCTCCTCTGGCGCTCAGCGTCCAGCCCCCGGAGGCTGCTGGGTTGTCATAAGGGTTAGCTCATGGGTCACTATCACTTACTACCACCAGATTTCCTTTTTGCTATACTCCTCAAGGGCTACAGACCACAACAGATCCACGTGGAAGGGTCTGTATTTACAATCTTAGCAAACTAGATTTGATGTCTGTGTTGCTGTCCTCAGATAGCTGTGTGCCTAAGAGTCTTGCTTGGGGAGAAAAAGGATGAGCGCAAATTCAATGCCAGCCTGAGTAACTTACCAAGGCTTGAGGGGGCTGGGCAGCAGCTCAGGGGTAGAACACTAGCTGAGAAACTAGGTGTGAGGTCATGCATTAAATCCCTAGCACGTCCCTCCCTTGTCCCCTAAAAAGGCAAATGAACAAACCAAGAAAACCCCGTGTTCCCATCAGCAAACTATGTACAAGTCAAAAAGCCGCGGAATTCCTCAGGGACAAAGGAAATAGGGCAGGCAGAAGACACTGGGACTAGAGCCCGTCTGCTGGCTCTACCCCTTGTTTCTAGGTATCCTCTGTGGTTCTTCAGGGACTCTGGGATGACCTGAAAACATGCAGACTGGTCACTTAGTCCTAGTCTTGAATCACTCGGGGAAACACTCTAAAGACAGAGCTGGCCTGGTTTGGGTCGACGTGTGAAGTTCCCTGTGTGACCTTAATACACTGGACTCACTCACTGCCCGGTTAGATAATTGCCCTGGAGTTTCCTTTAAAGGCGTCCACAAAAGAGAAAGGGGCTCTAGCTAGAGGCCCTCACAGAACTGCTAAACGGTCACTGTATCTCCCAAGCTTAAGAACAAAGAGAACTGAACAAGGTTTCTGAGAAGAGAGGTCTGGAAATGCAGTGTCCCAACGTTATTTCCTAACAGCTGGCCTTATAGGTGAATAAAGGTAACTATTACAGCTAAACTCCTCAAGCCTTCCGGGAGAGCGCAAGCACAGGCCAATACATAAGCTATGCTGGTCATACCCGTTGTCATTGAGAACAGGCTTCTCCCACTGACAGGTGTGATCTGAAGAACCACACCTGCCCACTTCAGAAAACGACAGTAGCACAAGCAATTATGTATCTCAGAAAAGTGTCAGGGACACACAGGGGGGCCCTGTAGTGTTGCAGATTCCTAGGTTGAGCAGAACACAGAACCATTCTTTGCTTGGTATACCCCCCACCCCCAAGACAGGGTTTCTCTATGTTGCTCTGGCTGTCCTGGAACTCACTCTGCAGACCAGGCTGTCCTGGAACTCACTCTGCAGACCAGGCTGTCCTGGAACTCACTCTGCAGACCAGGCTGTCCTGGAACTCACAGGGATCCACCTGCCTCTGCCTCCTGAGTGCTGGGACTAAGGTGTTTATTGGTGGGATGACGTCCACTGAGTCTCTTGACTGCCAGAATGATTCAAGACTCGCTCTGAGGTTAGCTCCCAAGTGACAACGTCCTCTGCTGTCGAAGCATGAAGGCAACATTTTCTTTCTCAAAGAGCGAGGCCCCTCCCCTACCCATGGAGAAAACACAATGCCCCAGTAACCCCAGGGACTTGGGGTTCATTTCTCCTTTTAAACAGACATCTTTTTTCTTCCTTATGGTACTCAGGGGAATGTAAACAAAACCACATAAAACACAAGCCGGGACAATGAACGGAGCCACTCCTCCATGAGAAAAATGTCAACCTGTCGTGGCAGAAGGTAGATGGACCTCTGTCCCCTCCAGCCAGTCTCCCACAGCTTCCCACCCACGAGGAAAGAAAACAAGTCCTCATGACAACAGCAAAGCTGTGAGCTGTGTATTTTGGGATGGACGCATACCTAGTGCTGTTAACCCTACAGTCCAACACTCAGCTTTATGGGTTCTAAGATCCCAACACAGTGAAATTCTGAGGTTATTCTTCCTTGGTGTGAAGACTGAGTCTTCACTGCTTTAAGGGCACTGTGGTAGACCTTTGGGTGGTCGTCTTTATTTACCCTGTCTTCTCCTCTTTCATCCTTCCAGGCCTGTGAGTAGTTCTCTCTTCCAACTAGGTGACAAGTATCTGAACTCCTATGTATACTAACCATGATATATATATATATATATATATATATATATATATATATATATATATATTTAAAATAAGACCATTATAAGAACTGATGAGTTATGGTCTGACAACAGGAGGATTATGGCAAAAAAAAAAAGGTATGAGCAAAAGAGCATGTGTATGAAAGTTGAACTGCATTTCAATTCTTTTAACTGTTGTTTCTGGTCAATATCAGCAACATAAAATACTTAAAAATTTATTAGTATAGTCAACAAGCATTTGCATAAAGACAGATTTTTTTTTAAAGTCCCGTTCCCTTATAGAACTTACCTTCTAGCAAACAAAGAAGAAGAAGAAGAAGAAAAAAAAAACAGACCTAAGGAACAGGGAAGCTTATGGTGTGCTGAAGGTAGGAGGTGCTGTTAAAAAAACAAAACAACAAAAACAGCGCAAAGAATGAGGTCGAATGGAAACTTATGTGAGACCAGGCTTTACTGAGGACTAAGCAGCTGTACAGAGAGGAAAGACTCAAGCAGGACCTGGAGGTGGAGAGGGAAGAGAAACAGCAGCCATCAGGAGGATGTGGCCCCAATGAGGACTTTGGTCTCGGTCACCAGGCAGTTCTGAGCAACTGCGAATGGATCAACAAGGTCAGTGGGAGCTGCTTTACAGCCACAGAGCTGGGCTGGGCCTTGGAGCTGGACCAGCTCTCCAGCTAAGAAGCCCGGTTTCTGTCACTAGTGCCAGCCAAGGGGAAAGGATTTTGGAAAGAGCCAAAGTTTCAGCTTGGTGACAGTTAAAAGTAAAAGACCCAACTAATTTCTGAGTGTTATCAAGATGGAGCTGTAACTGACAGGTGTGTGTGAGCATGTACTGGAGGACGCTGAGTCAAGTGATGCCTGTGCTCTCAGGGACACCAGGGCATGTGCAGACACTGACTTCTGTTTCAGAATTATTAAAGAAAGGTAGCCATGTCAAGGAGCTATGAACAGGGAAGCTGCACGAAAGACAAGTTCGTCTCTGACTAGTGGAATGGAGTGGTAGGTGGAATACAGAAGCAATTAAACCACAAATCCCCACTTTTTATCCATTAGTAGTTACTACTGAAAACAGATAAGCACCCTCCGGAAAATAACATTGTGAGCATGAAGCATAGAACAACACATACTGCGTTCATATAGCATCTCGTGAACCCCATGGCTTTAGTAGGAATATAAAATGGTCCATCTGCGGTGTAAAATATGCAGTTCCTCAGAAAACTGAATATGCAAACACAGGTAAAACAGACTCGAAAGGAAAGCAGGGGCCTGACGAGATACCAGGACACACAAGCTCAGCACTGTCAGCCACTGGTGACAAAAGGTGCAAGTGTCTCAAGGGTCCTGTAATTGCCAATGGGTAAACACAATGTTTATACATTAAAATGGAGAACCTTCCAGTCTTAATTTGGGAGGATATTATGATATATACTACAATATGGGTGAGCCCTAATGACAGACTAAGTGAAACTGGCCAGTCACAAAGGACAATATATGATTCCACAAATATGAGGCTTCTTGATATACAGACAGGGAGAGGTGAGGAGAGGGCGCAGGACGGAAGATGCAAAGTTCTGGAGATAAACGGGAACAACAGTACACGGCTGTAATCACGGCATTCTCCAGGCTGTGGTCAGCCTGGGCTATGCAGGGAAGCCTGTTACAGAGAAGAAGAGGGTGGGGCTTTCTCTGAAGCAGCTGTGTTGAACACGCCTATAATCTCAGCATTTAGGAAGCTGAGGCAGGAGGATGGCGAGTTCAACGTCAGCTTGAGAACTGAGATGATTCCATTTTGAAAGTGCAGGTACAACAAAGGCTGATGAGTGTGTGGAGTGGGTGTGAGTGTGGCAGAAGCAATAATGATTTTGTTTTGATCCAGGGTCTTTTATGATGAGATTTTAGATGTATTTCACTGGATGCTTACAGTCAAAACCCTGCGTTCCTAAATGAGTTAAATCCTAGTATGAACAAACACAGTCCTGATTAGGCAAAGAAAGAAAAAATCAGCAAGTCCTGATCTGTGGTTCATTCACTTTAAGAAATATTAAACCATATAATTTATACAATAACAAGACAGTTATTACCAGACCAGAGCAGCATAGCAAATCTTGGCAGAGGAGAAGAAGACTCAGGCACTGGCATGACGCCTGAGGTCAGCATACTCAGAACTATCCTGAGTGCTGGGCACAGTTCTGAGGCTCTGCACTCCACAGGTCAATCACCCAGGGCCTGACCCGGCTCCTCCTCGCGCCTCCCTATAAAGCAGACACCTCTGGATGCCTATGCACCTAGCCTGAAAGTTATGGGCTGGTGACTGAAAGTAAGCCAAGCACATTAAACATCTGTCTTCCCACTTATGTTTAAAATGACATAAACCACATCAGTTATCAAGGGGCTCCATGCTCAGAGACATAAAAGGAAACGGTATAAAATCAAAATTGAGCTGGGTGTGGTGAAACAGGCCTTTAATCCCAGTAATTGGGAGGCAGAAGCAGGTAGATCTCTGAGTTCTAGACCAGCTAGGGCTCCATAGTAAGGTCCTGTCTAAAACAGAACAAATGAAGAGGAGCTTAGACAGTTGGTTTCCTTTTGATAAAGGACTTATCTGAAAACTGGACAAGCCTCACTGGCTAGATGTCCATGTGGTGTGTAACTGGGTTCTATGCCTAACTGCAGAAAACCATTTCCAGTTCATTAAATACATTTATTTTGACACAATAAAAAGACTGCTGTAAAATTAACTGTGTCTCAAAGCCTGGACAGAAGCTCCACACAATTCTTGGTTTTAGATTCCAATAAAGGATTATAGGTTACCTTGGTGCGTTAATCAGAATCCACTTACATTTCTGACAACAGGACTTGGGCCAACTGGATGAAATGTGATTACTTTTGTTAATACTCACAACTGTTGTGAATAAATGGATCATAAGAACAGCAGAATGGGATCCTGGGGAAGACTGCACAGTAAAATGAGCAATCCCTTCTAAACTTTCTAAGTTTGCTCAGACTACTAACAGGTCTTCTTACACATTCCTCAAGCTCTGTGGGTACCCCAGAGTGACAAAGGGTTGCTTGTGACAAAGTATTTTATTCATTGTCACTTCCCCAGGGACCCTGGAGGAATATTTTAAAGTAACACTAACGATTCCACCAGGTGTTCCTCTCCAGAGGGCAGACAGACACAGTCTATTTGAAGGGTGCACGATATACCTGAAAAACTCCTATTTACGCCTGTAATGAGCAACATTCCAAAGACCAGTTCACACTGGTAATGACTGGCCAAGTCTGAGCCAAGAAGGATTGCATTAAGGCTGCGAAGCTAAGCACAGTTTGTCCCGCAGCAGAGAGTGAAGACATCAACACTGATTCAAACAGGTGCTTTCTGAGGTCTGACTTTATTTCCTGCACTGCTCCTCCGCCTTCTCTGAGCGCCTCGCTAGGCAGCATCTGCACCTCCCGTTTCTATGGCCATCGCACAGGTCATCTCCTGGGTGACGATGGGAGATGCAGACACCACATGCCCTGACGTCTGAGAAACGGTCACTGGTGGCGGGAGTGTGCGCTTGAATCCCAGCTCCTGGGGAAGCTAGGGAAAGAATCTGCTGGAGTCTATGACTTTGAGATCAGCCTGGGCAACACACAGTAAGCACCTGCCCCACCCACAAACACACACCACCAAACAAGAGGGGACTTTTTTGACTAGTATATCATGACATGATACGGAAATGTAGTTTACGGGGAAAATTAACGACAGCTTGAAAACTAATTCAGAGCGTTGGCTTCTTTCTCTTTTGTTCTCAAATACTTGACAGAGACGTTTAACCCACAGCATCTAAGTGACAGCAGTCTATAAAGCTCACTACTTAAAAGCCACCGCTAGCATTCCTCCGGCAACCAAAGCCTTTGTTTCTCAGGTAACCTTCTGTGAGACCCTGCTGAAGCCTGGAGGATTAGGGTGCTAAAAATAACACCATGCACTTAAGCCTGACTTGTCAAGAATCAGGTCACACTGTTCCTGCCTGATGAGAGACTGGCCATTTTTTTCCCACTTTATGGCAATTTAATATGTTGTCAACAGAACACAATCTATACTTGATTTTAGATTGTGATTTTCTATTCTTGGTTACCTACTTCATGACCCATATCATTCTACAGAAGAAGACCAGTCCCACTGACAGTATCCAAAATGAAGGTGCCTTATAGCAACCAGTCATGGAACCCAGGAAAAATTCAGCTCAAATGACTGCTAGTCAGCGGGGACTGAGGATGAGCACTGCAGAGGACCAGGAGGAAGGAGGAAGAAGGGAGAGAGGTGGCAGTTTAAGTTGCACACACTGACTCAGCGATGTCACAGCATCTCAGGCTTGTCCTCCAGGGCACTGAGATGCCTGTTAAAAGCTGGGCTCCTGAGTGTGCGTGACTAGAGTCCTGCACAGAGCCCGCTCTTCCTGTTGTCGCCATGTGCCTTGCTGTCATACTTTCTGCACAGAGCCCGCTCTTCCTGTTGTCGCCATGTGCCTTGCTGTCATACTTTCTGACTTGTAAGAATTTTTATGCAAGGGTACTAAGAATGACTGAAGCATCAAATAACCAACTTTAATACTTGATGTTGTTAGCCGTACGTTCTATTATGCAGGCATGTGTTAGTTGTACATTAGGAAGCCTCACATAAAGGAAGGTAAATGGTGACAATGCTCTTGTAAACTGATCAGCACCTAAAACTGCCAGCACTCTTACTGCTTCAGAGAGGGTAATGGACTTGTTGAAAGAATCGTGCAGCATATTTTCATGAAATCCCACCCTTCAATCACCTGAAGTCACTCTAAGGTACTATTTGAAACTGTCTCTAAAAAGACCAGTAGGTGGAAAACTTACAAATCCACAAGAGAAAGCCAACGGAAGCGGAAGACAAGCCACTAACTGAAAGACACAGCCACTTAGCAAGCAGAAACGTGGTACTGTACTTTGGCTTTGCGTTCTTGTACTCTTCAGTGTCCGTGTCCTCGTCCTCTGAGTACCAGTTATCTCCTCTTCCTCCAGCCAAAAGGCCCCTGGCCGCCAGCAGTCCTGCAGCGTTCCCATAGCCAGTGTACTTCAGCAGGCTGTCCACTGCAAAACACAACAGGGTTCAGACAGGCGTCCTAGGTGCTCACCACTGATGCCCACCTTCCAGCAGAGTTGCTGGGGCCCCTGCCCTGGCAGGAACCCTCTGAGAGGCCTTTAAAAATATAGTGGTTAGGATGAACTACCTAAAAATACCCTACCTGCTATGAAAACTAAGATCCTGTTTTTGGATATCAGCAATTCTGAAACTGCTCATCCGTACACACTCTGGCAAGCGGGGGGCCTCTCTCTCTGCCCCTAATAGTAAGAGGCGTGCAACAACTTTCTCATCTCTAATTTTATTTTTTTTAAACTAAAGATAATGAAAGTCAAATGGAGGTTCTGCATGTGTTGTATGAATAACCTTAATTTTTTTTTTATTCCTTAAAGAGATAGGAAGGAAAATATATAGGCATTTTAACACCTAAGGGTATTAACAAATTGGAAAGGTTAATATACCACTTAGCAGGGCAGGGCAGACTGGGAAGATGCTTGTGACACAGGCATGAGGAGCAGAGCTCAAATCCCCAGAACCCATTTAAAGCTGAGCAGGTTACTTGTAAGACAGACAGGTTTTCCAGGTACTAGAAAGTCCCAGGGTCAAACAAGAGACTGCTTCAATAAATAAAGTAGAGGGCAATTGAGGAAGACATTCAACTTTTGGGCCTTCATATGTATACCCATGTACACCTACACACACACACATTAAAAAGTAACATGTCAACACAGGAAGCCCACTGAGTCCGACCAGCTACATTTCCATATGATCACTATCACTAGCTGGTAGAACTTTGGTAAAGTCTTTGCGGCTCTGGCCCAGTGTCTGGCCTGTAGAAATGGAGGAAAAGCTGCGTTCCTCAGAGTAAGGCCCTGGGCTTCTCAGAAAAGCAAGCTCTTCTTCTCTTAAAACATGATGTAAAATGATCATGTTACACCCACACACACAGAGTTTGGGGCACTGGGTACAGGTAAAAGAAGTCTGCACTGCAGAGGTGTGTGTGTGTTACATAAACTTTTAAATATACTGAACAATTACTGGCACTTCATTTTCTTCAGGTACAATTTCAAGGTACACAATTATGTCTATAATAAAAAGAATAAAAACTGTCAGAATTTCCTCAAGGTTTTAAAGTAGAATGTTCATAAAATGATATCCTAAGGTCAAGTGCAGAAAACAAACCACATATTTGTTCACATATGAAACCATGCTAAAACCAACAGTTGAAATAGCACAACTCATACCATCCACCTCAAAAACTAACGCTGGAGAAAATCCAGACGTACAGATGGGCACTGAGGAGGAGGAGGGAGAGGATGTGCGTGGACTTCAGCTGGGGATGGAGTCACACAGGAGGAGGAAGGGGAGAACCAAGGAGGAGGGAGAGGATGTGCGTGGGCTTCAGCTGGGGATGGGGTCATACGGGAGGAGGAAGGGGAGAACCAAGGAGGAGGGAGAGGATGTGCGTGGGCTTCAGCTGGGGTGGAGTCACACAGGAGGAGGAAGGGGAGAACCAAGGAGGAGGGAGAGGATGTGCGTGGGCTTCAGCTGGGGATGGGGTCACACAGGAGGAGGAAGGGGAGAACCAAGGAGGAGGGAGAGGATGTGCGTGGACTTCAGCTGGGGTGGAGTCATACAGGAGGAAGGGGAGAACCAATACTAAGAACGTTTGAAGAAGCCACAAGGAACATGTGATTCGCTTGCTTACAAATACACACATAGAGAAGTGTGTCACACGGGATGGTAATACTCCCTACAAAGCGCACAGACTAACAGAACTCCAATGCAGGCATTAGAAACCTCCCTTTGAGTTGTTAGGGAAGTCCAAGGGATCCCCAAAACAATACAGGCCATTGTCCTTGGTTGCTTCCCAGAACCTGAAGGTAAGACCCTACACACGTCAGACACAGGACTGAGAGGAATCAAGCTGCACTTGCCATGGAAGGCTCCTTTCTAAGGACTAGCTCTCACAGTATCTGAGGATGCTACGTGAGCTGCCAAGAGAGCAAAGCTAGCGACAGTCCTACCCAGCTGCAAAGCCTAGGACTGGCAGGGCAGCTATTTCCAGAGGTGCAGTAGTGGCAGCGCCTGAGGCTGCCCACAGCTGTCTAACTATCTGAGACCCACTCACTAGAAGGGAATTCAACCTGTCTGGAAAGGTCATGGATCCTACGGGAAACCTACTTCTTCCGTCTTCCTAACCCAGTATCATTTTTAACTGCCTTCTAAATACTCCCCTGATGCCCACACATAAACAGAGTTCCTCTCTGCAGCAGATGGAGGGAGGGAGACAGTGGAGTGGACAGGCCCATTCAGTGCATCGACAGCGAACACCTACAGCTAAGACTCAGGAAACACTGCGGAAGGTGGGGCGGAAAGGCTGTTACGACTGCTAAGAGCCAGAGGTCCAGGGCATCTGCCACCAGACAGTGGCTTCCAGACACAATAGGGATGCTGCATCCGTGAGATCTAAACAGTGGGCTCTCCTAGATAAGACCTGGATAATGACTAATGACACCACGAGTCCACATGCCAAACGGATACGACAATTTCGTAGGGCCCCACCCTTAGATGAAGATTTACAGGCCATCAATGGCATCTGAAAAAGGATCGGTTTCTCCAGGGATGAGCCCAGGCCCCTGATAGGTTACTGAATCCCAAGTGGCCAGCCCTAAACACATGCACATAACAGCAACACTAAATTGACTCAGTAGGTTCTTGGATATTTATGTGTGTGCACATGCATATAACTATATAATATTGCAAGAAGTCATGACTTTGAGAGGGAGTGAGGGGTATGGGAGGAGTTGGAATGGGGAGTAGGCGGGGTGGAAATAATACAAATAAAGTATTCATGTAAAAATTTAAAAAAATAATTATCTTGAGGACATTAAAGAAGTTTAAGACAGAGAAACAGATAAGAAAAGGGAATATTCTGGTCAGAGTATGAAATTATAAAGAATATGGATAACACTAATTAATTTGTTAAATTTTAAGATACTTCGACTAGAGAGCACTTCTTTGATAGAAAAAATACTCTGGGGACATATGAAGGCATTCCTCCTTTCAAGGAATATAGAATACTTGGTACATTTGTAAAAATAAAAACATGGGTTAAGTGAGATTTATACCATAAAGCCCCAGTTGGCCTGGGGCTCACCTCCCTCCTTTCCAGGTCTCCAGGGCACCAAAATCACAGGAAGGTGCTACCACACTCAGCTTCAACCAGTCATTCTTAACCTCAGACCTATGGTAGCTGTACTCCTCCTCAGTGGTACTGGCAAACACTATAAGTTTTTAATGAGGGAGAGTAATTTGAACCCTTGGGTAAATCTGATATACTGTCTCTTGCTGCCAGAGCTTCAAGCTGCAGAGATTTTAGTAAGTCAGCAAATGCCTAGTGAGCTACTGAGGGGACAAAAGAATTTCTGGGGTACACAGGTATCCTTAATACTCACAGAGGCCAGACAGGATGTTAATGGTCAGATACAAACCCTCTGGTGATCAGGGGTCACAGACCTAAGCCCTCTCAGAACACTGATGTTTTTAACACAAGCATTACTACAATGCTTATTTTTATTTGGCATATACAGGCTGGAAAATGAACCCGGGCCTCACAGAGGACCACTGAGCTAACCCCATTCTCGGACTTTTTTAAAAAAAAATAAAGGTGTTTAGTGGTTTCAGAAAAGTGACATTTACTAAAATTTTTAAAGTTTAAATTGAACATTATGAATAAATGGTTTAAATGAATATACTTAAGACAGACACAAAGGAAGAGAAATGGCTCAGTGGTTAAGAGCACTGGTTGTTCTTCCAGAGGACATGAGTTCAATTCCCAGCATCCAGATGGCAGTTTGTAACTGTAACTCCACTGCCCTCTTCTGGCCTCCATGGGTACCAGTCATGACAGTGGTGCACAGACACACATGTAGGCAAAATACCCATACAAATAAAATAATGCTTAAAAAAAATGAATGACATAAAATGGCCCAAGATTAAATAGTCTAAGGTCCCAGAGGCTATGGAAGGTCAGGCGAGGTCAGAGAGGAGTACACTAATGAAGTGCTTCCTCTTCCTATGAGAAACCCTTCTGAAGCTGCTCAACAACCATGACCAGGGTTTTCATAAGAACAAGGTCACTGCTCTTTTACGGGAATGATAAGCCAATTCTGCGGGAAACAGGCTACAGAGACGAACGACTTAAGACATATTATTGTCTTCAAGATAAAGTTAAATGAAATCTCATTAAGTTTTTAAACAACTAAAAACTGGGGAGCAAAGAATGGAGCCAAAGGGAATACAGAACTCTAGCAGAGATGACTGCTGGAGAAGACTTAGCTACCTCTCACTGTAGGGCTAAAACAGACACTGGGAAAGAGGCTTCCTAAGGGAGGGTTTTCTTTCTGTGGTCTTACAAAGACACTCACAAGGGTGCTTGTGCTTTGTCATCATGACTGTCTTTGAAGTCAAAACAATCCCAGCAAACTGATGTCGTCAGGTGCTGGAGACCCGCACTGGCAGGCAGAGAGCTGGAAGCCTATCCACATGTGAGTTCTATCTATCATTTTACCACAAGGCAGGGCTTCCACCCTTTTACTGAGAGGAGAGCACACTCAGGAGACCACTGTCCCTTCTCAGAGGACTCTTTCCATGCAGAGACCCACAGCGCCAGCAGCTCTAGCCAGTCTCTTCTCCAGCCCCACGTCCTCCCGTGTCCATTTCCATACAGCCACCTAAGCCGTGCTTCGTGCTGCACAAACATGGCTGTGTTACGTTCCTGGAGGCAGCCTCTCCTGCTTCTCCTAAAGGCCCAACCCCAACCATGGGTCTATAAGAGCTCTTCATCTGGCAGTCTCTCTCTCCTTTTCTACAGCTGGTTTCCACTCTGTGCACGCCTAAGACCCTGCAATGTCTTTTTCTGTGACTCTCGCCCACTCCTCTGGCTCCTTATAAAAGTCCTTCCTCTAGGATGCCACTGTAGCAAGCACAGTTTTCTCTTTAGGAGGTTACTCATCACTGTGGGGGAATATGCAAGACAGCATGGCCATTGCACTGAATTCACAGGAAGCACAAATATTTGTTCTTTTACCTAATATTTATGGAACAATTGCTATCTGTAAGCTAAAGAAGCTTGATGTTGGGAATGTAAGGCCTGCAGAGTCAGAAGTGTAACAACTGGGGAAAGCTCGAAAACAAAATAAGTAAAACTGGCACAGCGGAAAATGATCAACTTGAATGCCACAGAGTTTCTCAGAGATGATGTCCATGCTGCTCTTCAAAGACAAAGCTCGGGTTGGGCGGTGGTGGCGCATGCCTTTAATCCCAGCACTCGGGAGGCAGAGGCAGGAGGATCTCTGTGAGTTCGAGGCCAGCCTGGTCTACAACAGCAAGTTCCAGGACAGGCGCCAAAGCTACAGAGAAACCCTGTCTCAAAAATACAAAACAAGAGACAACTCAGCATGCTGACAAGGGAAGGGCGTCCTAGGCAGCACTAAAGTATCAGTTGTATACATGGCAGGGGAGCATTAGCAGAAGTCAAACACCACAGAGGCAATCCGATAAAAGTTGGGTTTCACCAGGCAAATGATGAGACAACACTAAACATTTACATGGAGGTAATGAGAAGTTTGTGTCCTCATTTTATACCAAAACCTCCAATAGCCACCTCGAAGACACACAGTAAAATCTGATTGGAAATAGGAGATCTGACTATTTTAATATTTTAAGAAAACTATTTTAAATTCATTTAACAAGAAGTGGTGTGGGAACAGAATAGGAGACACATAAAGATGGTATTTAAGTAAAATCTGTAAGGTGCAGACAGGAGGCGGAGGCGTCTGTGAGGAAACTCAGGCACAGATGTCCAGTATGTGGGGCTACATGAGGGGTTCACCCTGAAGCAGATGCCACAGACAGAGAGAACGGGGTTCCGAGGACGACTACAGGGAGCTATATGTGGAGCTGGGAGAGCTGTCCGCAGACGAGACGGAAAAACCAGCTGTCAAGGACATCTAGGACCCCTAGCATAGACACACTGAGAGCAGTATACAGATGGAAAGATACCCACCACATCAGAGTTAGGAACCCGTGGACCTGCTGAGCGTGTTTCCAGTGGGGAGGGCAGTAGTGAGAGGCATGTTCTCCTGGAACTGGGAAGGAAATGGCTGACTCATGGTCTCCCTGGGCAGTGGGGATACTTGGAAAGATGCCAATATGGGAAAGACTGCTGACAGGTGGACAAAGACACACAGGAGAGCTCAAAAAATTAAACCAAAGACTAGAGAGGAACAACTCACAGAGGAAGACCTCTGAGAAGAGAAGAAGAAAAAGATGAACAGCAAAGAGGTAGTGTAGCAACAAGCTAGAGAGGTGCCTGCGGCCTGACAGTAGGACGGAGGCCAAGGAGACCTGCACCTGTGAGCTGCAGGCCAGCAGGTCCGGCAGAATTCACGGCTGTAATTCAGCCCTACCACCTGCCTGCCACATACCGGAAGGAACGCATTATTTCACAAATCGCTTTCTTCTGGTTAAGCCATGCAGATGATTTTTAAGGAGCCAGAAGGAAGTAATTTTAAAATTATTCTAGAAAAATTTTATTAATATGTTAGCATGCAAAGCGCTAAGCTTCTTTATGGTATTTTCACACACATGTTGTTCACACACGCTTGTCGTTACAGCTGGTTCTTACCCCTTCCTAGCTGGTTTCCTTTCTCCCTGACAACGGCCTTCCTTCCTGCTTCATGCATTCCATTACCCAGATACCCCAAGCTCTCATGGTCTCCTTTCTACATTTATGGTTCATATTTTCTCTCTCTCATTTAGACTTCACATTTGAGAGAATATGTAGCACTGTTTGTTTTTCTGAATTTAGATTTTTTTCTTACCATGATTTCCAGAAAGCACCGACTTTACAGAGGATAATAAAATTTAATTTTGTCACAGCTGAACACATGTTGGTGGCATGACCACCAACCAGCATGACAAGCCAGCATATGCTCCTGCGGGCTGGAGAAGTGGGCTGGCCTGGCACAGGTGGACAGTCTCTCCGAAGACTTTACCCTTCCTATTTTGTTTCTGACTGCGGCTTACCTCTCTACTTTGTGGTGCAAACACAGATCACAGCTCTTTCACATTCAACTTAGCTTTACTACATTGAGAAGTTTAGCTACTCCGACTCTTTGTAAGTTATCTGACCTGCCCACAGACCTCTGCTCCCGAGGCTCGTCGCTAGCACTACAGCAGAACATCAGCTGTGGCCTGCCTCCCTGTCCATAGCTCCTGTGGATCCCACGAACTATCCCCTCCATACGTTCCCTCCCCTAACTTGTCATTGCCATCCCAGCCTCCAACACCAGCAGGCATTCCCTGAGAACACACCAGCTGGGCAGACCAGCAAGACAGGCAACACACTGAGAACCCAGAGAGGAAGTAGAGACTGAGAGGCAACACACTGAGAACCCAGAGAGGAAGTAGAGATCGAGAGGCAACACACTGAGAACCCAGAGAGGAAGTAGAAACCAACAGGCAACATACTGAGAACCCAGAGAGGAAGTAGAGACTGAGAGGCAACACACTGAGAACCCAGAAAGGAAGTAGAGACCGAGAGGCAACACACTGAGAACCCAGAGAGGAAGTAGAAACCGAGGAACAACGCACACACCCAACAAAGGCAAACCCAGAAATCAGCACCTGGACCTACAATCACCCCAAACAGAGATGCCTAGATGCCAACGTAAGAACACAATTAGCAGCCAGGGCAGTAAGTCCACATCAGAGCCTGCTAGCCTACCACAGCAGGCCCTCAATATTTCAAACATAGTTGAAGCATAAGAAAAAGACCTTAAAACCAACAATATGAAGATGACAGAGGTTCTTGAAGAGGAAATGAATAAATCCCTTAAAGAAAGCCAAGAAAGAAACAGTTAAAGGAAATGAACAAAACTGTTCATGACCTGCGGAGAGAGACAGCTGGAACTGAGGGCACCTGGGGCATGACCTGCGGGGAGAGACAGCTGGAACTGAGGGCACCTGGGGCATGGTTTGGAAACCTGGTGCAGTGTAAACTTCCTGGAATCTATGAGGGTGACCTAGTGAGGGCTCCTAATAATGGAGGTACAAAGTCTGAACTGGAAGTCTTTGGTAACCCGGCAAGGCTTGCAGGGGCAGGACTGGGTTGTATTTGGTTAAAGTGCTAGCTAAGGGGTTCCTGTGGTGATCCCAGAACAAACCAGGCTGATGTCCTGACAGAGTGGACCCCAAGGTCAACATCCGCACGGCTCACTGAATGCAGAGAGGTGGAGCTGGTGCCTACATGGAGCCTGCACACCTATGTTCTAGCCTCCTTGGTGTGGGAAGGTGCTCTCTAGGCTACAGAAAGAGAAACCTGGACATCCACCAGCCTTTGACAAACAATCTGTCCTGGCTGCAGGATGTGCTCGGGCAATGGTGCTACAGAACTTGTGCTAGTGGCCAACAATCTGCTTTAGCTTGGGCCCCACTCCACAAGAGGGAGCCCATGTTCAACACTGCTTGGATGGCCAGAAAACAGAAACTGGATGGCCCAAGGGACCTGGGGTAGAACCAAGCAGGACTGGTTAAAAAAAAAAAAAAATCAATGAAATGACTCCTAATGATATTCTGCTATACTCAGACCAATGCCTTGTCCAGTCATCCTCAGAGAGGCCTCCTCAGGCAGCAGATGGGAGCAGGTGCAGAGACCCACAGCCAGATGAGAGAGGGGGGGGGGGGGAAGGAGGGGGGGGGGGGAGGGGGGGGGGGGGGGGGGGGAGTTTTTGACTGTCTCAATCATAGGTTTCCACCAGGTCCCTTCCCTCGCCATTCAGAATCCCATGGAAAGGGGAAAGACTGTAGGAGTCAGGGGGATGGAGGACACCAGGAAAGCACGGCCCACTCAATCAACTGAGCAGGTTCAAGGTCCTGTGTGCACGCTGTGGCTGTTAGCTGGTGCTTTTGTGGGACTCCCAACTGTGGAAACTCGTGTGTCTCAGACTCTCTTGCCTGATCTTGGGGCTCTTCCCCTGCTGGGTTGCCATGCCCAGCTTTAGTGTGAAGGTGCTTCCACCTCATTTTGTGTTTCGTTTGTTGTGTTTGCTCTTTTCTGATGGGAATGGGAGAGGGAGGGGATCTGAGGAAGAGGGGAGGAGATGAAAAGCAGGGAGGAGTGGGGGGGAGTATGGTCAGGATGTATTGTATGAGAGAAGAATCTATTTTCAATAATAAAAAAGAAAGTCATTTGACAGTCTCCAGTTCCTTAATGGCAGCACCGAGTTGTAGCCAGCAGCACCTCCTCTCCACCCCCGCAGCCCTTGTCCTTCAGCTCTGCTCTCCAAGAAACAAACTATTGGAAAGGGTCGGTCTTCATCTGCCATTTTACGTGTAGACAGTGTCTTATTTTCATTATTACCAGCCTGGCTGCTGATGCTATTTGCATAAGCAAATAACGTGAGTGTGGAAATCTTGACAGTCTTGTGTTCTTTTGTGTCTAGCTTAAAAATACCTTTTGGATGGATGAATTTAAAAATATTCATCACAGTTATTTACTTACTTATTTGTTTACTTTAGTTTATGTGTGTGCTTGCACACATATGGAGTCAGAGGACAACCTGCAATTCTCGGTTCTCTGCAGGATCAAATTCAACGTTGATGTTCAAGAACTATATATGAGCCCTCAAATGAATGAATTTTATTCCAATATATTTATAGACTTCTAGTGACTGAAAAGAAATACCACATGACCAAACAGAGAAGTTTCAAAATTTAACTAAAAAACAAAATGAAATTAAAAAAAAAAAACACCAAAAATACCAAACCCCACAAACATTACTGTGCTGCTGGTCTGAGTTTAGCTATATTATAAAACTTCCGAAGTACTAGACATCCTAGGAGGAACAGTGCCAGCTATCTCAAATGAAAACAAGCGACAGAATTCATCTGCAAAGGCATGTATCACATTTGCTATGCACTGACTCATCAGTAAGGCGAGACTGTCTTTAGATATACAATCACATGTCAGTATCCACCCACCCACCCATCCATCCTTGGTTTCTCAAGACATGGTTTTTCAGTGTAGCCCTGGCTGTCCTGGAGCTCACTCTGTAGACCAGGCTGGCCTCAAACTCAGAGATTCACTTGACCCTGCCTTCTGAGTGCTGGGATTAAAGGCGAGAACCACTACTCCTGGCTCATATATGAATTTTTAAGAAGTATACAAGAAATGTGTATTGATTATTAAAAATAATCTATGAAGAACTAGCAATCTTCTTAGTCAAGAGTAACAGTACTATTAATAATACATTACTATAAAAACCTTTGAGTGTGCAAGTGAGAGAAAAGCTCAGGCGTGCTCTGGAAGTCTCACTCACAGCTGGGTAAGCCCGGGGCTGGCCCCCTCTCTAGACTGTCTTGTCTCTGCATCCCATGTTGCTAGGGCACAGTTTACATGAGTTCTGGGGATCTGAACTCAGGTTCTCATGCTGCACACCTCCGCAGCTCTGACATCCATTTTTAAGTGGGTGGGTAACATGTATGCTGGTTTAAATTAATGTACACACATACACACACATAAAAACAGGTGTACATGTGTGTGCATGAGCATGTGGAAGCGAGAAGGCACCTCTGGAATGCTATCCACTGTCTTTTGAGGCAGGGTTTCTCACTGGCCTAAAGCCTGGAAATCAAGTTGCACTGTCTGGCCAACAAGCCGCAGGGATCCTTCTCCAAGGGACCCTTCTGTCTCTGTTTCTCCACTGGGATTCTAAGTGTTCGCCACCAAGCCTGGTTCGCCTGCCTGCCTGCCTGCCTGCCTTCAATTCAGATTCTTCTGCAAGCATTTTACTGACTAACCCATCTCTCCAGCCTCCATACAGCTCATTTTTGATCTAAGAAAATAGGTATAATCAGCGACTATTTTGACAACACATGTAAGAACTACAGTAACTATCTGATTACAAGATGTAGGATCACCTTACGAGGGTCCTTATGGGATTAAGTGGGTTTAGGCACAGGATGTCAGGCACATAACACCTGTCATTTCTAAAAGCTGTCATCAACATTGTAACATTTCAATTATGTTGCTAATAATGCATTATTCCTATAGGAACTCAGATGATTAAACTAAAAAAGTCAGAAATAAGGTTTAAGAACACAGAAGGTTTAAATTTTGAGGGCTGGGAATATAGTTCAGTAGTAGGGCAATTGCCTAACAAGTATGAGACCCTAAGGTCAATTTCCAGCACTAAAAAATAAATGAGCAAATTAATAAATAGTTTGAGAAGACTGTTTTTCATCTCTGAACTACCTCGTAAAATTGGAGTTTCTAAAAAAGTGAAATAAAGTGTGTTTTTTTGTACAAAGATATTAATAAATAAGAAGAAATATATTACTGTTACCTCAAGGGTAAAGCCATACCTTAGTAACTTTTGGACTTCTAGGCAGTATATTCTACAGTTAGTATTCTGTGACTTCAGACTGCAGTGCCATCTTAAGAGGAGGAGAGGAGCCACAGAACTGTACCTGGCCATTAAAACAGTGGCAGACCTCTTACAATGGCTTCCAAGTCCGAGATGCACTGGGGTCTGTGGTCCGCACACACGAGGCCAAGTTTAGATGCTTGTGTGCCTGGGAAGCATGTTTCTCCAACTGATTACCACTGCCTGATGTCTGGACAACCGCAGTAACCACGGGTGAGCAACCAGCTCTACAGGGTGGACTCAAACGCTACATCAACAGGAAATTCTCAAACTTCCTCCAAAAGATAAAAAGTAAGGCAAAGAGAGTTTCACTTACCTCTCTCTTTGCAGAGGACGAAAAGGAACTCAGCAGCGATTTGCTTGACCCCAAGGTCGACATGTGTCATGAGGCGCACCAGCTTATTCCTCACCGTCGAGCCGACTTCAGGCCGGTTTGTCACATCCCTCAACGGCGGCAGAACCTGACGCATAAATGAAAAAGCCGTCATCAGTTGGGGTCCTGGGGTGTGTGTGAGAATGGTACTATGCAACCTGTCAGTCTTAGAATCTGCATTTAGTTTTATAGGAGTAAAATAAAAGGAAATGAGCCATCATCATCATCAACAGCAGCCACCTAGATCATCTCAGGAGCAGAGCACAGCTGTACCCTGTCACCTGGTTCTCAACACTTGCAGTGCCTAGCAAACAATTTGGGAGTCTGTATCGAGTTTCTCTTTCTTGCGGGGTATGGCAGTATACACAAGCACAAGGAAGGCTGAACAAGGAGGAAAACGAGCTCAAAGTCTTCTTTAGCTACACAGCAGGGCTGCCTCCAAAACCAAGAGGAGGGGAAGGCCAGAGGTGCAGTTTCTGTGAGCACGAGGACCTGAGCTCAGCACTCAGAAACCAGGGGAAAATCCAGGGGTGGTGGCATGGGCTTGTGATCCTAGCATGGGGTGAGTGGAGACAGGAGGTTTCAGGACAGGGACAGAGAGGAGTGAGGAGAGAGAAAGTGGATGGCATCTAGGAACCCACACTCCATACACACATCTCCCAGGACAGGGACAGAGAGGAATGAGGGGAGAGAGAAAGCGGATGGCGTCTAGGAACCCACACTCCATACACACATCTCCCACCTGCACCAGCACCCTGGGTTTCCCATTCCTCCATATACTTCTTTTGTAGCCCAAACCATACGGACTTAACACTTTCAAGTCTAGCAGCATATTCAGTATTTAATTTTTTAAGATCTGTATTTATGCTTTTTAGTTGTTTAATTTTATAATAAAAATGGCTATTTCAGGTTGAATATTCCTAACTCCAAAATCTGAAACCTTTGAGTCCTGACATGATGCCACACACAGAAATTCCATGTGGCAGGGAAATGAACTTCATGTGAAGGGTTCAGTGAAAGTGTGCTAACAATGGACAATCATCTTAAAGCTCTGGGTATATACATAAGGAATATGAAGAAGTTCATATTTACAGCGGGGTCCTAGTGCAAAGTATCTTACTGTGTAATCTATGCAAATATCCCCAAATTTCGAAACATTATAAATCTGAAACACTTTTAGACCCAAGTATTTGAGGAAGAGAAAATCTATCATCACCAAGCTGCAACAGATCACACACACACACACACACACGCACGCACACACAAGCACACATATGCACGCACACGCACACACACACATGCACACCCTCCTCCCCGCTCTTTCTGCATGCCTCTGTCCAACTGTTACTATCCCCCCGCATCTCCTACCATTAGGTCTTCTAAGCTCTAACACCTGGCAGAGGAAATATTTATTGTGCACCCTCTTCCCACTGAAGTGCATCCTGTGATTCTTAGGAGGCACGCACTTGGGCGTGTCTTTCTTTCTCATCATTTCTCTCTTAACCCTAATGCTTATCTTAATATCTTTTTTCAAAAGTATAGGGACAGTTCTCCTTTCTTTATTAATCTCCTCTCAGTGCTTGGAATATTACAAGTGTCCAATAAGTATCTGTTGATTTAGAGAGAAATGAATCAATCCAAGTAATTTTCATTAAATGATGTATTGGTTCATTCTCTGCTACTGTAAGAAAAGACTCACGGCACACTAACTTTACAAAGAAAACCATTTTCTCTAGTTTACAGTTTTGGTGATCCTACCTACTGGTTCTACTTCTGGGCTTACTGGAGGATGGTATCACAGAGGCAGGGTGTTTGTAGGAGTCAGGGATTTAAGGGTCAGGCCAGCTCCAGTTTGTTCTGTGAGGGCTAAAGGGGCTCATAGGAACTCTTAAACCTTGCTGGGCAGTGCCCCCCGAGACCTTTCCATGTAAACTTTCCATGAGTCAATACATCTTAAAGGTTCCACATCATCCCTACCACTGCCACTTTGAGGACAAAAGGGAATGAAATAAATTTGTAAACCTTGCAGCTTGCCCAAGGAATGACTAAAAACTGTAACTAAAGGTATGGCTTAGGTAGGCACACTGAGAGACTGTTAGGGACTGGCAAGAATGCCAATTATGAGGTTGCGTACAAGCCTTGAGGCCATCTCCCAAGTCTTCTAGGCCACTCCCCACCCCAACCCCGGCCAAGAGACTGTCTTTCAGGACAGCACTGTCTTAGGTACCGAGCCCGGGTCTCTCTATTGGCTTACTATCCGAGACATCTCAGGATTTGTTTTTCTGTGTCCAACTGGTGAAGCTCCCTGGCTGCAGTCATGGCTCAACCAGGCAGAAGCTGGGTTCATATCTGAGCAGACTTTTCTGCCTCTCCACGGGGCTGGTTCTGCAGGTGTGCAGAATTTAAGACTCATGAGATCATGATGGTGTCAACCACAATTTCAAAGAAAGGCAAGCAGAAGTCTGCAGGCTCAGAGCCCTCGCAATGAGTGCCTGGTGGGACTACGCATAGTGGAGATGCTGAGGTGAAGCTATAGTAGGGACCCAAGAAGCAAAGCTAACTAGCAACACGTCACACCTGCTCAGGAAAGCCACGCATGTGTTCGTTATCTGGGCGATGGCCAGCAAAACTGCAGGGAACTACAGAGTGCTTGAGATGCCAGACTTTCAGTGTCTTCCCCACTGCCCACCCCGCCCCTGATTGAGACCTGAAACCAATTCCCCATCTCACTTCTTTCTTGGAATGGAAATCTATGCCTGGTGGCTGTGCTACCACTGCACACTGGAAGTTAAAAAGTCATATTGATTTTACAGATAGAAGGAATTTACCCTGAGTTTCTGAAACTTTGTATTTTGTTTGTTTGTTTGTTTGCTACTGTGTGTGCACATGCATGCAGGCACATACACGGAGGCCAGGGGACATCTGTGTGCCTTATTTTTCTCTCTGCCTTATCCCCTCGAGGCAGGGTCTTCACTGAACCTTGCCCTATGCTAACGACTGGATGGTGGTCCTCCTCACCAGCCCTCCTGTCACTGTCCCCTGCAGTGCCCGAGGTCACAGGTAATACATGACCATGCCCAACCTTATCACGTGGGCAATGAGGATTTGAACTCAGGTCCTCGTGGTTATGAAGCAAGTATTCTTACCCACTGGGTCATCACCCTGGACACCTGTTATTGTTTTGAGTCAGGTTTCACTATGGACCTCAGGTTGCTACCACTATGTACCTTAAGGGATGCTGGAACAAGTTACGACTATTGGGGAGTGGAGTGGCTATTTTGAACTGTGAGGACGTGAACACTGAACATGAACAAGCCAGCTCAGAACTGGCTTTTTCTTTCTCTGCTTGCAGGTTTGCTGAGACAGGAACAAACAGCTTCGTGTTCCTTATGTCACAACTAGGAGCTGCTGTAGCTTCCGTGCCTTCCTTAATACGATGGACCAGGAGCCAGACCTTTGTCCCAGCAACAAGAAGTGTAACTAATGTATCCAGTGGTGTCCTGCATCTCCCTAGGAATGTGATCTCTCAACCTGGGACCCCCATAATGAGACACATCCTCCCCGCTGCAGTATCGTCACAGGCTAACAAACACAGCTATCTTTTTAACCTGCCCTGTCTCAACACCTCACCCACAGTGCAGGGTTTCCCAAGGAGACAGAGGTCTTATACTCCTGTGCATCTACACAGCATGTGGCTTACAAATAGGTTTCCAGATATAGAAATAGGACGTCCATATCAGAAAAAGTAAATACAGCCAGTTTACTTGAACCTTGACTTTGCTTTTATATTAACAAGAACACAGAAAATGAAGTCCTTTAAGAAAGAAGCATTTATGTTTATGTGTATGGGTATTTTACCTAAATGTATGCCTGTGCGAGATGTGCATGCAGTGCCTGTGGAGGCACAAGAGGGCACTGGACCCCTAGAAACGGAGGGACAGACAAATGCGAGCAGCAGTGTGGCTGCTGAGAACTGAGCCTGCCCTCTGGAGAGAGAGAACAGTGCTCTTAACCTAAGCAATCTCTCCAGCCCCATAAAACATTTTCATTTACTATTCTTCACCAGCTTCTTCTGGCCAAGGTAGAATTCTTTAAAGCAATCAAACCAATAACCACATAGGGCTGATTAACTTATCCGGCTGAAACAGTGACCATGCTTTTATTTATCTGTTTAAAGCAACACGAGTTCCTGCTTTCTGAGGTCTTTCATCAGCACTACTCTGGGGGTTGATACACAGAAAGGTGTCTACTTAATGTTCACCATGTATCAAAGTGATCCTGACTAATTTATCAATGGCCAGGGAAGCATGGGAAGAGACGAGAGAGCAACAGGAGTGGAGGGTGGGAAATGAGGCATTAACTTGGGCCACACTAAAGGACAACATCTGATAGTGAAGAAACTGTCTAGAGCCCTGATGGCTCAGCTTTGTGTCTAAGCACACACACCTGGGAATCGTCAGCATGTGGATGGGTCAGAATCAGTACACGGGGGTGTGTGCAAGGAGGGAGGAGAGAGGTAGACACAGACACATTTGCCTTAGGCACAAAAGCATTCAGGATTTGGAAGATGACCAGCAAAGGTCTCTACTATGTCCCAAGATCCAAATGAGGTGTTTCAGGGAGGCGGGACCTTACCACATGCTATCAGAGGCCAGCATGCATGCACCTCTGCAGACAGAGGGCATGCCTCGTATGCACCAAGTGTTGGGGTGCATCTCTAGCAGTGCATAAATTTGCTGTGGTGGTGCACAAATTTAATGCCAGCACTTCACAGGTGGTGGCACGAGGACCAGAAGTATGAGGTCATCCATAGCTATGCAGTGAGTCAGAGGATGGTGTGAGTTACGTGGAACTCTGTCTCCTTTTGCGGAACAGGGAGTTGTAAAATACACTGCAATGTGCTGGGAAGCCACTTGGTGTTGGTAGTTTTAAATTTAAAGACTAGTCAGTTCACGTGCTTGGTAGCAGGCCACAGTGGGTAGGAACTTATTCAACCACCTGGCTATTTTTTCCGATGGGAAGACTGGGGAGGACTGCAGTCGGAGCTGTCTGGGAAGCAGGGACTACAGCTGTGGACTGCACAGGAGCTTGTCCAGACAAGAAAAGGTAGGGGCCCCGAGGAGTGAAAGGAATGGCACATTCCCATGGGAAGAGACAAGGCTGGACTAAAAGCAGTGACTGAGGGGCACTAAAGAAGGTGTCTGACATCGACACTTTAAGGAATCCATCACTGCCGAAGCCCTGAGTTTAAGAAAGTTGGGAGGTTCTTACTCAGAGAGAATCCATCCAAAGTGCTATGCAAGCTTGTCACCGCCCTGTGGGCTCTGCTGCACTGACTGTCTTTCCCTTCTGCCTTTTGTCCAGGAACACTGGCTGCCGCGCGTCCGGCAGCATACTGACGCTTTGCAGCTGAGAACTCTCAACATTCTGAGACACTTCTCAGTTCTCCAACTTCCTGCTCACTGTCACCCCTTCAGCAGCATTCCACATCTCCTTCCCCTTCTCTACAACACTGATCATGCCCTGCCATTCATAAGGTAAAGCCTGCAAGGGTAAAGGACTCATGGTACTGAATACTTAACAGCAGCACACAGCAGACCTCAGTGAGCATGTGCTGGGTAAATGTGAAAGAGTAACAATTTACACAAGACCGTTTATTCTGATTAGAATTCATTAGTTCTACGTTAACAACATATAAACAAAGTTTTACATTTAAGATGTAAGCAGTTACCTGATCTTTGAGAAATTTTCGGATGTTCCGATGGGCTCGGGAACACTCTGTTAATAAGCTGAGAACTGGAGTTAGACCCTCTCTATAGCTGCTTCCCTACAAAGAAAACCATGCATGCTGTGTTAGTCCAGGTCCTAAAGGGTGGCTCTCCCCGTAACCTGAGAATATGAACACATTTGTTTGTTTTGAGGGGAAGAAGGGGAGAGGACATATCTTATGATATCTAAGCTCACAAACAATGTTTAAAGTTACTTTAAATAGTATTTCCATAACTTGTCTCCATTTTACTTTCTAGTTTTGTCTTTTCTGGTTTTCCTACATGTTCTAGGGCTTACACCAGCTTAGTTAATGCGCTTCAATGAAGCCAAGGATTGTGAGATCCATCTAAGCCACACTGCTGCCTTTAACATTTACCAGAGAACGCTGAGGGCAGACTAGAGAAACTGACAACAAGACACTTCTGAAGATGTCATTTTGGAATGAATTAGTTCCTCTAACATTTACAAAGTAGCTATGCAGGAAAGTTACTCGTTTTTCCTTTGCTTTCAGACACTAGCTATAAATTTGGTGTAAAAAAATAAACTCACTTATTTCTAGCAATTTATCGTTATTATGATAAATTGTTTTTAAAAGTACAACTATTTAGCATGCCAAGTTGTGAGCGCAAGCTGTGTGGCCGTCTCTGGGCAGGGCACACTGGTCTGGACTCAGGCTAAGCTGTGTGGCGTCTCTGGCAGGGCACACTGGTCTCCAAGGACTCAGGCCGGCAGCCTTACCTTGTCTATTCTCTTCTCCATAAAACTGAGTAAGACGTGAATGGCCTCCATGTTCATGCCGTTGTACACCATGGTGCTGGTTTTCAAAGCTGTGTCTTTCTCGGCTGTGTTGTCTCCGGGCAGTTCATCTAGAGTCGTGGCCTCTTGAGCTGTTTCTTCGTGGGTTAATGGACAAATGAGGACGTCCAAACAAGAGACTGGAACATTGCTTAAAAGGTTGACGGCATTGCTGAAAGGCAATTTGAAAATACAATATTTTAGTTTGGTTGAATGGGCTTTTAAAATGCAAACATAATGCAGTTTGGAGGTGACTTTTAGGAGTCAATTAAAATTTTTCTTTTTCAAAATGAGCCATTAACATTACTTGGCATTTACTCAGAGAAAATGAAGAACTGTCTCAAACACACACACAACAAATGAACGAGAAGCAGTGTTAAATGGACAGACACAATCACAGAGCAACACCGCCCTTTCTGACACACTAAAACAGGAATTAGCCAGCTTGAATGCCAGTGCTTTAATTCACTATGACAATGCTGGCTCTGAATCTTCTTCAGGGGCTTGAACTCCTTTTGTGGATTCACTGGTGTTCATTATCCCTTACATTACAACATCATAACCTGAGAAGCAGTGCTTGTGAGCTGCCTGTCAGATGCAACACCACTAAAAACACACACTCTGGAGCATTAGGATTGTCTTTTCTAATGTGCAAAAGTACAATTTTTAAACGATCCCATTTTTATGACTTTTCCGGGGAAAAGAGTGGTGCTCCCCATCATCGGTCTCTTCAAGAGGCCAACACTGCTGTTGCTAGTCTCCAGTCCAGCCAGGCTGTTCTGCTTTCCCAAGGATTATACACAAACCTGAGATACACACCAGCAGGGGGAACCCAAACTTTGTGTTTTTGGCATTTCCTAAAAACTGTTCTGTTGTTAACAAGAATACAGGAGGTTAGAATGAGAGTAGACATTCAGAGTTCGGCATGTTTCTGGTGTACAGATTTTCTCCCCTGTACTTCCTACTTTCGTCTACAGGAGAGGCGGTGCTGTAATGGCCTGGATCTTAACAGCCTGCACCCCAGGACTTCCTGATAAACAGCGGTGGAAAGACAGGCATTGCATTTCCTAGTGACACAGAAGGGAGTCTAAAAATAACCACATCCTGACTAAAAATAAACTCTTGCAAATACAGTTTACAAGTCTAACCGCTCGGAAACCACAGCCAGGGCTTAACCCAGCTGACGCCGTCTTCATTTAGATCACAGCCTTTGAAATGTGATTGACAGTGAGGGTGACACTAAAAACTGAGACAGAGCAAACAGAGGTTCCTTCTTTTATACTGAAGTATGGTTTTATTTATCCATAAATTAATAGTTCATTCTTTTTATATTATAGAAAAATAATAATTAGTAAAAATCCACTACAAATTAGACAAACCAGAAAATAAGTGGGAATAAAAATGGTATGAATTGTAGGCACCCTTCTATGAGCAGACGGTCTCTGGTCCAGGGAGAGTTCTGCCGACCGGCACGCAGTCTGCTCTGCTGCTTGTCAGCACTCACAGGCAGTTAGAGCAAGCCGCCTTCCACATACGCACACATTCACAACTCCTTGTAGTTTAGAATGACCTGCTTCTCACTTAAGCATTTGGAAACTCACTGGAGAGAAGAACTTTACCTAAGAATCGCTTTCTAAAACAGTACAAGCCATTCTGAATGCTAACGTCCCCCAACACAAGGCAGCGGCTCTGGAAACCATCAGCAGTGACTAAATCTATCACAGGTCGGCGGAAGAGTTTGGGGTGGTCACTCCATCACAGAGGGACACTTCTCCTTTAGATTCACTTAAAGGAGGAGTTTCCAGGAATTCACAGATTTAAGAAGCCAAATGTAGAGCTGGAATTAACAAATATTTGATGTTTAAGACTTTTCAAGAAAAGTTCCCGTTTTTCTCATTTCTCACCGAACAACTTGGTTCTCAAACAGCTAGGAAATTAATTCCCTGGCTCGCTGTGTCCAGCCACTCTGTTTAGGCGAGGGGTCAGCCTTTGAGCCCTGTCACTCCTGTGACAGTTTTATTTGTGGGAGAAGAGTGCATGAGATTCCCCAGCGACCAGGAAGTCGGTGAGGATGCACACATTTACACAATGGTGTTTGCATTCCTCCTCCAGGGGGTAGAAAGGCTGTGTATACTACTCTCCTTTTCAGTTCCTGGAGCCATTAATCACTGGGCCCTGACATCCTCCAGCTCCTGCTCCCAGCCCCCTCCTGATATGCAGATTCAGAAGCAAGGCTACTTACAGCAACTTGGTGCCTTGATTAAAGGCTTACTAGCTGTGGGAAGGGGAAGACAATCCCAAATCTAGTCTTCCAATAATTGCTGAACTCAACAGAACATCACATGAAAGCAAGAAGCAAGCTAACAGCTCGCATTCATCAACAGCAAGTAACAAATCGTATGAACAAATATAGTTTCTTTATATTTGAGGTTTACATGTGTATTTTCAAGCTTGGAAAGAAAGACAAAAACCTCAACATCTTCAAAAGATGCTCCTGCTCTCTTTAGTTAAAAAAAAAAAGGGAGGGGGGTTAAGTTTTGTTTCTTTTGTGGTAAGAGCACTTAAGCTTAAGATCAACCCTTTTGCCAGGTGGTGGTGGCACAGGTCTTTAATCCCAGGAGGCAGAGGCAGGCGGATCTCTGAGTTTGAGGCCAGCCTGGTCTACAGAGTGAGTTCCAGGATAGGCTCCAAAGCTACAAAGAGGAACCCTGTCTCAAAACAAAACAAAACAAAACACCCCCCCCCCCCAAAGATTCTACCCTTTTTACCAAATGTTACATATATGCTACAGTCCTGTTAACCACAGACCCTGCTGGACAGCAACACTAGAAGTCACAACCACAAACTGTAGGTTTTTGACTGATACCACTCCCACACCCTGCCCCTGGTCCTCACTATCCGACCTCCTGGCCCTATGAGTTTCTCTGTTTTAGATTCCTTACTAAAGGGGCCATGCAGTGTTTGTCCTTTTGTATCTGGTTCGCTTAATTTGTTAGTGTCTTCTATACCTAAAGACAGGATCTCCTTTTCAAAGGTCAATGGAGCCCATCACACGCATGCACTTCCCACATTTACCCACGTATCTGCTGTTAGACTTTCCACCTCCCGTGTCTCTACCCTTCCCTTCTCCCTCTATTTTCTTTATCAGTTTTATCTGTTGAAAGGCATTTAGGCAAACTTCACATCCCTGACATCGTGAACGATGATGAAAATGAGGGACAGGTATCTCTTTGAGACAATGGTTTTTATTTCTTTTGGATATCTATCCATCAGTGTGGTTGCTGGAGCCAATGCCACTTTTCTTTTCAGTTTTTAGAAGAACTACAACACTGCCTCCCACAATGGCTACGTTAACTCACATTGCGGCTCTCCACACCCTAGTTCTGTGGTGGTCTTTAAGCAGCCACTGTAACAGATGTGAGGGGAATCTTACGATTTTGATTTGCATCTTACAGGAATTAGTTATGCTAAACATGCTTTCAGATGCATGTCTTCTTTGGAGGAATGTCCATTCAGATCCTCTCTTCCCCCTACTCCCACTTTCCTCCCCTCTTTCTTTTTTTCTTGACAATCAAGAGTCCTGTGCTGGTAATGCATGCCTGTAATCCTAGCACCCGGGAGGCTAAAGCAGGGGATTACCAATTGAAGAGTTTAGTCTACATAGTGAGTTCAAGACTAGCCTGAGCTACAAAGCAAGACACTGCCATCCACAGCAAAACAAAGAAACACATTCCCTATATATGTTTTAGCTGCTTACTCCCTACCAAAGAGGCAGCAGGGCAGCTATGAACAGCTTCCTGTTGCATAGTTATGTTTTCATTTGGCAGTGTCCTGTGCACAGCAGGTTTGCAGGCTGATGAATTACCACCTAACTATCCTTGCCTTTGTTGTCTGTTCCGGTGTCAGACCCACAAATTATTGCTAAGACCAAGCCCTACAAGTTTTACTGTTTTAGACTTTCTATTAAAGGCTTTAACACTTTCTTCATTCCTTTGGTGTGTGTGTATAATGTGAAGTCACAATTTAACTTCATTATTTACACACAGAAGCCCAGTTTTCTTAACACCATTTCCTGGAGAACGTGCATTCTTTACAGGCATGTGTCAGTACAGCTGACTACACATTTGTAGTACGCAGGTTTACTTCTAGGCTCTCTATGCTGTTTCAGTGGTCTACATGTCTATTTCCATGTAAACGCTACCAAAATTCGATTATTGGAGTTTCATAATACCTTATGAAATCGGGTACTACCATACCTCTGAAGTTTTGTTCTGACTCAACAACCTTCACTATTAGGGGCTTCTGTGGTGGTGTGGGGGAGAAAGATGACAGCACTCAGCCTGGGTTTTCTGCTTCTCTTATGGTTATGTCATGCTTTGCTGATGACACTGAGCTAGAGCTGTCTGGGCTGAGTGGCAGAGGTGCAATTCTGATGACTGCCTGTTAATTCATTTGTGTGACCAAAAGGAATAGGTAAGGCCTACAGAAACATTAAGTTCAAAACAATATTCTGTAAAGCAGGGTAGGGCACACGCAGCTGCAGAGAGGTACACAAAATGATCCACTGGGGTGCAGAAAGAAAACATACGATTTTATCTACTTCTTGCTTTGCTCTCTAACCAATGACTTCAGCCATGTGTGCCACTCCCCACTCACAAACTCCAGTGAAGCAGAGGGAAAATACAGATTCTGGGGTACGGGAAGACCGGCCGTGACCCCTTTTCTTTGGTCATGCACTTGCATTCAGAACTGGTCATAATGCAATCGGCATATGCTTAGGTAGGTTACAGACTGCTTTTCCACCTTCTTCTGTGGGAGGAGAGGGCTGCTCTCTGGGGCCTCACGTCTGTTAAAAGCGCTATCCCTGAGCAAAATGGTCAGCCTTGCTTCGTAAGTTTTAAGTTGAGCAAATTCTTACAAAACAGGCGAACCGTTTTCAGTGACTCCTGCAGAGGAAACCTAAATTTAAGACATTACTTAAAATAGTAGCACATTTTACTTTCTTTCTGACAAGAAAATGGCAGAATCCTATGTTTTTGCTGAACCATAAGGAAAGTCAGGACAATTCAACTGGTGCAGCATGGACTCAAGTTTCTGTTTTGAGACTGGATCTCATGTGACCCAGGATACGAAGTCACTGTGTAAACTTTGAGAGTCCCCACAGCAGAATGGCCATAAGCTCACTGAGTAGCTGACAGTGACCTTGAACTCCTGACACTTCTGCCTCATTACCAGAATGTACCCACCAAAAGTTTGTTTAAAAACATCTGAAACTTGGGCCAGAGAGTTGGCTCAGGAGTGCTTGCTTTATGGCAATCTGAGGTGGATCCCCAGTGTGAAGAGGACACATGCTCCACATGGCGCTTCGGCACACGCAGTGAAAGCAGGCATGATTTCGGGGGCTGAGGCAGGACTGTCAGCTGGAGGACTTGTCCAATCAATGACATAAATATGAAAGTTAAAAATGTAAAGATGGGAATTCCACATGGTATTACTGACCAGTTTTGCCTGATCTATATCATATACCCTGAGGAATGAGCTAATGATAAGGTCAACTCAAGTAGCAGCACATCTGAAGCCAACTGTGTAAAATACACAGAAGAGGCTACTAACGGAGAATCCAATAAACCTGTGAGAGGTGAATTTAAAATTTTGTTTTCAAAAATTATTACCTTTACTGTTTATTTCTATATATAATTCATGATGTATCACACATAAAACAGCTGTATATGACGATAATTCACATGTAAGTAAACACACTTGAGGGTGTGTTCCAAAAGGTTTTCCTACTTCTTGTGAGACTCTGAACAATGGGAGTGGGGGTGTGGCTGACTCTTTTGCCTGCACTTGGGACCCTTTTCCTCTGCTGGGTTGCTACGCCCAGCCATGGTGTGAGGGTCTGTGTCCAGCCTTATTATATCTTGTCAGGCCGTGCTCAGTGGAAATCCCTGGAAACTTGCCCCCCCCCCTTAAAAGGAAATCAGAGGAGGAGTTGATCTGGGGGAGAAGAGGTGGGAGAGGGGCTGGGAGGAGTGGAAGGAGGGGAACTGCAGTCAGGATGCAATGCATGAGAAAAGAATAAAAGAAAAAAAGGTTTTCCTCCAAGGCCTCGAGATGATCAAGACCTCTGGAGACCAATGGCACAGGACACACTCAAAAAACTGTAAAAGGACAGAAGCAAATGTGGTAACGGCTCTGAGGGATACAACTTAAAACAATTACATCTTATTGTGTGTGTGACAGAGAGAGAGACAGAGAGACAGAGACAGAGAGAGAGAGAGAGAGAGAGAGAGAGAGAGAGAGAGAGAGACAGAGAGAGCGCGCGAGCAGCGCACAGGGATACATATGTACGTGTGATTGCAGGTACTCCCAGAGGCCAGAAGGGGACACCAGAACTCCCGGAGCCACAGCTACAGAGGACTGCAAATAGAAGACAGCTGGGCATCTTTAGTGAGCACGAGCAGTAAGTGCTCCTAACCACTGAGTCACCTTCCAGCCCTGTGAAAAAAGTTTTCATAAGGATTTGTTTCCTCCTACAAATGAGACAGTTCTGAGCATATTCTCATTTTGTAGACTTAATACCCTCAAGGAGACCGAAGATCTAGAAGGAGAGATAACTCCAGGATAAGGTCTTAGGAGGCAAAAGCAAAATGTGTAAAAACAGCCGCTTAAATGTCTGAGACTTGAAGGCATAAGTCACAAACGATCCCATACCAGTTTGGAATTATAATTAATAGAATGCTTATTTATTTAAAGGGGAAAAACTTACAGATCACTGTCCCAGACAACAGCCCTCTGAGCAATCAGGAAAGGAGTCTAGGAGCGGGAAGCGGAGGAAGCAAGAGAGCGAGCACACAGCTGCCGGTGTTTTTTAAAGCAAACCAGACCACGCCCAAGTGGGCTGGTATCTTAAAGTCTATTGGCTGAAGGAACGGAAGCAGCTCCCGTAGCAGAGACTGGCAGGAAAAAAGACCGATACAGACTGCAACAGATCTATTGGTACTGCCAACGGGAGGGCTTGAGGAAGTTCCTGCCTGAGTTTCCGTCACTGTTAGGAGGGTGGCAAGATTGTCATCTATCCAACTACCCTTCTGTTCAATTAATTTTCACTGTACATACTACGTACATACGTGTGTGTGTTCATATGCACGTATGTGTACTTGTCTAGGTGTGAGGGATATAGTAGGGAATAAGAAGGTAAGTTCTTTTATCCCTCTTTAAAAAAATACTTTGTTTGTGTATGTCTGTGTGTCTATATGTGGGTATGTACACGTGTGTAGGTGTACTCACAGCCAGAAGAGAGCCTTGATCCCTTGGAGTTGACTTAGTTACAGTTGTGAGCTGCCTGACATTGGTGCTGGGACCTGAAATCAGGTCCTCTGTAAGAGTAGTATGTGCTTTCAACTGCTGAACCATCTCTCTAGCCTGATCTCTTTTTTAAGCTTATTACTTCTAGAGGGAAATAACAAATGTGCAAGAAAATAAAGGAACAACATTAGGTTAGTTAGTGATAAATGCCACGAAAAAAATGAAGCAGATGATAAAATAGGGAGAAGATGTATTTATGTGTGTGTGCACTAGTCTAAATTAGGAGGCTGGAGAAGGCCGAACTAAGCAAGTTACATTTGGAATAAGTGCTACACGGTGAGACGGAGCCAAGCCCTTGAATACCTGGGTAAAAAGCATTCCAGCATTTCCAGACAGCGAAAACGCAAAGGCCCAAATAAGCAGAGTGTGTCGAGGGAAGAAGAGGGGCTGACTATTTTGAACATGGAGCCATCTGGTTTGTAGAATGGGAGGCTTTCAGAGGCTGGGTAAAGAGTGGATCAGTGCCATGAAGATGTTTTGTTTCACAATAGGAAGAGGGATACTGTCAAAAGCAGACTGCTCCCCGAAGAGTGAGGCCACCGCCTCAGATCTAATTCCATGGATTTATCCAATATCACACAATGAGAGACAGTTTTCATTCAGAAGACACTGATGTAACTGGCACACAGCCATGGTGGGAACATACTGCCCGGTTCATGGTAGAGTCTGTGTGACAGTCAGCACAGCATTTTCCCCGAAGTCTTGTAGGAGGGCTGGGACAATCCAAGGCTTCTATGGCTATGCCAAGAAACAGTGTGAAGGCTTTCAGGACTGCACAATCTTACCCGCCTCCCCCATGTGGCCAAGCCATCTTCTAAGTAAACGCATGGTATGGACTGACGTGGCTACCTGGACCTCACGCAGGTTGTTAAGGTTTGGCCGACTCATGCACGGAGGAAGGACACAATTCCCCAGATGGGGCTGCGTCATAATCCAAAGGAGAGTTCTTGAATCTTATGACTGAGAGGGGCCGTGAGAACCTGTACACAGACATCTGCTTTTGAAGAACAACTCTGTGCACAGTGGACATGAAGCGGTCTGTTAGTCCGTAACTGCCCACCGGGCTGTGGAGGTTGCCTGACTGGAGGTGGGAGGAGGGCAACAACAGGCAGAGGACAGACCTGTGAGGAAGACCTCCCTTCAGACCACAGGGAGATGGCCCTTCAGCGACTGTTACTAGACTCAGTCACTAAAAACTGCTCAGAACTACCTTGTGGTCTCTTAATATTCTCTCCTTGAACTGTCTTTTAACTTTTCATAATATTTATGTCTTGACTCCCATTTAGTGTTGGTTCCACCAAGGCACTCAGCTGGACCTGAAGAACTTATTCACAGAGAGTAAGCGTAAAGGAGCCAAGAGAGTTAACTAGAGCAATAAACGCCTGCCTTTCTGACTTCTCCAAAGCAGACGTCGTCTCTACTCTCACATAGCTCGTGGGGAGACGGCTCATTACTAGCTAATTTACTAACGGGTGAGCCGCAGAGAATGGACTATATGCTTTCATCATTTTTTGAACCCTAAAGCTCAAATTAGTACTTAACACATGGCTTAAGTGCTCACTAGCAAGTGAATGTAAACGGAAATAAAGTCATCTTATTTCCAAACATTTAAAGAGTGAAATATATGATAATTAGGAAACAATATTGTTAGGAGTTGAATAGTCGAAATTCAAGATAATTATTACCAATACCTCAATGATATTTTTATAGAAATAGAAAAACTCATCTTTAAACGCATATGGAATGTCAAGAGACTGAACAGCCTGAACAACCCTGGAGGATCAAACTTCCTGATTTGAAAACAATACTCTACTTTAAGCACAGAGGTATACAAATGGCCTAAAGATACTCGGACCAATGGGAAATAAAGAATTCAGAAATATTCTCTCTCTTTCTCTTTCACACACACACACAGAAAGGAAGGCTGCTTCAATAAATGATGGCCGAAGCTGGATATCCAACATGCAAACAAAAGAAGAGGATTTTACACACTACACACCAAAATTCACTCAAGATGCATCAAAGACATGGATAAGCACACGCTGGGGCGCTCAGCATGAAGAAGACATGAATAAGCACACGCTGAGCTCAGCACGTGGAAGAAACTAGAACTGAGCACCTCAAACAATCCACCCCATGTCTGGGTCTCACCCTCCCTAGCAGCTTGGAGGCCATCCTTGTCTATTGCCTTTCCACAACAAATCAGAACTGTCCAAGTTTGGGAGGGTCTAAGTATTAATGGGCAAGCTTATTAATTGTGATAAGGAGCGCTAAAATACTTTCAATCAAACAGTAGAGACAAATAGAAGCAGGGCATCGTTTAGCACACAGGCAGCTGACACTAACGACTACCACTCCAGCTGCTAGGAGGAAACAACAGGAGACAGGACCACTACCTAGGTCGTGTATCGGGCCACGCAGGCTTCCCTTCCCTGACGTTAACAATGATGCTGACTCTGAGAGAAACTGACCAGAAGTTTGCCAGCCTCTTTGTTGTTGTTTTTTTATCATCTAATATGAATGGAATTTCTGGCTTTAGGAAAAAAATTTAGAGTATCAGAAAACAAATATCTTTATATGATCAAAGGATAAACACAAAAATGAGTTTCTGAGTGAGATATTAAAAGCTCAGGGAGCAATCTATAAACTTTAGGACCGAGTCTTCCATTACAAATCAATACGCTTGACAGAGTAACAGAAGAGACAGTGGATGCAGCTGCTGTTAGGAGCTCACTGAGCTTGGGCCAGGAAGCCTCACAGACACCCACATATTGCCCGTCCAGGGTCACCCATCTCTACAGTGCGCCCCAAAACAACAACAACAACGAGAACAAAAGCACTGGAAAACGGAGAAAAACCCTGGAAATAACTTCAAGAAAGAAATAGAGCAGGGGTGGAAGTGAGTATGATCGAATTACACTGTATGAAATTCTCAACAAATTAATAAAACTACTATTTAAAGATGCCTTTTAAGTTTCGTCTCAGATACCTAGCCTGCGCTGGCACCTGTACAGGTTCACACCGTGCTGGGTCCAGGGCACTGCAGAGGTACAGACTCAACCCCTCAAGGGAGAGCTCCTGACCCTGGGGCAGCTCTTGGCATGTAAGTGGATTAGCCTGGAGCCACCACTGTCCAAACTGATACTAATCGCTTTCTTCTGATTAAAAGGGCACGCAAGGCCATGCTAGGGTACTGCGAAGTCAGCAGCAGCCGCAATCTCCCAGGAAGGCTTCTGAGAAAGCCTCGGGATCCTGACTGTGGCTCTGGGGTGCATCTCTCTGTGCACAGTGCAGCTAATGCATTTTATCAAAGCAACTGCAGATAGAGGAAAAGACTTTAAAAGGCCGAGTCTGATTTCATTTTAAAATATGAATAACCTCTGCAGTGTCTCTCTTCACAACGACCAAGCACTGCGCTAAGATCGGAAACCCTTGGCTCAGAGACCCTGGCAGAGCTGTCTGTGGCCAGCACAGCAGTGGCCACGAGACTTCTTTCTCTTACAGCCCATGTGCTCCTCAGCCTGGGGTAACCGATTTAAAAAAGAAACAAAACTTTTAATTTTGATGTTGAACTGTTAGTGTCTCTTGATTATGGAAAAAATCAAAGGGTAAAAACACTTAATATGGTCATTTAGGGTGTGACTGACTGCAGATATGTGGGCACTGTCTCTGGAAAAGTAAAGGAGTGTTTGATGCATGGCAAGGAAATATTTGCACGTTTTTTGGTTTTTGGAGTCAGGGTCTTGCAGCACACGGTCCTCATCTCTGGACTGCTGTTTTTATAGACGTGCAACACACATACACACATACATATGTATATAAAACTTCATTGGGTATGTGTGGTATATGTGCATACTGCTGTGTGTGTGTGATGTGGCTGCCCACACGGGGAGGTCAGAAAACAACCCAGGTCAACTTGGTCCCCGCCTTCCACCATGTTCTGATACTGGACCTCTGTTTTCCTGTGGCATCCACCAGGCTAGCTAACCCAGGAGCTCTGTCTCCATCCTGTAAGAGCATTGGGGTTTCAAACTCAGATCTGCATGCTCACAAAGAAAGCATTTCTACTGAGCCAACCTTGCCCAGCCTTATCAAATATATCTTAATAGAAGACATTATGAGTATATTCCTACTTTGTAGTTTTTTATTTAAAATATTACTATATAAAATATTCTTTGTTAAACACTCTTAAAATGAAATAGTGAAAATATTAGTTAAGAATAGTAAATAAATGGAGACCTCAGTTTTCTTATCCTTTGAAAGGTTGGTATGATAACTAAAATAAGAAAATTGGAGTCAATCTACCTCAGGATTCAGCAATCCCACTCCTGGGAATATATCCAAGAGATGCCCAATCATACTACAAAACATTTGTTCAACTATGTTCATAGCAGCATTATTTGTAATAACCAGAACCTGGAAACAGCCTAAATGCCCCTTAATTGAAAAATAGATAAAGAAAATGTTGTACATTTACATAATGGAGTCCTACTGAGCAGTAAAAGTCAATGACATATTGAAATTTGCATGCAAATTGATGGAACTAGAAAAAAATCATCCTAAGTGAGGTATCTCAGACCCAGATAGACAAACATGGTATTGTACGCACTCATGGATAGCAGCAAAGGATAGCCAGCCTGTATAGTCCACGATCCCAGAGAAAGCAGGTAGTGAGCTTAACCCTAGGAGAGACATAGGTGGATCCCCCTGGAAAGGGGAAACAGACAAGACCTCCTGAGAACATTATGAGAGGGAGAGAAGGAAGGGAGGAAGGGGAGAAGGATAGGAGAAGGGGAGGGAGGAAGGAGAACATGAGGGAATGAGATGCTCAAGAAGCGGGAGGGACGGTGAGGGAGAGAAAGGAAGGAGACATCTTGATTGAGGGAGCCATTAAAGAAGGGCTATAGAGAAACATGGCTCTAGGGAAAATCCCTGGAATCCACAAGGATGACCTCAGCTAAAGACTCTAAGCAGCAGTGGAGAGGATGGCTAAACTGGCCTTCCCCTGTAATCAGACTGATGACTACCTTAATTGTCATCATAAAATCTTCAACCAGCAACTGATGGAAGCAGATACAGAGATCTACAGCGAGGCACTGGGCCGAGCTACCAGACACCAGCCCAGGAGAGGGAGGAGCGATAATATGAGCAAAGGGGTCAAGACCATGATGGTGATACCCACAGAAACAGCTGACCTGAGCTAGTGGGAGCTCACTGACTCTGGACTGATAGCAGGGGAACCTGCATAGGACCAAACTAGGCCCACTGAGTGTGGGGGACAGTTCTGAGGCTTGAATAGTCTTTGGGGCCATTGGTAGTGGGACCAGGATTTATCCCTCGTGCTTGAACTGGCATCTAGGAGCACATTATTTTTGGAGAGAGACCTTGTTCAGCCTAGATACAGGGGAAAGAGCCTTGGTCTTGCTATGAAGTCTGAGGAGTGGATGGGGAGGTGGGATGGGAGGAAGCAGGAGGAGGGGAGGGAGTGGGAATGGGGATAGCTATGTAAAATGAGAAAAGATTGCATTAAAAAATCCTTAATTTAAAATAACAAAAGAAAAGGGAAAAAACTAAGTTAGCTTTTCTTTTTTCTGAGGGCCTCATACATGGTGGACAAGTGCTCTACCACTAGTAACTCCCAGCCCGGGAGCAAACCTCTAGTAAGCACTTAGCACAAGGAAATACAGAAGCTGTTGATGATTGTGATGCTATTGTTCTGGGGTTTATGGTTGAATACGACAAACGCCAAAGTCTTACACAGGCGTCCAACAGAACAAAGGCAAAGAGAACAGTACACAAATTTCACACTAAGGCGTAGCTCTGGCCTACCTGACTCAATACAGTATTTCCACTTTCTTGTGCTCATAATTAGCTCCTAACTAGACACACAGAGATGGCAAGAGCGGATGGCACCCACCTGTGCAGTTCTTCCGTTTTGTCTTCAGTTGGACCTACGATTAATAAACAGTGGCGAAGGACAGCTGCCATGACACGGAACTGGTGAGAGTCGCTCTGTGGGGAACAGAGAGGAGAGGGAGAGTTGGGGGTGGAAAGCCTTAACAAGGGAGCACAGCGCTGTCCCCCAAGCAAGGGACTCCAAACCTTGAAAAGCGGTAGAGCAAACTGCTGCCACGAGACACAGCCACAGCCACCTGCAGAGACGGCTGGGGCCAGAGGGTGCTGATCCAGCACCCTGTTTCACCTTTGTGGAAACTCAGTTCCACTTAAGGATTTCACATCTCCAGAGTCTGATTCTTCTGTTCACTGCGGCCAGTGCGCCAGTTTGCTCACTATAAAACTTCAGACAAGTGTAAGTGGCATTCAGACAGTTTTTTATAAATGGTTCTCTATTCTTAATGACAGTTTCATCTCTTAGCTTTCAAAAGTAATGAGAACAACTCTTTATTTTATTTATTTATTTGAGAGGGTCTTACTATGTAGTCCAGACTAGTCTTTAACCTGTGAACTTCTGAGTACTGAGCTAGCAATATGTATATACCACTATGGATGGCCAATAATTTCATTTTTCTCCATCTTCTTAATCTCTAAGGCCTAACAAAGTACCACAAATAATCAGAATTGTATCCCCTTACTTTCCCAACATTTATCTATTGGCAGTGAATTAAAGACACACAGCTAGAGAAGAGACCCACAATGAAATGCCTCTGCATCTATAATGAGGTCTTGGGCCATTACAGTTTCTTTTCCTTTTTTGGTGTGTGTACGCATGTATAATGTACATGCATATGTGCTGTGTGTCCATGTGTGTGCACACTTGTGTGCAGAGGTCAGCAGTTGATACTGGATGTTTTCCTCTATTACTCTCTATTTTATTTCCTGATGCAGCATCTCATTCAATCTCTAACTCACTTATTTGGCTAGTCTAGTGAGGCAGCTTGATGCAGAGACCCTGTCTTCACCTGGGGCATGAGACTCCAGGCGGCTGTCACACCTACCTGGCTCTTCAGATGGTGCTGAAAGCAGAAATCTGGTCCTCATGTCTGCACGGCAGGCACGTCACCTGCCAAACCACCTCACTAGCACAATTACAAGGGATTTAACCACCTGCATCAAGGTACTCTAGCTCTTTATACATAACAGGACAACATGACAGCCTGCATATGCTACAGTACGGCTTTCAGTTATTTCAAAGGTAATAATAACTGAGCTCCCTAAAGCAAAATACGTGTGCATGTTTCTAAGACTCCTCTCACAGACCCCAACAAACAATAGGGCACACTTTCATTACTCCTAATATGGCTGGGAAACACTTCAAACAGCACAGTGCATACAGATTTGAGACAGATGAGAGCTTCAGTCAGAACGGGACAGTGTCACACTGGCTGTCGAGCAGGAGTCTGGGCTGGACCTCACGTCAGTCACGTGTCTCTGGGCTTCAGTCCCTTCCCACATAGTTGCACAGACATGAGGTTCTGCCAGGATCAAAGAAAATAGTGTGCATGATAGTGCTCTAAACTCTGAGCAGAACACGAAAGGGAGGGGAGGGGAGAGGGAAGGAAGGGGAGTGTGACTGCCAGAGCTGGGAGAGCGCAGGGAGCCGGCAAGGGCCAATGGGAACCAAGGGTGCTAACACCTAAGGGCCAGGAGAAAGCTGTCACCTCACCACCCATCCCCAGTTCTTGAGTGAAAATTCTCTCATAAGTATACTCTTACCTGCCCACATGAAACCTGTGTCAAACTAAACTATTGCTTAGCCACTGATAAAATTACCTCCTATAATAACATAAGTATGTGTACATATATATTTATACCAGGTGGATGAAGTACACACCTTTAATCCCAGTATTCAGGAAGCAGAGGCAGGTGGATCTCTGTGAGCTCAAAGCCAGTCTGGTCTTCAAGTTCCAAGACAGCCAGGACTGCTACACAGAGAAACCCTGTCCTGGAAAAACAAAACAAAACAAAACAAAACACCCTGTCCTGGCTGTGAAAACTGGCGGTAGCACCCTGGGCTTTTCGTGAGCCACATCTCCAGATCTTGATTGGTTGATTGATTGATTGAATTATGTAACAGGGTCTCATTATGTAAGCCAGGCTGTCCTTGAACTCACACCCTGTATTGCTCCTGGTCACTGCTAGAGACTACAGGTGTGCAGTTCAGCATGAGTTGTACTTCCTTTTAAACCAGACTGGAGGTAGCAAACCTTGACCATGACAAGCCTCTACACAACTACCCATGTTGACCTTTCTCCAGCCACAACTGTAAATACCACTTCCCGCCCCACTGCCTTCTTTACCTCTTATTCCCAATTATGCTCTCCGTCTGCAATGTCCCCCTTGAAGAGCAACTTCTGAACGTGGGCTGCCCTGCCTCTACTTCCTGCTGTTAATTTCTTTTCGACCTAAGGAAACTCCTTTTGTGGCCACCTGATCTGTATCATTGTGTTTTGTTAAAGTTTCTTTTGTGGGGGCTGGAGAGATGGCTCAGAGGTTAAGAGCACTGACTGCTCTTCCAGAGGTCCTGAGTTCAATTCCCAGCAACCACATGGTGGCTCACAACCATCTGTAATGAGATCTGGTGCCCTCTTCTGGCCTGCAGGCATGGAGGCTGAACACTGTGTACATAATAAATAAATAAATCTTTTAAAAGAGTGTTTTTGTGGAATAATTTGTAATTTCACATATTTAACTGAACTTTCATATACTTCCTCCGTTATTATCTTCATGAAGACAGAAGGTATGTGTTTAAACAGGTGAACAATAAATTCTAATTCAAGTGTCAAGTAAAACCTATAGAGAGAAAACTGCCCGAATTCTAAGTGCATAGTTGAACAACTTTTCACAAAATGAATAGCGATTGTAAGTGCCGTGAGACTGACTTACTGTCAGGATTAAGGACCCCAGAACTCTCCTATCATGCAGACGGCAGCCTCCAGAGCTCCAACTTCCAACATCACACTCGTGAGTTTGGTTGCCACTAAACTTGGTATGGCTGGAATAGAACGGACTCCCAGTCTCTCTCTGGTTGAGACTGACCCATGCTGTATGTGCTGGAGTGGTTTTTTCTGTGCTTGACAGCAGTGTTACTTAAAGTGCTGAGCTGACCCTCATCTGCCACAGCAAAAGCATGTGAGTCCAAGAAACCCTCTGAGCAGCCTGACGTCGTGTGTCACACAGTACATAGAAGAGTACCATTCTGGTAGTGAAACCATATGGGGCCTTCACCGCAGAGAACGCCGGGGCCGGTGCAGGAGCACCGCCGGGGCTGGTGCAGGAGCACCACCGGGGCTGGGTAGATGGCTGAGTGGATAAAGTGAGCTCTAGTTTCAGTGAGAACAAAGTGGGCAGTGATTGAACAAGACAGTTGACACACACATTATACACACATGCACACATGCAAGCCCACATACGTGAATACATATACACATATAGACACAAAACAGCACTGCTATCACATGAGTGCACTGAACATATTATATCACCATCTACCTATTCACCCTTCTCTCAATGGGAACTTTGTTTTTCCTGTGTGGGGCATTCTGAGACTGCTGCCATCAACACACTTGTTACACATCACTGGAATATACTGGGTTCACACCAGAGGGAATGCTGCATCATCAGGACTGTCTACACTCACACTTTACATTCTGACGTTTCTAGAGAGCACTGCCAAATGGTATTTCCCAAGCATACAGTTAGAAAAACATCTCACAAAGCGGGCACCCCACCTTGCACAGCGATTCCAGCAGAGTCTTCTGACACGTGGTGAGAAGATGACATCCCCGAGCAGCCTGTGTTCCCGGGCACTGGCACAGCTCTTTGGAAATTTCTACTCAAGCCCTCTGCCTATTTTACTGCAGGGCTGACGGTGTGCACACATCGGTGGGCATCTGCAGCATGCTCAGGGCACCTGTGGTGCAGATCCCACCCTTCATGGGCGCCTTCTGAGTACTGGGGTTCCAGAAGCCTATTCCTATCCTTGACAGCACTGTCATCTTTGAATTTATTTTAATTAAGATCAATTAATTTTCCTTTATGGTTTGGTCCTTATTTTCTTTAGAAGTCTTTGCTTATTTCAGAAATGTTTGAGTTGTTTGAGATAAAATCATGAAGGCAATCTTCTATAAACTTTAATATTTTATTTGTATATTTAGGTCTCCTAACTCAGGTTAATTTTTTGTGTATTATATAAAGGATTCAAATCCATTTCCCATCCACTTGAACTTGTATCATTTATCAAAAAAAAAAACCCTCTCGCTTATCCTTCCAGGTATCATAACCAGTCACGTGCGTGCACGTGGCTCACTTGTACACTTCATTCTACTCTTCCCGTCTACATCTCAACATGTGTGTTAGAGGCGTGCTACTTTAACAACAACTATTCAACAAAGAGAGTGGGGCCAGAGACGGTTCAGCAGGAAAAGAAAAGCTTGTCATGAAAGCCTGATAACCCTGATGACCTAGGCTCCATCCCTGAACGAAGATGGATGGAGAACCAGTTCTACAAAGTTGTCATTTGATCTCTGTCATGTGAACGATGGAATGTGTGTGTACACCACCTCTCTCTCTCTCTCTCTCTCTCTCTCTCTCTCTCTCTCTCTCTCTCTCTCTATTTCTCTCTCTCTCTCTCTCTCTCTCTCTCTCTCACACACACACACACACACACACACAAGATAAATTTTAAAACTAAAATTTACTGCAGGGTGTTTCAGTATATAGCTTTAATCCCAGCACTTGGGAGGCTGAGGCAGGAGGATACCTGTGTGTTGAAGGCTACCCTGGTTACATAGTGAGTTCCAGACCAGCTAGGGCTACACAGTGAGACCCTGCCTCAAAAACATAAAATAAGTTTAGGTGTTAAGAGATGGCTCGGTGATTCAGAGTATTTTACTGCTCTTGAGAGGAATTGTGTTCAGTGACCAGCATTCATGAGCACCCTGAACTCCAGTTCCAGGAGATCAGATGCCCTCTGGCCTCTGTGGGTACTTGCATGTATGTGGTGTGTATAAATCCACACGGACACTATTTCCCACTGTTGGCAACCACTGTGTACATTTCCCCACATAATCTCAGCTCTCCGATCTCATACGTGTCCTCAGTGTCCTCATGCATCCAGCAGAGCTAACATTCCTATCTGACCGACACCGGGAGTAGATGCACCTCCTCTTAGTGAAGCACACACGGGTCTTATTACTTTATGGCTCAGATATGCGGTCTGCAGGAAATCAGTATTCTCATCTCTCCTCTGACCTGACACAAGGCCAGGAAGAGAAGGAAGACAGGGAGGAGGTGAGACGGGCAGGCTGGAGAGGCAGAAAGTCTCTGAGTTCTCTACATAGCTGTCCCTCTTTACTTAGGGTCTGCTGTTACCACCACTCTCCTCTCACGCCAACTGGGCAAGACTCCACTTTATCTGCAAAACCATTCATCAAAGTCTGACCTAGCTACCCATGCCTGAGAGACGAAAGACCGGGAATACACGGCATTTGGTTCTCCTAGGCATGGTGAAGTGGTTGTTTTCAAGTATACAGAATATTGAAAAATTGCAAACACTATTAAAAAAAACAGCTTTTTATAGTTTGAAAAGTTCCTTTCACGCTCAAACTGTAATCTAACTTCCATGGTAATGGACATGGTGACAGGGTACTTAAGAGGTGCTTAAGGTCAGCCAGGGGTGGTGGTGCACTCAGGAGGCAGAGGCAGGTGGAGCTCTGAGTTTGAGGCCAGCCTGTTCTAGAGTGGGCTCTGTGACACCTGGCGAAACTCTGTCTCTAAAACCAAGAAAAAAAAGTGTTTAAGGTGATGGGGCTCTGCACTAATGAACGGGTGGACACTGTCACCAGAGGTGACCCCCAGATCCACAGGCTCCCCCACCATGGGAGGCCTCCACCAACTCAGGATACCATACGGGGACCTCTCCAGATGTGGTCTCTTCATCTGGGACTCCTAGCTCTGCCACAGACCCGGAGTAGGACAGCTGCATTCACCTGTCTGTGTGCTTTCCCTGCAGGGTGTCAGCGCTCGAGAGAGGTTACACTCTACCTTGCATTTTTGCCATGTTTAGAATCTGGCACAAACTAGCACAAAATAAGTAACTGTTGAAATGAGTCAACAATGAAACACTGTATAGCCGGAGCTCTTCTGTTTGTTTTTAAATAATCTATCCTTTTCTCTATTTCCTTCAAAGTCTCTAGGACCATCCTGCAGGTGGAGACTGCTCAGTCGTTCCTGGCCCGCCCAGAGCTGAATAATCATACAGAAAATATATTAATTACAACACTGCTTGGCCAATAGCTGAAGGGTATTTCTAACCAACTCTTCTATCTGAAATTAACCAATTTCTATTAATCTGTGTATCACCACCAGGTAAGAGGTAAGTTTCTCTGGTGTCTGTCTCCTTCAGCAGCTACATGGTGTCTCCCTGACTCTACCTACTCTCTCTATATCTCTTCCAGCCTGGCTATATTCTGCCCTGTCACAGGCAAAAGCAGCTTTATTCATTAACTAATAAGAGCAACACATATACAGAAGGCCGTCCCATATCACCTCCTGTGCTCCTATGGCAACTCTTGGCTAATGTTCCTTGGGCTGCCTGTTACACGCTCTGTATCTTCTGCGCTTCCGTCTGTCTCCAATCTGCCTGCTAACCCTGTGCTCCTCTTACGGCATGATACTTGGACACATGGGGAAGGGAATGGGAACTAAGTCGGGGATCTCTGGAAAATACAGATTGCTCCATCAACAGAGATGTTGGGGGAAATAAAATAGGAAAGATAAGATTATTTTAAAACTACCCTTTCTGGAACTAAGAAGCTTACACCCTGCTAGAGATGTCATCTCACTCGTTCAAATATACTATTCTTAAGAAAGGGAGAGAGAGACAGGAAAGAGTGCGGGGGGAGGAGAGAAGAAAGCTGAATCCACAGGTGAAGATGACACCAGCTGAAGGAAGAGGATCTTCAGATTCAGCCACTAGAAGGCATTTGCAGGAGGCAGGAAGAAGTGAAATGAATCTGTGAGTCATCAAGGAAAACCCAGTCATTAACTTTCTGCTTTTGGTGAAACGCAAAAGAAATAAAAATACCTGCTGAAACAGCTAGAACCACAGCCAATAGCTCTATTTTCTTTACCTGTTAGTGTAACATAGGCATAAATATTTTTAGTCAGATGCCTAGGGTTTAAAACAGTGTAGATAGATACACTCAGGCAGTATGTATTTTTAAAAAACAAACTTTTGAAATCCTTTTCCATCAATTTCAGGAATGTAGACTTCACAAGAAAATTAATTATACTCATGCTTAAATGAGGAAGGCTGTAAAAGGCTGATAAATATAAATACTTCTATTTTATATGTATACTCAGCGGTTTTATTTACCCTCACAAGTGGTTTTCAATGTACAAGTATCTCCCATGAGATTCATCATCTTTAGTATTTCTGGGCGAGAAAGCAGCCATCAAATTTGTCTCGGCTGCAGGAACCTTTTAGTCTCCAAACAAAATCTTAGTTAAAAGTTTAAAGAGAACAGCAATAGCTATTTTTTCCAAAGGTTTATAATTTTTCAAAGGTTCCATCTTTCTTTTTAAAATTTTTCTTTTTAGGGTAGAGATCAAGAGCCTGGAAGACTCACCCCACAGCCCACTCCTAGGGACCTTTCTGCCAGAGGGAATGTATTTTGAGACCCTTATTCTTAAAAACGATTTATCTTGGCAAATTGGAGGCTCAAATCTGGAGCTAAGCTAGGAGGTGACTTGAGCCTGCCCTCAGCCCTGAAAACCACTGTTCTTCAAGGGCAGTGTGGAGGAGATGAGGTCACAGAGTGACTGCACTCTGGGGAAGTTCCCTTCTGCTCACGTTATGCAGGAAGAGTGATGGGGAGTGAACAGAGCAGAGCTCGCCTTCTCGGGGAGGGAGGGGTCTACAGGTAGTTCACACCTTTTGGTCCTTTATGTGGTTGGTTCTTGTAGAGCCTATGAATCTACATTACTTTCCTAAGAAGAAAAATATTATCTATTTTAAAGTGAATTCTTCGGTTGCGGTTTCATATAGCTTTATTTTGGTTGGTGCCTAAAGCACTGTCCATCCCACTGGCTCACTCAACTGAAGTAAGTGCCTTTGGTCTGACAAAAGCAAGATACTGGACTCCTAGGAAGTGGCCTCCCACCCAGCCTCTGGACTGCAGCTGGGTTGAGTGTCCCAAAAAAAGGCAGTCTGTGCTTTGCTTTCTGCGTCCTGTAAGTGCTTTTTAATTCTAGGAAACTTTTGTCCCTGCATCCTGCATTCTGCATGTGGCTAATTCAGAAGTTCTCCATCCTGGCACCCAACTATCTGCTGACTTATTGTCCATTTCTACCTACAAAACTAAAGTTTCACGAAGGCAAAGCTGCTCAGTATTTGCCAGTGTGTTCCCCAATGCTGGGACAATGTCTAGCAACTGTTTATAAACATCTGCCGGGCGACTGTTGAATAGAGCCACATGAAGACACTCTTTTATAAATAGGTTGTCAAAGATCCTATTTCAGTGCTGTTTATATTTCTGAAGACTTCAGCACTGGCCCAGTGTCCCATTCACGACACGTACTTCATAAACGCTGCATTAACTGCCCCATAGCTCACACAGATAAACCTATTCTAGGACCACTGACCCTATGTGGGGAGAGCCTGCGTCTCGAAGAATGAGTTTCCTGGAACACAGAACGAGGCTTTACCATTTCACCGTTTCCAGAGCTCCCCAGTGCCACAGTCACTTAGTTGAAGCACTACCAGACGCTCGTCTCGAGTACTGATTCTCACCACGGGCCCCCACACACTGCGGGGCAGCCATCTTGACAGGATCCAAACAGGGAAGTGTAACAATGGCAAACCAACAGTCTCAGAGGCACTTTTACACCAATTGGAAATCTTAAACACCAACACAAACAGTGTAAGAAAAATAACCACAGAAGGTACCATATAAGCAGAGACATAACATTTTAAATACTTCCAAATATTTGGTTTGAAAGCATACATGGAGCATGTGGGCTTCCCACATCTTTTCCTGCCAAGTCTCAGTAAGGCTGACAACACTGCAGCCATCTCAACAGCTGTTAGCACTCATCTTCAAATATTTGGTTTCAAAATACAGACCTATTTGCGCTGTGCAACTCAGATGCCTGTGTGCCCCCACTATAGCTGCGCTGAGATAATCCTTCTCCAGTAGGCTGCTGGCAAAAACATGGGTGAGCATTACTTCAAATAGACAGGGCAAATGTTAGCCTCAAAGGCGGGAGCTGAACTATACTGGTTTTTAAAGTTAATGAAGAAGAGAATGTGAGATGCTGAGTTCCTGATGAACAATAGTGTGCTCCTCACTTAGAACTGTGGGCTTCTCAGACTACATCTCAAGTTCAGCACACCGTTCTTGGAGGAACTCAAATATAACTATCTAATCTACCTCACCTGGGGTTATTGGACGGCTCAGGCCACAAAGGAAGATCTTAGTCTAGAAATAAGTAGAGTGGCTTAAAACATTTCCCCCTTTTTGGTATAATTAGCCTGTTTCCTAAGACCATATGTAAACTAAGTATCTTGTGGGTCTAGGCTTCTGAAGGCTTCACAGCACTGCAACTAACACCTTGTGGACTGCAATGACAGGTGCACTGCAACCTAACACCTTGTGGACTGCAGTGACAGGTGCACTGCAACCTAACACCTTGTGGACTGCAGTGACAGGTGCACTCAATGGTTTTTCTCTTCCCAACAGACATCAGCTGTGGTTGGCGAAGCTCAGTTGACGGGGTTTACCTTAACTTCCAAGATGGAAGTCAATACAAACACCTATCGTTAGCCTGCTGCTTCTCCCCAGGTAAGAGGTAAGATTATTATAGAACTCGGAAGACTCTATCTGCCATTCTACAAAATGGAATTCTTTCTTTACCCCATTATTTTTATTGTATTTACGCATATAGGTGTTTTGCTTGCATGTGTATCTGTACCACATGTGGGCCTGTTACCCACGAAGGCCAGAAGAGAGCATCAGATCCCCTGGAACTAGAGTTGAGATGGTCGTGAGTCACCAAGTGGGTGCTGGGAACAGAGTCCAGGTCCTCTGGAAAAGCAGCCAGGGCTCTTAACTGCTGAGCTCTCTCTCCAGCCCTTGAAAGATTACAACTTAAGAAATACCTTGCAGTTTAGAGAACCAACTAGTGAAGGAACATTTTTTTTTCATTTCCCAACTTGGCATTCCTCTTTTGTGTGCAGCAACCCATACCCTTGATTCCAGGTGGATGTGCGTGCTCCTCCCAACCTTACCTCTTTATGCACCTTCCAACTGTCTACCGTCACATTGAAGAGAGCTTTGAGGGCCTCGATGGCACAGTCTGTCTCCTGAGGTGGAAGAGGAGGTCCATTATGGTCAATGGCCGACTCGTACTCATCGGTCCACTTGATGCTAAAGGCACTTTCCAAGATCTGGGTTAGCAGCGGGAGTCCCTGGAGCTCATAGCGCAATTGTGACCTGATGTCAGTGTGCAAAAGTGACAAGAGGAAGAGCAAACGCAAGTCAAAGCACTTTATGTCATTGATAAATTTTCGGTCCTTGCACTTTCTCAGGAGGTTACAGAGCTTTGCAGCGAGATTCAGTTCCAGGCTGAGCTGTTGGGCCATCTGACTGTTGAACACGATGTTACACAGACACTTTAATGATTCCACAATAACCGGGAACTCTGACACCTCCTCCAAAGAATCATCTGACTCGTGCAGCTTGGCTAGTCTCAGCAGTATTTGCATATTTTCCTTAGTTGTTACAGGAACTAAAATCTTTTTGTCTCTGGAGAGAATGCGGAGCACTTCCAGGCAGGACACTTGACACGTTGTTGGGACGTCCTTTACAAGGACTTTAAATATGCCTTCACAGAGTTTCTGAAAAACAACAAGTACGTATTACTTCAAACAGTGTAGGCTCAAGATCTGGCTGTAAAAGGACTCTTTTTTATATAAATCTCAAAAAACATCAGAACCAGAAGGCACCTTCTGTTTGGTACACATTTTTACTGCTACAGATATGGAAACTGAGGGCCAGGGAGGGTGAGGAGCTTGCACTGGGCAGTGGATGGCAGCACTGAAGAGCCGAAGGATGCAGTCACTGCCTTCTCGGTCCGTTGTTTTTCTTACTTAAAAAAATCATTTTTTTTTTTTTGTCTTAAATCACTAAAGTATCTCCCATAGCTTTAATCTTAGCAGGGCTTTAAAAAGCATAGTATTGGGGCAAAGGGGAAAAGAGGGCAAACGCAGCCATCCCTCCTAGGAGGTAAGGCTGTAAATGGAGAGCTGGTCCTCGTTGCGTGTGGGTGCCCAGAGGAGGGGGGGGCAAGAAGAGGGTGTTGGCTCCCTTGGAGCTGGAATTACAGGCAGTTGTGAGCCACCAGGGTATGGGTACTGGGACCAAACTTTGGTCCTCTGGAAGGGCAGCAAGTGTTCTTAACAATCGCGTTCTCTCTCCAGCCCTTAATCTTATGTTTCAAAAGTATCTGTATTGCCAAATTTAATAACACGGCCTCAACATTCTGTGTGAGCTTCCTTCTTAGACTGCAGGTCTGCATCTCTCAAACTTAATCTCATATACAGACCAAGTAAGTGTTATCATTCTATTAAGACATAGCTGTATTCCAACATTCTTTAGAAACAACAGACACAGCAAATAAGATTTTTTTAAATTTTATTTTATGTGTATTAGTGTTTTGCCAAGAGTTTCCGGTCCCCTGTAACTGGAGTTACAGACAGTTGTGAGCTGCCACGTGGGTGATGAGAATTGAATCCGGGTTCTCAGGAAGAGCTGTCAGTGCTCTTAACCTAACTCTCCAGCACCAGTAAGACAGGGTTTCTTTGGAGTTTTTGGTGCCTGTCCTGGATCTAGCTCTTGTAGACCAGGCTGGCCTTGGACTCACAGAGATCCACCTGCCTCTGCCTCTGCTGGGATTAAAGGCGTGTGCCACTACTGCCTGGCGACCAGTAAGATTTTTAAAATGAAGTTTCTATTAGCCTATCATTAGACTTTAGCTCTTCACAAAGAAGCTACATGGGTCAAACATGATTTTGCCAAGACTCCCAGGTCATGTGCAATGAATGTCCAGATACAGGCTATTGATATAACTAATAGAATACTAATCCTAATATAAACGTTTTCTAAAGGTAATAAGGAGCTTTACTAGACACGCTAAAAAACAAACAAACAAACAAACAAACAAAAAACCACCAACAACTATATACCATGTCAACTCTACCCTGCCTCATCTGGTACCACGGCTCTCTTTTAATGTCTTTATGTCACTGTAAAGGCAGTGTTTTAAGTGGGTGTCGTCCAGGGCTACAGTGTGGCAGTTATTAGAATTACATGGGGCAGGGAACTGCTTCTGTTTCAGATCTGCCAGACTTAAAACACACACACACATTGTGTATACTATTTCTCATGTGGTATGATCCTGGGGTAAAATCAAATAATCTTTACCACCACACAGTTGTTTCAAGAAAGAAATGATCTCGCCTTTAATCCCAGCACTCGGGAGGCAGAGGCAGGCGGATCTCTGTGAGTTCGAGGCCAGCCTGGTCTACAAGAGCTAGTTCCAGGACAGGCTCTAAAAAAGCTGCAGAGAAACCCTGTCTCGAAAACCAAAAAAAAAAAAAAAAAAGAAAGAAATGATCTGTCTTTCTGTATATGAAACCTGGAATACAGGACTGGAGAGATGGCTCAACATTGGCTGCTCTTGAGAGGCCCTGGCTTTGATTCCCAGAAACCACATATTGGCTCACACCTACCTACCAGTAACACGTTTCCAGGGATACAACGCCTCTTCTGGCCTCCGTGAGCATTGCATGTACATGGTGCAAGCATACGTACCAACAAAACACCCATACACATAATAAAAAGAATAAGAAAATAACTAAGGAATTAAATAAATATAAAATGTAACATGTGAATGTGGTATAGTACACAGATATCTTTACCTTCTAAACTCAAAACAAGAACAATAACAAAAGTCTTCAGACACAAGAATGAAGACAGCATGCAGGTGACTTAGAATAGCCAAGGCTACAAAGAGACCAAACAGACTGGGAAACAGACCTAAGAAGAAAGTCTACGAAGTCAGAAACGCCTACAGAGTTTATACTTTACACCTAAAGGTCACCACACATCTCCTGGAACGAATGACAAGAGCTCTGGTTTCCAGCAGCTGTCATCCAGTTTCTCCTGAGCACGTCATCTCACGACGACACCTCACACAGTGACTGTAGGCAGCTTTTTACCATGGTGTAACGCCAGTTCTTAGATGTCAACTTACTTTCTGAAAATACAAGTACTTAAGAACATGTAGAACTGGAGAGGTGGCCTGGTGGTGCAAGTGCTTCTCATGTAAACATGAGGATCAGAGCCTGGAGCCCTAGACTTCAATGTGTGTTGGGTGGGCATGGCAGTCTGCCTAGAATACCAGAGGGCAGGGGGCAGAAACAGCATCGCTGGTCCCCTGTAACTGGACTGCTTATTTCAACTAGTGTACAGGTGAGCTCTGGATTCAAACAAGATCCCTGTCTCAATAAGTAAGATGAAGGGTGACCAAGAAGACACGTGATATCAATCTTGGGTACACACACACACACAGCCAACCTGCACATAAATGTGCATCCATATCCAACACATACACACGTGCATACATACTACAAACACATGAAAGAAAACGTATAAAAGAAGCAAGGGGTATTTAATAGATATACTTACGATTTTACTGGACACAATAATTTCTACTCAAAGGATTTTAGAAGAAAACAATTGTGTACCACATTTGGATCAGTCAGAAAAATTGGGTGTTTATGTTTAAACCAAGCAAGGGGCTGAAGAAGCAGCCTTCTCCATGGCTCTGTCTGACTGCATGGACGACTTACCCTTCCAGTATGTATCAAGTTTGCAGTGGTGCTGTAAACTGAACCAAGGGCTCTGTGAGTGGCACATAAGTGCTCTATCACTGAGCTACAGACCAATATTCAAATTGACTTTACTCTTAAAACACACTGTATGCCTACAAAGACAAAGTATAAGTCCCAGTAAGAAAAACTTAAGCTAAGTGCCCAATAGTTCTCCAGTGCGTACACATCAACAGCCAGGGAATGGGTATTGTTGTTGAATCGCCACCTTTTTTTAAAGAAAACTGGAAACCAACCATGTGAGAGGCACATTAAAGGTTTAAGGTTGACTCTGGGCTCAAAACCTGTTCATCTTACCAAGGCCACTACAACCAGAACAGGATGGTGTAATCAGGAACAGGAGAGGGCATTTTACTTGTCTGGATTTAAATCTTGCCTCTTGTATTTACTCCTGGTATGAACTTGGCTCAGCCACTTTTCTTCTCTGGACACTGCACTTGTCTTTAATCTCACACACACACAGGTCTCATGAAACAAAACATCCTAGTCTCCACTTTGGCATAAGATCCTCTGATCTGTCTTTAAACTTTTTAAAACATGTATTTGTGTGCATGCACACTGGCAGAGGTCATAGGACAACTTTGGAAGTTGGTTCTTTCCTTCCAACATGTGAACATGTGAGTTCTGGGGAACAAACACCTTTATGTACACAGCATTCCTGCTGGCCTACCCTGTCTTTCGAGTTTTCTCTCGTACTATTTGAACAAGGTACCCTCCGAGTCTGCAATTCTTGACCAATTGTCTCACATTTGGCTCTTTGGTGTTCTGACCCTCTCCCCTCCATGAACACCAATCCCTCTCTGCCTGCAGTTTAACCATTTTCTAAGTTAAGTTTAAATTTTACTTTAAGTTTTCCCCAACCACTTTAACCTCCAACATTCTTCCTTCCCAAGGAATATCCTAGCCACAATTTGTAGTTATTATCCTGTATTCAGTACATCTGTCCTGGTTTTTCCTATGGTTTGCCTCAACAACACAAGCTGTCTGGCAGCACAAGGACTTGCTTTTATAAAAATAAAATGTACTGCAATGCTGTTTGAATCAGGAAGATCTCCCTTACTATCTGACTTTGCCATTAAGAAGTTCCTAGTTGTATAATTAGACATGGTATTCAACTTACAACAGTTATGTTCTGAGCTTCAGTTTCCCACTTGCATAATGGGAATAATATCAAAGCATCTGATAAGCAATGTCATGAAACAGACATAAAAACAGTCCTTCAAGGTGACTTTCATTATTTTATTTTCCTGTAACTGTTAACAGAGCAAGCGGAGCACAGGAAATATCCACAAGACTCATGGAGTTCCCAAGCTGCAGACATTAGCCTCTTATTAACATCACTGAATGCTTCTTTCGAGGAAGGAGAAAGCAGCAGAGACGTCTGCTGCTGTGAACAAAGGATTCCCCACAGGAGACTTTTCCAGGAGGGCTTAGATTACTTAGATGTGTATGTTGTTTAAAATAGAAACATTTTTAAAGACAACAAGAAGTTGAGCAGAGGTATGGACCAGGAGGAATTAGGTAAAGAAATGAGTGTGATCAAATACATTGCATGAACATGTAAACTTTTCAAAACCATAATAATAAAAATAATACAACCATACTACGTTCTATATACCAAAGAACTTTGCCCTGAGTCAAGTTATTTGAATTGTAATAATATGCTTATTATTTTAACAATTATAATTGTGCATACCTAATTTGGTTTCCTGACATTAAAAAACAACTCATTTTCCCAATTGCTACAGGGTCCTTATATAAACACAATGTTTAAAAAGATTTATTTTTACTTCATGTGTATGAGTATCTTGCCTACATGTATGTATGTGCATCAAATACATGCTTGGTAGCCTCAGGGGCCAGAAAAGAGCACTTGATGCCCTGGAAATGGAGTTACAGACAGGGACGAACTATCCATGTGGGCACTAGGAACTGAACTTGGGTCCTCTAAAAAAGCAGTATGCACTCTTGACTGCTAAGCCGTTTCCCCAGGCCTTCACAAACACAGCTTTAAATGGATATGCAGGATGCAATTCATGGTGTCACTGCAGCTTTAGCATGAAATGCAGCCTGTCCAGAAAAACCAATGCACACCCAGCTTGGCAATGGCAGGCTTTCTTATGTATCTGCAGAACTAAGGTCAGCTTTGGCTTCAGCTGTGAAACAAGTAAGATAAACTACGAAGCGAACGTGAACACTCAAATGATCTATTATCATCTGTACACTCCTAGGAGGTGACCTCTAAAACTATTTTAAAAGCAAATTTCAAGTTTTAAATATAAAGAAAACACCTTTTTTTAAAACCTGATTTCACAGTCTACATGCAAACCCAAAAGAGGCTTTCAGAAAACACTTCTGAAACCATATCAATTGGGTGATTGCCCACTCACAGCCTGTTTCTAGACCACGGAGAGGGATGAGGACAAAAACTGAGACAGATATAGAAGTTGAGAGTCTTCACTTAGCAATCAATCTTCACAGTAGGTTAATGTTGCTGGGGCAACTAAGAATACAGTTATTTCTCTTAGTGGTTAATTCTGATTGTATTTCATAAAAGTACTGTGCTCCAGCACTGAGGAGAAAATGAACACAAGCCCGCAGTCCTTACTAATCATCTCTGAGGCACTGTTACAGATAAGCATCTTGTCTTTGGTAAGGATGCTGATCGAGACGCCCATCATCAGACCCTGAGGTAGATGGAGAGCTGCCCACCAACAAACCCAGCTTCCCTTTCCTAGGCAGTAACTCCATGGCTGCCTGGCTACACCACCTTTGCCAGCTATTCAGAAACAAAGCCTCTGAGCTCCTACGACGCAGGGTCATTACGTTCTGTTTAAGACAGTGGCTTCGGCTTTTTCTCTTTCTTGTTCAAGTCTACAGTACAACCTAGAAACGGCAGCCTGGCCTAGGCCAGGACTTTGCTCAGACAGTGACGTCCTGACAACTGGAAGGAAAAGAGCAACACCCCCCACCCCATCAATCCACAGAGCATAGCAGTTAGCATGCCTAGACAGTCACCTCAGAACTGTTACTTGCAAAGGTAAAGATAACTCCTTAATTCCTTAGACCATTTCTATCTTGTTTTTTGTCATTTTAAATGTGTTGATTCTTTTATTACAATTTAGTTACCACCTGAAGATAATGCATGCTTGTCTTTCTCTCTCTCTCTCTCTCTCTCTCTCTCTCTCTCTCTCTCTCTCTCTCTCTCTTTCTTTTTTCTTTCTTTCTTTTTTCTGAGTCAGGGTTTCTCTGTAGCTTTGGAGCCTGTCCTGGAACTAGCTCTTGTAGACCAGGCTGGCCTTGAACTCACAGAGATCCCCCTGCCTCTGGGATTAAAGGCCTGCACCACTACCACCCGTCCCAGAATGCACGTTTGAAATAGGATCTCACGCATGCTCTTTCCACAATTTTCTATGCCAGTAATTTGTACATACGGATTTTATACTCTACTGCAAAGTCTAGTAGTTATTTTTTCTATTTAATACCAAAAGACAGGCTAGTTCTACCCTGCCTAGCTTGAGCATTCACTTGTTCCTCTCTTGCCACAATCAAGATTTCCCGGTGTCTACTTTATAAATCCCAGGTGGTGAGGAGAGACAATAGCAAAGGTCTAAGGGATTTAGAGTCAAGTGGAGAGTTATGGGAAAATATAAGCTATGTTAATGCGGTGAGCACCAGAAGTTTCTTGTATTACTGGCAGTTTGGGTTAGAAAAATTCTTTGTTTGGAAGGCTGCTTTGTGTTTTAGGACATTTACAGGAACTTTCAGTTTCTACAGGATGTTAGTAACGCACCAGCAGGGCCACCAAGTCATCACAAGAATAAGTCTATGGAAATTGTCAACAGTCTTCCAAGGAGCACAATCAGTTCCCTCATTGAGAAACACTGATCAACCACCTAGCACACATGAGTAAGATTTTCAAGGTATCGTGTGTGTGTTTGGTGTGGGGGTGGACAAAGGCAAAATTCTGAGGCTGAGCAGATCACAGGCTGGTGAAGAAAGCCGAAAATAAACAGTTAAAAATATTATGAATCATTGTAACGGAGGGTGGCTAGAAGCTCTAAGTAGCTGGAGCAATGTCAGCCTGGTTCTGGATGTGAGAGACTGAATGCACGGCGTAGAGGACGGCAGTGCCGGTGGAGCCAGGTGTGTCTGCGGTGTTGGAAGCCCGTGCAGTGAGACTAGAGGCAGGCTGCTGTGAGATGAAGTCAAGGAAAGCAGGAACCAGCCATGAGGAGTCTTACGGACTGAGCTCAACTGCCATGAAAAGTCACTAAAGAGTTTAAGTAAAGAAGAGCTAAACCCAGCTAAAATTTAAAAACCAAACCAAACCAAGCTGGCTGTCTATTTAGAAGAGACTAGAGAAGAGTAAGCACAGCTTCAGCTGGGGTGGTGGCAGGGGACTGACAGGACCTGCTGTGTGGGAGAATGTAACAGGTGGGTCTGCTTGTTGGGGTTTCTGTCCCGCCCGGTCCCCCAGCCGTTTAGTCCCAGAGAAAATCACACAGAGATCTTCATAAGATTATAAACGGATTGGCCCATTAGCTCAGGTACGAAGGTATAATTATGAAGGTATTAGCTCCTTTAACGTATATTAACCCATTATTCTTATTTATGTTAGCCACGTGGCTTGGTACCTTTTCTCAGCCGGGCAGATTACATCTTGCTTCTTTGGTAGTCTGGGCTGGACTGTGGGAAGAGCTTCCTTCTTCCCAGAATACTCCTGTTCTTACCGCCCTGCCTATACTTCCTACCTAGCCAATCAGTGTTTATTTAAAACATGATTGACAGAATACAGACCTTTCTCCCACACCAGGAGATTATTTCTGGCTTCATCAACACACTTACAAGGAAGGGATGACCAGGGAAAGGACAGGCTTGGAGAACTCTATATAAGGTCACAATATGTCTGAAATGCTTATAAAAATGTCCAGTGGGAAGCTGAATGTACATGGCAGAGCTGTAAGCAGCCATCGAAGCTATGCCTTCTGTATGGGTAGGAACACTTCACTATGACTGGATTAGACTGCATGGGGAAAAGCAGAAAGAAAAGGCAAAAGAGCCCTGGCAAGCCAACACCATGACTGGCCTTTATGAGGAAATTTAGAAGTGTGGGTGTTCTGGGAGACAGAAGAAAGCGTTTTATGGGTGAATGCTCAGCTGTTCCAAATGCAGACAGCAGATCGGTAGGACCTTGACAAAGAGGTTTCTAAAGTCTGCCTGGAAGCAGGGAAAGTGGGCAGCAGAGCTCTCAAGACACAGAAGAAAAACATGGAGGTGTGCAGAGGGACCGCCTGGTGGAGAGCGGACTTACTCCAAAGGGCGCTAGCTGGGAGGACAGTGGCCGGAAGGGAGTGACGCTAAGAGCCTCCCTGTGTTCAGACAACAGTGCCGAGGACAGACTTTTCTGTCACAGTCCCACAGTGGTCACGTCATATAAAACACAAGCCCCTCAATAGCTAGAGAGAGCTCAGAGCGCCTGTAATGACCTTTCTAAAACATATTCAATTACTAGTGTCACAATATCCTTGGGGTGGGCCCAGTAACTAAGTATCTGTAGGAACCTCTCTGCCTTCTCATTTTATATATTTAGAGTCGTCTCAACTGTTCACCTTGCTAAATTAGTCCTATCTTCAAAAGCATCCCAAAGCAGGACGTAATCTCTACGGCTGCAGAACTGAATGGACACTGGAGACTTTGAACGCTATCTGTGGAGATGCATCTCTCGTATCAACCTGCAGGGAGGCAGGCTCTAACATGTCTCTGCTCTTCCCTGAGGATGTCTGATGCACCGACTGTCTGCAAACACACACACACACAGTCGCACTGGGAGCTATAGACACTCAACAGGGCGCTAAAGCTCTGGTCTCAGCTCCAGCGCTGTGGCTTCGGGTACAATGGCAAGCTCCTCTCACTCCCTCATCTGTCAAGGACATCCATTTCGTGGTTTGTAGGGAGAATGAAAGGAGATGACATGTGTGATACCAGAAATAAAGCCAAACGGATGTTCCCAACAGTAAACACCACTCTGAACTAGACTAGGACAGTCAAGGGAAGTAGTGACTGATTTTCCCCACCCTTAAACAGACCTCACTTCTTAAACACAGGCCTACAATTCTCACCTTTTCTTTTTAACAGTTTTGCTCTTCTATTGCAGTGGTACTGGAATAAGCTCTCTTTACAGTCTGCCACGTTCTCCTCAATGAACACGGACTTTGCCCTTGTTATTTTCCCCATCCTGACCACCTTGCTACCTCATCTGGAGTCACTGGAATCAACCAGTACCGCTCGAGGGACAGGACAGGATCCTAATCTTAAAATGGACTCTTTTACATTCACCTGGTGGCCCGTGTCAGAGTCCTCGTGTATCTTTTGGACCACAGCAATACTAAAATACTGGGATGTGGGATGCGCATGTTAAATGTGCATTACAGATTACAACACAAAGGTCATAGGGATTTTCAAATTTTTAAACAAGAGAGATGTTCAAGGAATATTTATAGTCAAAGCAAACTCCCTGGATGATGTCTTTATGGCCAGTCAAGGTTATGCCCACTCTCCACCAGACGTCAGTGGATATATATTCCACAGGGATCTAATTTTAGTCCTTAACCGGAACTGAAGGTCAGCCACCTGAACATGATACCTCTCAACTTTGGCCCTCTGTATACAGCCAGTGAGAAAAAGCATGAAAGGAGGAGGGACAGACATGATGGGAGGGAAGGAAAGGAAGGGAGGAAAGGAGGAGGGAGGAAGGGGGGAGAGGTAGAGGAAGGAGGGAAGGGAGAGGGAGGAGGGGGAAGAGGTGGAGAGAGGGAAGGGGAGGGAGAAGGGGAGAGGAAGGAAAGGAAGAAAAGGGGGTGGGGTGGAGGGAGGGAAGGGAGGGAGGAAAGGGGGAGAGGTGGAGGGAGGAAAGGAGGGAAGGTAGAGGGAGGGAAGGAAGGGAGGAAAGGGGGAGAGGTGGAGGGAGGAAGGGGGAGAAGAGGGGGAGAGGTGGAGGGAGGGGGAGGGGGAAGGAGGAAAGGGAGTGAGGGGTAGAGAGGGAGGAGAGATGGAAGAAGGGAGGGGGAAGGAGGAAAGGAGGTGAGGGGAGGGGAGGGAGGGGGAGGGAGGAAAGGAGGGGAGGGGAGTGAGAGAGGGAGGCAAGATGAAGGGAAGTTACTACATTAGTAGTGGGAGATAAGTAACTGGCTGTCCATTCTCTAAAAGAACTATTCAAAAATTGTATTTTAAAATACTAAACATTTAATGAATTACTGTAGAACAGTAAAACATGCTTTTAATAAAAGTCATAGAGAAGGATTCTGGAGGGTCAAGTTTGAGTTTTTTTAATATAAAAAAAAAGCTAAACAGATTTCCTAAATGAATACTCACCCATCTTAGTCCATGTTTACTTACACCAATGTTATATCTATACATTTGGGATTTTTTCCTAAATCATATTATGAAAGACAAGGAAATTCTCACTTTATTTCCGACAGAGTGCGTCTCTCACAGTCGAGCTACGTCTTCTCTTCCTGGTTGTGCTCATCTCTCAGCAGGACAGACCACCACCTAGGGTCTCTGTCGGAAAGACCTAAGAGTTCTGAGGAACAATCACTAAGTTGGTTTGGCTCAAGTTTCTTAGCTAATTAGCAATCCTGAGAATGGCGCGCTTACCATCAAACGATTCCTAACAGAGGGGAAAGACGGCTTAGGTGTAGACAAAAACTTAAAACTACTCAGCTGTCCCTCCTTTCTAGACTGAGGGTAGAAAAGCATGTGTAGAAACGTTTTCTCTTCAAACACAAATCCAGTCCACTACATTTCTCTTACTATTTAGGTGTCTTTATTTTCCAAAAAGTCCTTTTCTCCAAACCAGATGCCAAATCTTAGTCTTTAAGAAAATTTAGGTTGGTAATACTGGCAGTTACAGAAATATCTTCATTTCTTGCATGCCAGAATTTCTCAAAAGAGAAAAATTTTAAGAGAACTATTAAGTGAAAAAACATCTATTTTGGGTTAATAGCAATAATACAACAAGACTCAGATAATTTATATTAGGGAGATTTAACACATGGAAAATGAGTGAGTAGTAAGCATCTTTCAATATACAACAGCTTAAGCTATGTGTTAAAATACTGAATAAATAATCCAGGGACTTTAGTCACAGAAAGCGTTGGTAGGCGAGTTATCGGGGCAGGAGACGGAAGGACAGTGGAACATGGACAGAACCTGAGAGGAGCGGGGACCAGAGAAGGAACCAGAGCAGACCCTGGAAAACGGGCATTAGATGAAGTATTCAGAATTGATGCCTCTGGCTCATGATACCCCAGAGGGAACCTGTATGGGACAACATTCAGGGCCCCGTACTACAGTGTGAGTTCTCTGAGGATGAGCTTCACAGCGATGATCATTAAAGGCAAGAAGAGAAATTGAGACTTGTTCTGGCCACAGCTTTCCCACACAGGTGGAAAACTCTCAATTTTTTATCCATAATTGGAATAATTAGAATTATTGGCAAAGTCTAGTCCCTATGAGTTCTATCAATTACAGACATATAAATATTCCACTTTCCTTGACATATGAGCAAAATTTCTGAGAAATGAACAAAGTACTGAATAAGGGAACCAACCTTACACTTCTAGCAACAACAAAAAAATTCTGATATATCTGAAAAGGAATCTAGCCGGGCGGTGGTGGCGCACGCCTTTAATCCCAGCACTCGGGAGGCGGAAGCAGGCGGATCTCTGTGAGTTCGAGGCCAGCCTGGACTACAAGAGCTAGTTCCAGGACAGGCTCTAAAAAAGCTGCAGAGAAACCCTGTCTCGAAAAACCAAAAAAAAAAAAAAAAAAAAAAAAGAATCTGCAACACACTGGAATTCTAGAGCCCACGTCCTCCAGTCATCCACACAGCAGGGGCTGGATGTGGAAAGCATGCTCTCTGATACTCTTCAGTGCCTACACTCTACAACAAAACTCAAATCCTGGACACTTAAGAGTAGATTAATAAGCCACACAATGGGCCAGTCCGGCCTGATAGAGTATAATACAGGGCTATGGTACCAGGCTTCTGAGGTCTGAATCCTGGCCTAACCCCTCACCAGTTCAGACAGCACTTTCTCTGTATGCCTTCGTTTCCTCTCCTGTAAAGCAAGAAAAACCACAGTATGGACTTTAAAGCTCTGTTGAGAAGATTAGATGTGCACACGGACATACAGGGTTTATAAGAGGAACGGCATATGGTATACTTTATCTACTAATACTTTTTTCATACCATCTTATTGAGATATGATTCACAGAAGTCCAACCTGTTAAAGTACACAGCCATTTGTTTTTAGAGTACATATTCACACTTGTGCAACCGTCACCTCTATCTAATTTTAGAATATTTTCATCACTCCCAAAAGAAACTCAATACCCACTAGCAGTAAATCCCAGCTCCTCTCTTTCCCTAGTCCTCGGTCCCTGGCAACCACTAATCTTTTTCCTGTCGCTAAGGACCTGTTATCCAGGGCGTCTCACACTAACACCACATCTGTCTGGCTTCCTCCACTTAGCACACTTTCAAGGTCCATTCAGTGTCAGCGTGAACGCACCAGCGACTTTATTTCTTTAACTGAACAATAGTCCGCTGTAGGATGTAACATATTTGTTCGTCATTTACATGCTGATGGACATCTGGGTAGTTTCTACTCTTTGATTATTATGCAGCATACCTGTGTGTGCAGTTTTATGTGGACTATGTCCACATTGCTTTTTGTAGCACACTCGCAAGAGACACTCTAGATGCCTAGGGGTGTAAAACTGGCATGTTAGGGGGTAACTGGTGTAACTTCGTGAGTAACTGGCAGGTTATTTTCCAGACTAGATATACTACTTTCTACAAGTAGTGTGTGAATCGCAGGCTTGCATATTTCAGCATTCTTGTCAATATTTGTTATTATCTCCTGTTCTAGCACAGTAGGGGTGAGTTGATTTTTTTATAGCAGTTTTGATTTACCTTTATCTGATATCAACTTTTTATTTTGGAAACCTAGCTCTTCAGTTCTCTGTCAGAGACCAGCATCGACATTTTTCTGCTGAATTTGGTTTCCACTTCCCAGTGGATGCAGAGGACTGATTGCTACCTTTACTGTGAGTTTATCCCCAAATAAAGAAACCTTTGTTATACTCCATTCCAGGACATGGTGGAACACTTTGATACTACTACAATTTGGCGCCCAATGTGGGACAGTACCTTAAAGGTCACTGGCTAACAAAAGTTCCCCAACAGTTCTCCGTGCACTGTAAATTCAGTTGTCTTCTGAGTAAGGGTCCCTGGGGCTAAGAGAAGGCTCAGCAGTTAAGGGTGTTTGTTGCTCTTGCCAAGGACCTGGGCTCAGTTCCCAGCACCTGCATGTTTATAAACTATTCATAACTAGTTTCAAAGAATCCAATGCCCCCTTCTGATCTCCATGGGTACCAAGCATGCACATGATACACAAACACACATGAAGGAAAAGATACTTCAAAATTTTTAAAGAGTTCCTTAAATATTTTAGGTGATATTTTTACCAAATATGTTAATTCTAACAAACATTTTCTCTAATTTTACAGATTATCTTTTTTTTCTTTCTGGTAGTATCTTTTAAAGCATGAATGTTTTTAATTTCAACAAGGTCCAGTTCATCTGTTTCTTTTTTGTTTATGTTTTTGGTATCATCTGAAAGCATGATACCATGGTTTCCCCAGTAAGTTTTATCTCTTAGATCAAGATCTTTGATCCAGTCTCATTTTTAAAGTGTTTTTATTCATTTTTATTTTATGTGTATTAGTGTTTTGCCTGCATGTATGTCTTATGAAAGTGTCATATCCCCTGGAATTGGAGTTACAGACAGTTGTGAGCTGTCATGTGGGTGTTGGGAATTGAACCCAGATCCTCAGTGCTCATAAGAACTGGGCTATCTCCCCAGGCCCCGTTTTCATTTGTGAGTAGGATGTGGAGCAGGTAAGGACCCGACCACATCGTTTGCACATGGTTGTCTAGGGATCACTTCTTTTGTTAGCACATGGTTGTCTAGGGATCACTTCTTTTGTTAAGAGCCACAGTCATTCTCACGTTAGTTCCAGTCTTGGCCACCATGGCTCTGTCCATTTTAAAACTGTTAAACTGCCCCCACCACTCTTTGAGACATGTTAGCTCAGGATGCATTCAAACTTTTATAGCAGCCAAGGCTGGCCTTGGGCCCCTTATCCTTCTGCCTCTACCTCCCATATACCAGGATGACAAGCACACCTTACCATAAACCTACCTTAACCAGCTCCATTCCCATACACCAGAACTAACTACGAGCACACCCTACCACACACCAGGACGACAAGCACACCCTACCACACACCAGGACGACAAGCGCGCCCTACCACACACCAGGACGACAAGAGCGCCCTACCACACACCAGGACGACAAGCGCGCCCTACCACACACCAGGACGACAAGCACACCCTACCACACACCAGGACGACAAGCGCGCCCTACCACACACCAGGACGACAATCGCGCCCTACCACACACCAGGACGACAAGCGCGCCCTACCACACACCAGGACGACAAGCGCGCCCTACCACACACCAGGACGACAATCGCGCCCTACCACACACCAGGACGACAAGCGCGCCCTACCACACACCAGGACGACAAGCGCGCCCTACCACACACCAGGACGACAAGCGCGCCCTACCACACACCAGGACGACAAGCGCGCCCTACCACACACCAGGACGACAAGCGCGCCCTACCACACACCAGGACGACAAGCGCGCCCTACCACACACCAGGACGACAAGCGCGCCCTACCACACACCAGGACGACAAGCGCGCCCTACCACACACCAGGACGACAAGCGCGCCCTACCACACACCAGGACGACAAGCGCGCCCTACCACACACCAGGACGACAAGCGCGCCCTACCACACACCAGGACGACAAGAGCGCCCTACCACACACCAGGACGACAAGCGCGCCCTACCACACACCAGGACGACAAGCGCGCCCTACCACACACCAGGACGACAAGCGCGCCCTACCACACACCAGGACGACAAGCGCGCCCTACCACACACCAGGACGACAAGCGCGCCCTACCACACACCAGGACGACAAGCACACCCTACCATAACCCACTCCATTTTCACTTTTCTCCTCCATGTTCCTCTTGGCTATTCTGTGCCTGTTTTAATTTCAGAACTGGCCTATCAACTTCTAACAAGAAGCCACCTAGAATTCTAGAAGTGATTACACTGGATTGGTGGATCAGTGGTAAGAATATGGATATTCTACTTGTAGTAAGTCTTTCAATTCATAAACAGGGGTTTTTTATTTATTTAGATCTTCTTTAATTATTCTCAGTGAAGTCTTAGACTCTTTAACATTTAACTCTGAGCTATTACTTGTTCTCAAAGGTTCTCAACCTGTGGGTCATGACCCCTTTGGGAATTAAACAACCCTTTCACAGGTGCCACCTAAGACCATCAGAACACACAGATATTAACGATTTACAACAGTAGTAAAATTATAGTTATGAAGTAGCAACGGAGATAATTTTATAGTTGGAAGTGACCATAACATGAAGAGCTGTATTAAAGGGTCACCGGTATTAGGAAGGTTAAGAACCACTGCTTCAAGGCTTACTATATGCACCTGAGAGATCTGCTCAAGATTAATATTCATTTTCTGGAAGGTATTGAAGCATCACTTATATATAGTAATTTTTCTTTTGAAATACTGTTATATACATTATATCTGCAAATGTCACAAATACAACAATAATTAAAATTAATCATTTCTATCAATCTTTTTGTTTTTGTTTTTGAGACAGGGTTTCTCTGTGTAGTTCTGGCTGTCCTGGAACTTACTCTGTAGAGCAGGCTGGCCTCAAACTACAGAGATCCGCCTGCCTTTGCCTCCCGAGTGCTGGGACTAAAGGTGTGCACCACCACCTCCTGGCACAATATTTGCTTTATTGGCCGTGTTTAGTATCACTTCTGCTTCTTTTAATTTGTCCCTGTGGACTCCAGCTGCCATCTGGAGTCACTTTAACACAGTACAGCTCTGCTACCGTTCACCTGTGTGGGAGTTAGACAGGGTACTTACATACACTGAAGGTCACTAAAGGGGACCACGAGATGGCTCAGTTGGTAAAGGATTTGGAAAATAAGCCTGTAGCTTGAGTCAGATTGGCAGAGCCCATGGTGGAAGGAGAAAACCAACTACTAAAAGCTAAAGATAAGGGAAAATTCTTGACGGCCGCAGGAGAAAAATAGGTGAGAAAAGTGAATTGCATCCCTCCTGAGAAGACAGAAGTCCAGCTAGTCGTGGAGTGCTCTTCACTGCACCTGTTCGCTGGGGGTCTCAGCACACCTGTCACCAACTTACTTCTTTTACTGAGCTCCAGAATTTGTTTCAGAATATGTTTTCTTCATAATGAAGCTAATCTTGGGATTAGTTTAAACAACAACAACAAACTTGTGTTCATTTAAAAGAAGTAAGTTTCATAGGTTTCACTGGGGTGAGGGTTTAGAGCTCCATACTCTGCCATGACTGAGAGACGCGCTCACAGGCACGTTCAGATGAGAAAATATACCCCAAACTCCGTAATATCTATTAAAGACACAATTCTTATCACCCAGTCACAAGTCCCTAAAAGAAACACAAAGATCACACAGGATGGGCCAGGGAGACAGCTCAGTAAATAAGTAAAAGCACTTGCTGGCATGCCTGATGATCAAAGTTCCAGGCGGGAAACTAGGAAAGTCAGGTGTGCTGGATTGCACTCACTGGTGAGCCCACGCTGCCCTGGAGAGAGGAGAGATAGACAGAGGATCCACAGAAGCTGGAAGTGCGCAACAGAAGCCAGAGACCTTGTTTCCGAACAAGGTGGGGAGTGCAGCTGCCACTCCAGGAACGGGGCTAGGGAGTCTCTGATCACCACATGTACAGTGTCATGTCCATTCCCATGTGCACACATGGGCACACTTTTTTTTTTTTTTTAAAAAAATCACATTAAAACCCTAAATCAGAAGAGTTTTTCTGACCTTTTCCCCTAGATTGATCCTTTTGATTCTTTGACAAAAAATCCACAGTGAAAGGTACAGTTTGGAATAAAACTAAAGTCGGTTTAACTACTACTAGACATTCGTTCTGCTTACAAGTCAAGACCTGTAATAGATTCCTGCTAGGGAAGAGCTTTAAAAACAAAAATTTGAGGTGTGAATTTGGTATGTGTACACATGTTTTAATGGGATAAAAAATATTTAAAGTTACCATCTGTGGGGAGGGACACCCTAACCCTTGTTACCATCTATGGGGGTAGGACACTGGTGTGGGAGGTCCTTCTGTCTATGTGTTGCTTTATTGGTTAATGAATAAAGAATTGGCTTAGCCTATAGCATGGGAGAAGGAAGGCAGAGTCAGAGAGACACCAAGGAGCCACTGGAGATAGATATACTGAAACTTTGCTGGTAGGCTACAACCTCGTGGTGATATACAGATTGATAGAAATGGGTTAAATTAAGATGTAAGAGTTATCCAATAAGAAGCTAGAACTAATAAGCCAAGCAGTGATTTAATTAATACAGTTTCTGTGTGATTATTTCGGGTCTAAACTATCCGGGCAGCTGGGAATCAACAAGCAGCCTGCTACTACAAATTGGCCCCCAACAAGACGTGTTTCAGAGTGAGTACTGTTTGTACTATCTACCTATGTGCTCCTTAGGTAAACTCATCAAGGAAATTTTAATTCAGATTTACAAGCCATATTAAGATTTTTCTTTTAAGTGTAACAAAGGCTTTCAGGACAAGCACCTATGCTTTGAGCTATTCCTAAGAATGGATTCAAAGTTGAAGATCAACAATTCTGTCTTGGTACATTTTCCCTGGAGGAAGGTAATGGAAATGTTTGCCATTTGTTTTCTGTAGCTCATGGTGAAGCCAGCACCTATGCGACTGACGATACACCAAGCCAAACCCACAGGCCAACAGCCAACTCAGGAACCTAAGCCTACCACGGGCCCTGATGCACAGGATTAGTAACAGTGTGTGGATTACAGGTGCTCTAGTATGTTGGGTAGAGCATAGTCTAGAGGGAAAAAAAAAAAATATATATATATATATATATATATATCAGAAATAACAAAATGGACTTTTGTATTCATATACATTTACTTCACTATATAAACTGGTTTGTAAGTAATGCTACTTTTATTTAGTAAGGTAATCAATAAAATTCATTTTTTTTTTTTTTTTGGTTTTTCGAGACAGAGTTTCTCTGTGGCTTTGGAGCCTGTCCTGGAACTAGCTCTTGTAGACCAGGCTGACCTCGAACTCATAGAGATCCGCCTGCCTCTGCCTCCCGAGTGCTGGGATTAAAGGCGTGCGCCACCACCGCCCAGCGTAATAAAATTCAATTTTAGAAAAAATGTACAATTAAGAAAAAAGAAGCCAGGTGGTATGGTGTACACCTTTAATCTGAGCACTTGGGAGCCAGAGGCAGGTGGATCTCTGTGAGTTTGAGGTCAGCCTGGTCTACAGAGTGAGTTCCAGGACAGCCAGAGCTACACAGAGAAACCATGTCTTGAAAAACCAAAAAAGAAAAAAGAAAAAAAAAGAAAGAAAAGGAAGAACAAAGCATTGCTTTATGTTTATGCCCCCAACCATACTGTTCTAAAATACTGTTTTGTATTTTACTGTGTTATTATAGTTATGTTCTGAAATCAGTGCAACCTATTATAATCCAACAGTTTACAGAAAAAAGAAACCTACTCCACAGCAGTAACCCTCAAGTAGCAGCATTCTATGGATTTCCTTGCCGTATTTTCTGTGTAGTTGTTACTAGAATTACAGCTGTGATCACTCTCCAAATATATTTATCTTGCCCTGAGTGAACAACATCGTGAGCTGTGTTGCAATTCTGAAGCATAACTAAGAGACACAAAGCACAAAACCACACAGCGCGCTCCCATCACAGGCGCGCTGGCTCCACCCAGCCTCCAAGTTCCTTTCCCCAGCTTTTTGTTTGTTTGTTTGCTGGTTTTTCGAGGCAGGGTTTCTCTGTGTAGCCCTGGCTGTCCTGAAAACTCTCTATGTAGACCAGTCTGGCCTCGAACTCACTGCTGGAATTAAAGGCTGTGCCCAAGGCCTGGCCCCTCCCTCATCTCAGTGACATCACCGCAGTGATGTCATACACGTAAGTCACTCAAGTGCCGGGTCCCCTAAAGAGCTCACAGTTCCAAATCAGCAAACACCCCACGGCTGAACAGAAATGAGTCTGAAATTATAAAATATGCTTGAAGTTTGGATACTGAAGCGCTCGTTCTTTTGAGGGCAGTATCTCACATACGGTTAGTAAGGTACTGAAGCGCTCGTTCTTTTGAGGGCAGTAACTGAACACAGTCGTTGTCCTAGACAACTGCAGCTTTTCCACAGCTGAGGATGCTCAGGTCAAGGAGCTCCGAGCACGCTACTCCTCTCTCCACTCCCCAGTACTGGGGTTGAACTCGGAGCCGCACACGTTAGGCAAACCGTGACCCTGAGCTGCCTGTCATCCAGCTCTAGTCATTTTATGACGAATCTTTTTTTTTGTATTTATTTATTTATTTATTTATTTATTTATTATGTGTACAATATTCTGTCTACATGTATGCCCACATACCAGAAGAGGGCACCAGACCTCATTACAGATGGTTGTGAGCCACCATGTGGTTGCTGGGAATTGAACTCAGGACCTTTGGAAGAGCAAGCGGTGCTCTTAACCACTGAGCCATCTCTCCAGCCCCCATGACGAATCCTTTTAAGTTTTATTGCAATACTCTTTACTGGCTTTGAGGGACGTTTTGTGTTAAAAACCAAAGCAAGAGCTTTCACTGTCTCAATGCGGGTTTCCAGATTACTCATCATTTCCTTCCCCAGCTCGCATGTTTGCATGGTACATTTGTTTATGGGCTGACAGGTAATCGCAGCCTATCATTGTAGGTGAAGATGTAAAGCAAGCGCAGGTGTTTCTATCCAAATACACAATGATTCACATGCACCTGTCACAATTTGCATCGCATGCACAAACACTGGAACTGCATCTGACTTTATTCCTTAAGGAAAATCCATACATTCCCATTTGCCGATTCCCTTTGCTGACTCCCAGCTTAAGCTTGTGCTTCAGTGGTGTCTCAACAGTGAGAAAATAAGAGATAGAACAAGGCCTCAGACCATAACGTAGAGTATTACAAAGTCTGCTTCAATGCATGACAGCTGCAGAGCGGGGAGCCCTGAGACCTGTACATAGCAGGGAGTCCTTTCCACACGAGGCGCCACCACACTCCAGCAGTGTGAGCACAAGCCCCAGTCCTCCAGGGCACTAGTGAGGAGAAGCACATCTCTGTAAAACTAAGGACCATGGCAGAGTCAGCAGCCAGACCTAGAGAAGTCAGTAGAATGACGTTTTGAGGAGAAGCACATCTCTGTAGAACTAAGAACCATGGCAGTGTCAGCAGCCAGACCTAGAGAAGTCAACAGAATAAAGTTTTTCTTTTGAAGGCACCGCCCCTCACACTATACTAGGTTGTCACAAAATTTTCTTTTTAATATAGGTAAGATATTACCACGGGTGGGTTTTTAGTTGATGTTGCTTTTAGCACAGCACGTACTTTATGAAAGGAGGGGAGGGCTTGAACTTCTGTTACCAAGTAGCTACTGACAGAGGCTCTAGAGCAGTGGCTCTCAGCCTTCCTGATGCCCCAACCCTTTAGTCCGGCTCCTCTGCTGTGGTGACCCCCAAACACCAAACTACTTTGTTGCTATTTCATTACTGACATTTTGCTACTGTTATAAATCATAATGTAAATGTCTGAAATGGAGCCTCCAAAGAGGTCAAGACCCACAGGCTGAGAACCACTGCTCTAGAAGCATACTTAGGACAATACATAAGAGCAGCAAAAGAAACTATTCAGTAATTTGATTTCTTGTATTTTCACATTGAACTCAATGTAGAGAAGCGCCTCCTGCTGTTTCCACAGAGAGCGTCTGTGCAGTTAGCACTGGAGCTGTCCCACAGTTCCCTGCCAGTGTCTGAAAGGAAATGCAAGCATCGGAGTCGCTAATGGTTTTAACCATTGGAGACTGGAATGGATTTGTTTGTCAATGTTTTCCATTAATGAGAATTACCTAGCTAGGTCCCTACTGACACTTGTTTACAACAGACCTCCCAGGAAGCAGAAACCTACACACACACTGCAGTAAACAGTAGGGCAGAAGTCACTCTCTCCAGAGAGCTGACAGCAGCAGAGGGCAATCTCCACACCACAGATGCAAACAACCTCTGGATCAAAACAGATAGGGATGTCTTCATCATCACTCACAATACGCTACCACTTTACAAAGCGTTCGCATCAGAATAGGCGCCTGCGATGATTTGAAGTATATGGGAAGATGAGGAACTTGAGTGTCTGGGGTTGAGTGCGCGTCAGAGGAATGTTGCTGGAAGCACACCCATGTAGACAGAGGGTGGGGAGAACGGTTAGAAAATGACAGGTTTTCTACTACTCTACAGAAAACAAACAACATGGATAATTAACAGGAAAAATTCCCTTCTCAACTAATATTTATAATATCTGCATTTAGCTTTTTATACGCCCGTATGTATGTGCAGGTGTGTGTGTATCCCAGGGATCCTTCAGTCTCTCTCTCTCCAGTGTGGGGATTACAGGCGTGTCACTCTCCTGGCTTTTCCATTGGTTCTATGGTCTGAACTGGAGTCCTGATTGTGAAGCACACACTCTATTGACTGGGTGACCTCTGCTGCTTTAATGTGCTTATTATGATGAGTAAAAGTACTATCAAAGATCTGACGTCTGACCCCCAATATAGCATTAATGTTACAAATGTAGGGTGGGTTCTCCCAATCAAATATATGTCTATCATTCAATATGCTCCATTTAAATACCTCACTTCGTTTTTTCAATAGCGCAGATTGTAATTTTTTCTTTTTACTACTTCATAGCATTCTGTCAACGTACCATTTTTTTTCTTCCCAATATACCTTAACTGGTTGTTTCCAATCTTTTGCTGTTTATGTACATTTTAATGAAAAAATTTTGCTCACTTGGGTTCAATCTAAACATAAAACAGACCTCCAAAAGTGACATATTTTGGTCAAAGGGCAAAAAGTCTCAATTAAACAGATAACACCAACTTCTCCTTCACGCACTGTGTCGCTGGAAGAAAGACTATCTTCAGGGATACACACGTTTGGTACCCACTCCCCAGCTTCTGAGTGTTTCTAAGAAGGCCAATTTTTAAAGCTATTCAAAAAGTATATCCAGTTAATAAATCTCCACTGCAGAAGGTATCGTTTGTCTTGTTTACACTGCAAGCCCTCGCTGCACTCCACGGCACTCATTTAGCAGGCGTCCTGAGTTCACTGTGTACTCAGAACTGTGATGTGAAAGGAGAAGTTAACGGATAAGGAGAGGAGGGAAGAAACAGAGTACTCTGTATGTGTAACTACGAACATGTAACACCAGAACATAAACACAAGGGCAACAGAGAAAACAGGGAGCGAAAGAACGGAGCAGATCACTGATGGCACACCATCCTCAGCACGGGAGGTCACCGGAAGACTCCAAGGCTAAGAATGACACAGCCAGGCTGTTGTCTTAGGCGTATGGACAGGCAGCTACAGCTGGAGCCACAGGTCACCAGAAAGTGGAAGGGCAGCTCAAGAACTAATGTAGTAGCAGGCAGTAGAGGCGCAGGCCTTTAATCCCAGCACTTGAGGTAGAGGCAGGTGGATCTCTGAGTTCAAAGCCAGTCTGGTCTACAGAGCAAGTTGCAGGACAGCCAGGTCTATCAAGAGAAACCCTGTCTCAAAAACAACAATAAAAAGCAAATCAAAATAAACTAATATAGTGATCCAGATGAAGATCTGAATTAGGACTAAATCTTAGGAGGTGTAGAGAAACTGAATACAGACAGAGGTAACGGGCAGGTGTAAGGTTACCAATCCTCTACAGCATCTAAGCCTCTCTCCAAGCAGCAAGAGATGCACCCTGACTCAGTCAGACTCTCATCTGACCTCGGACTCTGTGGGGCTGGGATGGGGTATGGGAGCCAGGAAAACAAAAAGGGAGGACTGGTTAATCCTTATCCACCAGGTAAGGCAGCCACGCACTACAGAGCCCCCCCTCACAGGAACTTTTGTGTGCCGCTCTCTGGATCCCACCCTGACTGTGCGGCTGGTAACCTAGACAATGTGGTAGTAAGCACAGAACAGCAGCAGGAGAAGCTGCTCCCAAACTTAGCCAGCACAGCCACGCTGTACATTAGCCGACATTGTGTACAACCTGGAGATGGGCCAGTCCCATCTGAGCCTTTCTCCTACTTAAGTAAGCCCAGGGATTCGGTGGGGATGAACAGGAGGGGTTTGTGTGTAACCCATCCTAAACCTGCTACCTCTCTTTCTTCTCAGGATTCCTGAAAAAAAAAAACTGAACTGAAACAGAAAACTAATCAACAGCCATTAGATGAAAACAAGTCCACTGCTTAAACCATCCAGGAGTAACAGACACACACACACATCATACACTCACACACACACACACACACACAACACACTCACACACACACATCAAACCTTACCTTTCTTTTATCTTCATCTGTTGGTTCAAATTTGAAAGTGGCCCTATGCTGAAGGGGGGAAAAAGGAAACATTGTCATTTTAATATATACATTTTAAATATTTTTAAACACAATATGCAAACTAATTTTCTTATAAAATACTGCTTTCTCATCTCAATATTCTTATTAAAGTAAGACAGACATAATAATATTTAAAAATTAACATAAAGCCACCTGAAAAGACCACGGCAGCAACACAAAGGGAAAAGAGAACCAAGACAGCAACTACCCGGGGGGGGGGGGGGGAGGGCTCACACAAGGCACTGAACAACTGAGCTGCAGTCTGAGGGGTAACAGGTGTTTGCTGTACATGTGTGGACCATATACTCATGAAGCTAGCAGCTCTGAGAAGAAAATGGGACACTTAAGAGGGCGGCACATGGAAGATGAGACTGGAAACACAGATGGGGCAGACTACAAATCCCATCAGTGTGCTGGGTTTTTCCTTTTTGTATTCCATAAAAAAAATCAGAAGTTGGCAGCGGTGGTACACGCATTTAATCCCAGCACTCGAGAGGCATAGATAGGTGGATCTCTGAGTTCTCTGAGTTCGAGGCCAACCTGGTCTATAGAGCGAGTTCCAGGACTGCCAGTCAGGGCTACACAGAGAAACTATCTCAAAAAACCAAAAATGAAGAAAGGAAGGAAGGGATGAAGGGATGAAGGAAGGAGGGAGGGAGGGAAAGAAGGAAGGACAGATGGGGCGAAGGAAGGAAGGAAGGAGGCATCAGAGAACTGCAGAGACACTACTCTGGAAAGGAGCCTCTGTCACTCACTCACTAGTTGTGACTTCAGGCACGTCGCCCACCTGGCTCCTCTTGTGAGAACAGACTTAGCTAAGGGGTGACTGTGAGGGTTCTGAGAGCCTGGCACGTGGTAAACAGCTATGTCAGGATGCTGCTGCTGCTGCTAATGATATTAACAATTAACTGGAAGGGAAAGGAGTGTCATGGTTCCCCTGAAATGACAGCCACAGTGCACTTCGCACTCTGAAGCAGAAGCAGCGGGGAATGGGCAGAATCACTGTCTTGTTTGCATTAGGAGACCAAGAGCACAGAACTACAATTTGCTCACGTTAGCACCTGACGTTTCCTAAGGCAAAGCAGTCAGACACTCCTCTGCGCTCTCCACTGCTTCCTAATTATCTCTCTGTCCATACTGACCAAGAGAACCGCAGCCCACCACAAATTAAGTACATTAAGTGTGAAAGACAGCATCATTTTGGTAGTTCTGTTTTGTACCTTTGCAGAAACAGTTTTTGAAACAAAATGAGCTACAGAAATGTTGGGAGGGAGGCAATTTGAGTGTAAGAAATGTTAAAGGAAGACAAGAGGCTAAGTGACAAGGGTCATCTAAGGAAACCTCAAAGAGGCTACTCAAACCTGGATCAAACCAACTGAAACAGATGACGTGAGAGAGAAGGGCAAGATGCAAAACTTTACATCTGACATGGCAGCAGGCTGCAGATGACTGGGAAGGTCTAGGGTGGAATATGAACAACATTCTGGAAGAGTGGTTTGGGCAGCAGCGCACAGCCAGCTCAAGGCGAGCAAGAGTGAAGGCAAAAAGCCATGTAGAATGGGGCATCACACGTCGTTATAATGCAGGACCGACCACTCGACACAAACCTATAAAGGGAAAGTGATCTGCCAACACATACTAGAAGACACAAAAATATTTACCCCATTTGACCCAGAACTCCTACTCCTATGCGTTTATTTTAATGAAGTCATGCAGAGTGAGAGAAAAATTATCTGTTAGCACATTCACGACAGTGTTTTCTAATATAGTAAAAAAGGCAAGCAGAACATACAACACTGAAAAACTGTGTCAAAATATTCTACTGAACATATTGTATCCATCTCATAAATACTATGTAGCCACTAAAAGAAAGGTGATAAAGAATCTCAAGAATAAATGAAAACGGGAGGAAAGAAGAGAAGAGGGGAAGAGGAGGTCGTGAATCTGACGCTATTCTTAGGCAATTACAGACCCAGGGTTGACTGAAACCTAACATTAAAAATAAGGAGGTAGCAGGCTAATGTTCTAATGGAAGCTCAGTAAAAGTTCCCTATAAATGAAAACAATTATACTTAGAAACCAAGAAGGCTTGGCTTTTGTCATTCTACATAAAATATTAACTCTGCAAATTATTTGGAATAAATGTGCCTAGTTGTTAAAATGTAATACTTCTCCTTCTCCTAAATGTGTTTTTAGCATTTATAAGGAGAGGACAGAAAAAAAAAGTAATTCTTGTTTGGAAAGACAATAAGTTACAAAAATATCTTCTAAGTATTTCCTACATAGGATTATTTTTTAGGTGAGAATTCAGAATAGTAGTAGCAAGAGCCAATTTTTCACTTTTCTGTTGCTTTTTCACAGCAAAACTGATCAAAATAATAATAATAAATTTAAATAATAATAAAAGAAGTATTTAAAAAAATGTTTTCAAAGGCTCCATCTAGTCAGCATGAAAGTTTAATTTAATTGGAAAATATACTAGCATGGAGGGCACTATAAATTAAACTCTGAATGGATCAAGTTATTTAGAAACTCAACCCAAAGATCACTGTACCCAGCAGATGTTGGATTTATAGGCAGCTAGCTTCAGTCACCCAAGCTAGATCAGACCTGACACTCTACACCTCTCCTGCCAACACTCTTTAAAGACTTTAATTCTTTGAGGCAGGGCTTTCTGAGTATCTTAGGCTGGTCTTTAGCTTCTGGTCTTGCTGCCTCGCTCCCCTTTCTAAAGCTCAAATGGTGGGAAGAGAACTAGCATCCAGGTCCGCACGCCTCTCTAGAGCTGTTAGCAAACCGACATAGGCTTCTTATACATTTTACTTCCAGAACGGGAGCAAATGGAATATAAACCAAAGAGTAAAATCACTGTTCAACTTAAAGACCACAAACTAGAACATCTCCGTGAGACACCAGACTCATGACTGCAGGCTTTATCACCTAGGAGAGCCCCCCAAACTCAGCCATCAGATAACCTCAGATTTCAGTCCAGTCTGACTGCGCACTATGGGCAGCCCTGGTCGGGCTGCCCTCTACAATCCATAAGGTTTCCTATGTTTCTGTATGTTATTACTGGCACCTTGTACATGGTAGGTATTTATCAATAAATGGCCACCACTGTTGTTACTGCATGGTCTCTGCTAAACCCTGATCTATTAGATAATCCGGGGTTAACACACTGATGTCTACAGATACACTCAAAGACTACTTTTTAGGAGTCAAAACAGACTGTAAAACAATTTGGAAATAAGTACAATGTGTAACAAGGATATATCTATGCAAAAACCTATGACAAGCCCAAAGTCAAAGCTCAGCCTCAAAAATGCAAAGCAAAACATCCTCCTACATTGTCCTGGACATTTAAATCCCCATTCAAATGCAGAGGCTGCATTTCTAGAACCGTGTCCATGTGAGTTTTCTGTCAGTCTCATTCTCCAAGCACATAAAGGACAGGCTCAAGGCTACCAGCAGTCCTCCCTCCTTCCCTGTTCCCAACTCTTGGAGAACTTGAATAAGTGACAGCATCTTAAGTAACTTTGTCACCATCATCTGACCATAAGCTTGCCATACTTCCAAAAAATGGAATCCTGCTAGAGACGGCTATGGGACAGGGAGATGCCAGGTGGCCTCTGTGGCTTGTCATGTCATCTCTGGGTTTATCGGTTACAGTTAATCAAATCAGTTTCTTCCTTTATTTTTATTTTTTTTTTTTTTAGAGACAAAGTTTCTCTGTAGCTTTGGAGCCTGTCCTGGAACTAGCTCTGTAGACCAGGCTGGCCTTGAACTCAGAGATCCACCTGCCTTTGCCTCACTACTACCCAAGAAACAGCCACTCTTAATTTAAAGAATTGGTTTTCCTATTCTGAAGCAACTTCCCCTTGACAAACAGATAAGTTTTTTTTCTTCTTTCTGGGATAGAGATCTGTCTCTAAGATAGCAAAGGTCAGTGAATGAAGCAAGGATGTTTGGAAATGAATGTCTGCACTACAGTAGAGACCAGGCATATTCTGGAAGCACACAGCAAAGGCTGCTCTGAACAGTAAGGGACAAACCACGATGACAGCCCTGGAAGGTGCCATGGCTAAGACAAGGAGTGGGGAAGATCCCCAGGATCTCACTGTGTTCCATCAATTCAGTGCCACATGTTTTGCTGGACGCTTCTCTTCTCATTTGACAAAGGAACGGAGAGCGCAGCAAAGTTGAGCCACTTGGCCTTGGCCACATAAACTGTAAACTGAGGATCAGCGTGCTGGGAGCTGGGCTCCAGAGCCGGCTCTCTGGCCACACCACCTCATGAAGGACGCAGACCTTCAACTCCTCATAACTTAATGGGGAAGACTTGAAGACACACTGTGCTCAGTGCCTGGCATTATAGTTCACTGAATCTACTGCATGAGAAATAAGAAGAACAGTGTTTTAACCCCTCCTTTACAGACAGGGCAGCCGGGGCTCAGGCCTGAACTAACTTATCCACAGCCATGAACTATTAGCAGCAGATATGAGATCAGAACCAAGGCTCATCTGATGCCAGACCCCATCTTCTTTCTGCTATACTTGCAATGACCAACTTATTATAAAAAGATAACATCAAGAGCCCTCCTCTTCCAGCCAATGAACATCATCCATTCCTCTTCTGCTTGGGCTCCTCATTGCCCCACAATCATTTCTGACTCTAAAAAATTTTCAAATCCATTTTTCCAGATAAGAAAACTGAAGGGCATGATATCTATCCATCTATCTTCTTGGGGTGGACCCATCCACCATAAATCTGGACAGTGTATTCCTATTCTTCTTGCCTGACTACTGATATCATAGATCACCTTCCTATTCATGTCCCCACAGTTTCTCCCTTTGAGGGACGGTGCTGCAATGCAACACAACGGCCACCTGTTTTCTGTGTGTTCCAGTCGGCCCAACTCTACGCTTCCTACTACAACCAACAGTAAATACGAGTGCTGTCTCCTAACAGAGCCAGCTGGTTTCTTCACACCAAACCAGAGCGCTCTCGGCTGGACTTGGCCAGAGTGTCGGGGATGCTCTGAAGCACTTGAGGACATCTCCTTAAACGACAGAGGACGATCCTGACAAACTGACAACATTTACAGGATGAAAGGGGAAGCTAAACTCAGACAAGACGTGGCCATGAGAGACAGGAAGAAACCAACCTGAAGGGAGATCAAAGAGAGGAAGGGATAAACTAGAGGAAGCAAATAAATATGGGAGCTAATTGGTTTAGCCACAAAACAGTGACTACTAGATTAAGATCCCAGTGTAGGCTTTTCCTCCTCCCTTCCCTGTAAAAGAAGGTCCCTATTATTGTTGGGTATCTGGTATACAGTAAGTGCTAAATAAACATTAGTCAACTCAACACAATCGCCAAATTATTACACTTCCTTCTGAAAATCAGCTTGTGGCTCCCCCATATCTTCTCTGGAAAGCAATAATAAATCAAGTTAAAATAATACAATCTACGAAAAATGTACACCTACGCATAAAATGAGTTTCTCCTAAATTAGGCAGTTATGCTCAACACCAAAGCATATCAGAAGGTGAAGGGGCTAACATGTGACAAGGAGACAGCCCATGGATGCTCCCAAAGAAGGGAGTGCAGCAAAAACAGGCCCTGGACTTGGAGTTGGACAGCTAGACTCACTGGTTGTGCGAATATGGGGCTAATTATCACCCTAAGTTTTACTGTATGTGAAATGAGGACTGTCCTCACTTTGTTCACCAGGTTGCTGGGGAGATAAAGTGGGAACGAAGGGTCTTTTCGAAGTATATCTCCCCGGGGGGGGTATTTTCTACTGTGAAGTATAAAGGGGCAGCAGCGGACCCAGGACGGGAGTTGAGGAGGAACTGATAACTAGGAAGGGAACCATGAGGAATGAGATGTCAGTTACCCGGGGTGTTTTCACAGAAGAGAGGCATCAGTCATCCTCAGACAAGCCTAGTCCCCTAAACTGACTAAAGGAGCCAGGTAGGCCACTTACTCAGGGAAACTGCTCAAGGGAGAGCTAACGGTTCTTGAGGGACACTCTCCAGAGAAGGAAGTGGTATTTACAAGACACCATTTCCCTGTAAACTGACAGAACAATGAATGGAGAGTTGGAAGACCTAGGTGGGAAGACTCTGGCTACCAAGAATGACCTTGGGCTAGTTACTTAACCCACCTAGAGACTCCATTGCAAAACACAGATAATACCTCACAGGACCGCTGTCAAGATTAAATGAGATAATGAGTAAGAAAGCTGTTAAGGCGATACAAGTAACAGGTATTATTAGGTGTAGGATTTTCCACCCACTTACAACATATGTCCATGACCTTGGGCGTGATTTCAGTCCTTTGCACCTCGGTTTCCTCATCTATAAAATGGGAAGGCTGAAATCATCTACCCTATAAACCCTCTGAGGATCAAAGGGGATCACACATAAGACATCAACGCCTGGAGAACCATACAATGGTACTGGTACATGAAGAGCTGCCATGGTTGCTGGTATGTCAAGGGCCGTGTTTATGCAGAGAATCATGTATTTTTACAGTATACAGGTGAGTGCGCCTCGCATGCATTTTATGCATCCAAGAGTGGATGCACTGGGCAGATGCGCATCTATGGATTCTGGGGGTGTGACTTGCACGCTGAGGAAGACGACCACAGGACAGGCTGCTGGGTCAGGAATCGGAGGAGTGGGAGCTACAGTGGAGGAGGGGGGGGGGGGGGGGCGGGATGCACGGGTGGGAAAGGTTGGGGGCACAAACACGCATGCCCAAGCCGGAAACGTTTTCGGGGGAGAGCAATGCGCATCCCCGGAATGAGGGGGGTGGAGGAAAGGATGCGAAGTGCGAGCCCCGAGGGCGGCCCGGGGCGAGACAGCAAACGCCCGGGGCCAGAGCTCTTTACCTTGTCGCTGTAATCCCTCAGGACCCGCTCGATAGCCCCCGCCTCGCCGGCCCGGACGATGTAGAGGGCGCGCTCTTCATCCATGGCCGCAGGTGCGGGGGAGCCGCGGCCGCTGTGCGCGCCCCAGCCGCTGCCTCCCAGGTAAACGCCTCGCGCCCCCGCTACCTCGCTCCTTCCCAGCTTCCTTCCTTCCCTCCTTCCCTCCCTCCCTCCAGTCTCCAACCCGCCAGCCTCCGCCCGGGCAGGCCGTACGTCACCGCCCCTCAACTTTCACCCCGAGACGTCACCGCTCCCCCAGCAACCGGCGCCTCGAGGCCTCCCCCTGCAAGGCCCAGGGCTTAATGGAGGCCTGACGAGCCGCCAGCGACGGGGTCAGGCCCTGCCCCTGCCTACTCTCATCGGTCTACCAGCCTTGGAGAAGAGTTTAGCTCCGGAGTGGGCTTTCACCAGCAGAACTGTCCCTCCTGACACTCTATGAATCATTCCCCTTAGCGGACAAGAACTGGCGGGCAGCTCCCCACCCATCTGCGAGTCCACGGCTACTGAACTACAATTCCCGGCGTGCAACGGGGTCATCCCATGCAGTCATCTGAGTTAGTCGTGAGCCGAATAGCATGCCGCGATTTGTAGTCATCCATCGGGAAAGACTGCCCACGGGGGGCATGCTGGAAATTGTAGTCCTTTGAAGACCGGAAACCAGAGTCCTGCGACCGCCCGGGGCTAGAGGCGGAGGGACCGTTAGTGGGAGGGACTAAACTGTGTTCTGCTGGGTTTTTTTTTTTTTTTTTTTTTTTTTCCTTTGCTGACCTGCACCAGACGTGGCTGGTTGGACTGACTAGCGACGGCGGAACTGCCGGCCCCTGGTGGGAGCTGTCAAGAGCCGGTTGCGCTCCCTCTATGCCCAGTTAGCGGTTTCAATTCTCACCCGGTTGCAGCTGTGTTATGCACTAGGCTGCAGCAACGTGGGAAATCGAACACAGGTCTTTGTGGAATCCAAACTGATAAAGCAGTTTGGCCTAAGTCCCAGGGATCAGTAAATGAGAAAATCAAGATTTGAATCCAGGTCTTTCCCAAAAGTGGCCACCCTCCAACCACCCGTAAATGTCATACAACCCGAGTAGCAATGGAGGCAGTGGGGATAAGGGAGGGTGTGTGTGCATGTTTGCCAAGTGTTAATTCTGTGCCGGGCACTAGCACTTCACCTGGGTTCGCTTAATTCCTCAAAAATTCTCAACAAATATTTGAGAACCTGTGCATTTCTGGGCATTATCCCGTACAGTCTGGACACAGTGACCCTCAAAGCAAGTTTCATCCTCTCTTACGCCGTCCGTCCTCGTGAACATCACCATGAACGGGGCCCTGCTCTTATCTGAAGATGATCAGTCTTGAAAATTTAAAATGCATAGTTTTAAAAAGAGTTGGAGCCTGTTCTGTGCTACCAGACTTTTTCATAGGAAATAGATTAATTCTGAAAGAAATTTCTAAGTGTTTTATCTCCCCCCCCCCAAAAAAAAAAATCATCTTTGATGCCTTCCCTGTTGGCCTCTTCAGATGAAGAGGAAGGAGAGCTGACAAATGTTCATTCATTTTATTGGGTTTCTATTATAAATTGGGAATATTGGGAATTTGGAGCTAGACAACATAGAAGCTGAGTCTATGGAGCTTAGATTTCCTGCGGATTATACTTAAAATGGAGCCAGCATTTTATTGTACATATAGTTGAACCAATCATTAAAGAGCAGGAGATTGCTGACCTTTTGTTAATGAGACAAATACTGAAGTCGATCAGTAAAGGAAAAGATTTGTTTTGGTCATACAAAACATAAATGTGGTTTACGTCTGCATTGCCTGTGGCCAGGTGATGCCTCATGACTCCCTGGCAAGGTATGGCAGAGAAAGCTGCTCACCTCATGACAACTGGAAAGCAAAGATCCAGAAAGGAGCCAGGACCCAATATTCCCCCCAACAGCATGCTGCCATGGCCCTAACTCTTGGTTTCAAGTTTTAATGTCTCACCACCTCCCAACAGTTGCTATGGACTGGGGAACCAAGTCTTTAATAAATGGGCCCAGATATTTCAGATGCAAAGTATGTAAAAAGGAATAGGTGCTGTATCTGTAATGAATAAGATCAGAAAGATTTTAATCTGACTCTCCAGAGACTGCTTCTAAGAAAAGGTCATGAAACTACAATTCTAAGATTAAAAATAGCACTTTTACCTTTACAGACATATACTACTCATGATTTAAACGGGTCCTTGAAACGAAACTTAATGGATCATTGACAAGGAATTGTTTCCGTTTTATAGAGAAGAAGTCCAGGTGAATTAAACAAACAAACTGGAAATCCAGCTGAGTGTTGTCCAGCACTTTCTGAAGTCCTGTTTGGGTAATTATTTACCAATTATTGGGAATGTCTTAGTTAGGCTTTCTATTGATGCCATGAAACAGCATGACAAAGAAGCAAGTTGGAGAGGAGTTTATTTGGTTTACACTTCCACATCACAGTTCGTCATCAAAGAAAGTCAGGACAGGAACTCAGACAGGACAGGAACGTGGAGGCAGGAGCTGACGCCATGGAGGGGTGCTGCTTACTGGGTTGCTTCCCATGGCTTGCTTAGTCTGCTTTCTTATAGAACCCAGAAACATCTACCCAGGGATGGCACCACCCTCAATGGGTTGCGCACTCCACCTTGGATCACTAATTTAAAAAATGCCCTAGGGCTGGATCTCATGAAGGCATTTTCTCAATTAAGGCTTCTTCCTCTCTGATGACTCTAGCTTGTATCAAGTTGACATAAAACCAGTCAGTAGAGGGGTCAAAGGTATCCAGAAGAGAAAGAATATAACAAGAAGAAAGTATCCCAGTAAAGATATCTAAAAAAAAAAAAAAAAAAAAAAAGGCTCCCACTGGGTGGTGGTGGTGCAGGCCTTTAATCCTAGCACCTAGAAGGCAGAGGCAGGTGGATCTCTGTGAGTTCGAGGCCAGCCTAGTCTACAGGGCAAGTTCTAGGACAGGCTCCAAAGCTACAGAGAAACCCTGTCTCAAAAAAGAAGGGGGGTGGCCTCCTACACATCTTTGAAATATCAGTTTGGCAGAAATAGACTATTTTTTTATTTTTTTATTTTATTTTTTTTTTCAGAAATAGACTATTTTTTTTAGACCCTAATTCTGTATTTCTAAGAAGAAATAGAAAAATGTGAACTTGCATGAATTAATAGCTTGGGATTTTGTATTGTATTTTAATAAGTATTTATATCCTGATTTTGTGAATCAAAGTAACTTTGACTTTAACCCAAGTTGTTCTTTAATCACTGACAAGACTCTAGTCCCAGAAAAAATGAAGTGGCTTTACCAAAGTCAAACAGTCCAAAAGCAAAACTCTGGGACAGAGCCTCGAGCAGACTGTTCCATTCCTTCACCTCCCAAGATATCGGCTATGCGATCCTTTCAGTGACTGAAAACGCCAGTCTATCACTAAATCTAGCTTCGCTTACTAAATAGGTGGCGTGGTGCCAAGGAATTAGGATTTAGAACTTGAGTTATCAAAGCAACAAACACTTGAAAGGCATCACTCTGGAGAGATGCTAGAACAATGCAAATCTGTGCATAAAGCTTTGCGATCCTCAAAACACTTTCCACATAAATTATCCACGTAACCTTTACAATAGCTAGAAAACATACAATCAATAGGACAGGCACTAAAAGAGGAAGCTGCAATGTTGATTATCTTACAGGTAAACAAATCTGTTGGTTTAGCTAAGGGATGGATGGGCTCTGTTGTGACATCAAGATACCATGGCCTGTGAGTTAGGACCAATGAAAAAGCCTACAGACAGATACTAGTCATTTATTTATTCATTTTGGACTTTGATATATCTTGCTGTAGAATTTCCTCTTGTCATGGCAGCAGGGTATTTGGACTGTGCCACCCTGAAAGTCTTTAAGGGGATCCTGGCACGGTCGGCCCTTAAAACCCAGCGCTTCCCATTTCAGGTACTGTACTTCTTGGACATTTTCTTAGAGGCAGAAATTTAGAAACTAAACAGCTCAGGATGGTAACTGTGGTTCTAGGACAGGAGTTCTGAAAAATTCAGTCATTCAAGATAGGCCCTGTCACTTGGTAACCACCCTGTGTGGGCAGCTACTTGGCTGCTCTTCACCTCGGTGTCTGTCTGTTTTGGCACCAGGATTGACCTGGGTCTATTTTAGATCTTGTTTTTTTTTTTTTAAATCTGTATTTCTTAACCAACAAAAAACATATTTGCATATGCATTAGTTTAAAAAGCATATTTTACGTCGAGTGTTGGTGGTGCACACCTTTACTCTCCCAGCACTTGGGAGGTAGAGGCAGGTGGATCTCTGTGAGTTTGGGGCCAGTCTGATCTACAGAGCTAGTTCCAGGACAGGCTCCAAAGCTACACAGAGAACCTGGTCTCGAAAACCCAAAGAGAAAAATCCATATTCATGAGAGGGGCTGTGAGAATTACCTGATTTATCATTGTATGGACATGAAGAATTCTGAATCAGTCGTCTGTGCTGAGGCCTGGGTATCGGTCAGTTCAGAAGCTTGCCAGAGGATTTAAACAGCAGTTGGGATTTTCAAAACCAGTGAATGGATATTTTTGAAAGAAGATCATGCAAGTGAACTAGTTTTTGGGTGATCTCCTAAAAGTTTTTGAGAACTGAATAACATGGCAGAATGAATTATCTTTATTTCATTTTTATGAAGAATGAAAGTTACCCTTTCCTAGAAAACTAATTAATGTAGTTTGTTCCTTTACAAATATTTTCCATGTTTTGGAAATATGGACATTATGTTAGACTCCATGAAAAAACAAAAACAAATAGAAGCAATTGATCCCATTGTTTGAGGATATCATAAAAACCAGGCAGCAAATGAATTCTTTTTTAGAGATAATAAGGGAATTGAATGCAATTACTACACAAATAAAGCAATGAGAAAAGCGGATGATTAGGAAAGCTTTCTCAGAGGAGGTATGCTATAGGAGATGTTGGAATGAAAGCTGGAAGAAAGGTTCAGACTGTGTGCTGGTTGAGAGGTTCAGCCAGTGAAGGTGCTTGCTGCCAAGTCTAAACGCCCCCAAGTTCGATCCCTGATCCCACCTTTGTGTAAGGAGAGACGCAACTCTGTGAGCTGTCCTCTGTCATGTTGTAGTGTGCACAATTTAGAACGAATGGTAGCCAGCATCAGTAACCTTTCCAGTCTTCTCGGTAGTCTTTGGCAAATATGCCCATTATTGATCTACACTGACTGTATACAGTAGGTTTCCACAGTTAGCACAGGAAATAGTCCTCGCACCTTCAGGATGTTTTATGGACCCGAGTTCCTGGATGTTTGCTCAGCTCTATCTGCAGCTTATTGACTTGGAAATCCCAAAACACATCCCTCCTTGGGAAAATCCCAGCCCTTGGGGTGGCCGGGCAGAAGAACTGTCAACAATTAACCCGGCCTAGGAGAGGGACACCGTCGTCCCCAACTCACAGTGGTTTGTCAAATATCTTTAAACCTTTCTCGAAACCAACAGGGAATAAAGCCTTTCATGAATGTTCGCTCTCTTTGGGGTAAATCATTTGTGCTCCTGGGATGCTGATTTTCTCAGCTGCAATGAACCTACTTTGTGGGATGTCATAGGGTTCAAAGAGATAGTTGTCAGTGTGGCCATCACATGGGACTTGGCGTGGAGAGGCCACGTCCAGCATTAGCTGGACTGAAATGGGGGAAGGGAAGTTGGTGTCCTTAAAATAACTCTGAATCTCCAGGATTAAGAAGTTATCGGGTTACTTCTTAATTTTGTTTTCTTTTTTTGCTACTGCTGTTGTTGCTACTTTTTAAATATTTATTTTTAATTATGTGTATACGAATGCATAGGTGCACATTACACGTGTGCACGTGTAAATGCAGATACCCAAGGAGTCGAAGCCACTGGAGCTGGAGATACAGGCAGCTGTGCTGGGACAGCGCACGCTCTTAACTGCCTGCAGAGCCATCTCTCCAGCTCTGCTGCAACTGTTAAGAGAGAAAACTCCAAGGCAATGCTTGATTTGTATGACTTTAAAGTAACTTCTTTCACACTGCATGCTGCCATACAGTTTGAAGACAGTGACCCTGCCTCGTGTGTGTGTGTGTGTGTGTGTGTGTGTGTGTGTAAATAAAAAATCTAAAGCACCCTTTCAACACCTCCTCAAACCAATGCCTTTGCAATTAAATGTATTGAAATTCACATGTCAGAGGAAATATATTCTCACACCCCTTCCTCCCAGCACCTCCTTTTGCAGTAAAGCATTAATTTACTTACCAACATTTGATTAAACTCTTAAGGTTCAACCCTAGGAGGAGGCGGCAGTGGACAAAGGGTTATTGTCATTCATCATCAACACATTTAAGTCTTCCCCTCCAGTCGCCTATGAAGGATTAGCATTTCCCTGAAAGGAGCAGGACGGAATAAATTGCATCCCTGGCCAAAGAACTGCCAGCCCCTTTCAGCTGGGGGCACATACCGGGAGCTTTTCCCATGTTAGTCAGCGGTATCTCAACTTTTGGGCAGGGCCTACATCTGAATTTCATGGGTTTCAGGATCAGTCAAAATAGAATTGTAGGGTTGTGGAGGTCAGAGGCCACCTCTGTCAAAGGGTAGTGACCTTAACAGCAAGAAGCAGCCAAGCCCTCTCCTACTTCCCCCCACACCCCAATGACTTCATTCTAGTGAATGCTCGGCTCATTGCTCCTTCCCTGTGGTGCCCCCCCCCCCCCCCAACCTGGTAATAAAAATCCCCCTGAGACCTGATTTTAAAAAAAGAAAAAGAAAAACGTTTTATTGATTTCCTTTGTTCCTGACCCTTTATAGAATAACCAAATCTCGGTCCTTGATTGTGTTTTGGTCAAGCCTTCCTTGGAAAATGTCAGAGGAAAAAGCTGTCATTCTTGTACAGAGTATGGAATGCTACCTTGGGTGGAGGGGAAGACCTGGGGCCCTTGTTAAGGAACTGCCTTCGTTTAACGAGCAAGCGAGCGCAGTTTCCCAGAACTTCCAAGCATCTCTTGGACCCCAGTGGGTTGTGTTACCTCGGTCAAGCTTGCAAAGCTGCTTAGAGAGGAACAGGGTAGGGTAGTGGGGAAACAAAAGGAGGAAGGAAGAAGGCAGTGTGCTGTCGTAGAAGGAGCTCAGATGGACCTGGGGGCACCGTTCAAATCCCAGGACTGCCCATTAAGCCATGTGCCCTTGAACAGGGTGTAAACAGGAGAGGTAACCACGAACCAGGCAGGATTAGATGTAGGTGCGGTGTATCTAATGTGTCCAGTACCTGGTGGACCCCAGGCGATGATGCAGGTGGGCTTAAGTGCTCTCAGAGGCCACGAAGTGTGAGCTAACAGTGACACAGGGCCTTCTCTAACAATCGTCTTGCCTTGGCTGCATTTCAGCCCAAAGACACCACCTATTTCTGTTCTCTTAAGAGGTTAGTCTGTGCCGAGACATCTTGGATACCGACCTTCGCCAGGGGTACAGTTTGGCAGTTTCTTGAGAATGAACTTACCTCAAACTGTCCTCAGACCTCTCTATTACACCATTATAAATACCACACACGGGTCCGGCAGCTGTTTCTGAAGCTGATTTCTCTCACCCTGCAGACATGGTCAGACCTGATTCTTTGTCTTTATAATGAGAAGAGGAGGCAGAAAGAAGACTGGGGAGTCCTGGCTTCCTCACCCACCGTCTCTCTTCACCCACACTCCTGGCAACAGCTCTTAACTCCGTGGCTCACGTCTTCTGCCCTACCTACACCAGCAGGAGCAAAATGTGGGGGTGTTGGGGGGGGGTCTGAGGTTCAGGAAGAGAATGGGGAAAGAGCTCAGGAATGAGGCTGGTGAAACACAGAAGGCCCTGACCTCCCAGGAAGAAGAGGAGTCCCTGAGGGCAGTGTCCAGGCTGGCTGAGCCTAGGAGGCTGCCAAGGGACCAAAGCTGTGAAGTCCCAGGTTAGGAGAGTCACGCAAAGTGACAGGGACTGGCGTGGATGGAGGGCCGAATCATGACACCACAGAGAGGGGTTTGACTGCGGATAAAACTAGTACAGAAGAGGCTGTGGAGAGGTGACAAGTTTGCATAGATAATGGCTCTCCTCTTTGGAGACATTGGGACCCTGTAAGAAAAAAAGAAACCCAGAACTCACATGAAGTAGGTCCCTGAATCTTGGAGCTTCACTGTAGAAGGCTTGTGTTTCTCAACCTTAAATACATATCACCCAGAGAGCTTAAAAATTCTGGTGCCTACATAATACCACATCTCCTAGTATAGGAATGCCCCTGCTGCAGCCTGTCCTTGGTGGGACCAGGATTCGGCCTCATTCACCTGCTTCACCCTAGTAAGAATATGTCGGTAAGGAGATCCATCATTTGTTTTTAAGCTTCTGGGCGACTCAATACGAAATCCCTGTTCTCATTTAACTGCAGAGAGCTTTCCTCCTAGGCTTCTGGAGGCCCATGGCAACCGCCTCCTTTCCCCCCTTTGCCTGTAATAGCATATTTATGTCATGCCCTTTCCCTGGGTTTAATATTTTAAAATCTTGCCATCTGCCAAAGAGAGAGGGACAGAGCCCGGGGCGCTCCCTGTATATCTCCAGCTTCACTGTGGACATTTTGATGGCTCCCGGGGCAGATATCCAAGCCAGTCCTGAACAGAGGGAAAATTGCAAAAGATTCCTGCTGGGAGAAGGGCTGGTGATAGGAAGGAGTGGTGGGGTCTTTGGAGTGACAGGCAGATGTGCCAGCTGAGCTTGCAGGCATGGCCCTCAGGCTGAGTGCTGGCCCAGCTGAGAAGCCTCCATGAATCACTGACCAGCTGTCGGCCTAACTTGTGGGTCCACTCTCCTTCCCCAAATCTGCGAGCCTTGGTCTTTCAGCATAGACACCATGATCTGAAATTTCAGGGCCAGTTAACAGGCCTGCTTTGGGTCCAGAATATGGAGGGAGCACACCCAAGGTCACGTGACAGCAAATCACCTGTTACCCTAATGATCTGGGCTTTCATCCCATGATTGGGTTCCCTCCATGGCGAACATCCCCTGTTTGTATGGGTTGCCTTCTCTGAGGTTGGATGATGAGAGGCCTGGCAAAGGACACAGCAGGACAAACGGAAAGGATGCCATGGGCCTGCAGCGTGGGTGACATCCTGGCTGTAGATATTCATGACTTCAGCCAGTCTTCAGCTCTCGGAGGCGCTTTCAAGAAAAAACGCCTATTGCCAAAACTCTTCTGCGCTTCCTCTGAGAAGTGCCCGGCCCCACTCAGCTGCCAGCCTCTCTCATCCCCACTCTGGTGACTGGAGAGGAACCACCAGAAAGAAGATGCCTGAGTCCAGCCCCAGAGGCTGTTTCCTTTCCTAGTCAGAGCATTTTGGTTTCTTAAGGTGCAGGTTTTAGCACATTTGGGCACACAGACATGCCCTAGGCTCCTGGGGATGCCCCGCGCCGGCTTGCCCCCATCTCAAGCTGCTTCCTTTGTTGGAGTCACTCACTCCTGGTTGTGCAGCGAGGGGCGCGGTCACTTGAAAAGGTCATGGAGCCGCTTCTCCCTCTCTCCACCCCAGGTTCTTGTTAATGGTGAAGAGCTTTCCCCTAATGGGCTGCTCAGCTAATGAACTTGTGGTTGTTATTTGCAAATGGATACTGTTTATCCTGTTACCTGGCTGGAGAATTGATAATGACCTGTGGTTTGTTGTTGTTTGGGTTTTTTGTTTTGTTTTTGTGCTCCTTGAGACAAAGGTCAGACAGACCACACCTTTGTTTACGCAGCACTTGCTTTGAAGTCTTCCTGAGGTTTATTCTCAACAGTGCCTAAATTCAAAATTTCATTCATCCCCTCTCTTGCTTTCATCATAGAAAGCTAACGGATTGTGAACCAAAGGTCAAACTAATTTACCATGAGAGAATGAGATCCAGCATCTATGTTCTTTTTTGAAGGATAACACAGCTGAATGTATTTAAAAGGGAGGCTATGTGTAACACAAATAATTTCCATCTTAAAATTATCTTTCAGGTATAAACATGTTATGTAATAGCACACAAGGGCTTGGCTTTAAAAATAAATCAAAATGCAAATTAACTTGTCACATTCTCATACCTTTGGGTTAGCACAGTCACTCCTGAAGAGGCTTCTGGAAATCTGTGGCTCTGGATCTCTCTTAGATCCTAGATTCTTAACATCTGGGCAAAAGGAAACCACTTCTTTTGTACCCCATGCCCCTTAGCCACGGAACCAAGATGCTGTGCCGGAGAAGGATTTAACTCTTGGGGAGTACTCAGTGATGTTACTGCTCGGTGGGTTCTCAGTTAAAGCAAGGTACTTGAAATATCTTTACACCCAGTGATTGTCAGAGCATAGCGAACCTGCTGCCAGGGGAGCGCTTACTGATGCTGAGCTGCAAGAGCTGGCAGGCAAACGGAGGACAGATCCCCCGCTGTGGAATAGGTCCTCTCCACACCTGCAATGCACTGTTGGCACTGTGCTCACTCAGCCGTCTGTCAGGACAAGATGCATGGGCCTACCAAACTGTATGGTTACTGTATGACGTGTTGACAGGAACTAAAGAAACAAAACCGTACAGTCATACAAGGCTTTTGTTGTTTATTTATTTGCATTTATTTATTTGTTTGTTTGTTTGTTTATAGGCCAGACCTAGGCTGGCCTTGAACTCACTATTTTCCACCCTCGGCCTTCTCTGTGCTAAGATTATAGGTATATACCGCCACACCCAGCAAGGCCTTTAGTTTTGTTCTGCCTACCCATGCCCCAAGAATTTAAGAATGTTATTTATATCATAGACACATACCTGGCATATCAAATGCAAATGAAAACCAAATGGAAGCTGGTCATTTCAATACTTTTTATTTGAGTGTGAAACCATTCATATCTTGCACAACTGTACAGATAAAACTATTTCCATTTTAGCTGTAGACATGATTATCACACTGGGTGGTGTGATCAAACATTTTATTTACAGAACATTTTCTAAAACATCCGATGTCATATTTCGATTTATTTCTTACCCATAGGGTAATAGGTCCACCATAATTGCTTGGTGCATCTTATAATACAGAAAGAAAACCTATGTTAATCTCTAACAAACCTCACAAATATCTGCAAATCTGACAAAAAATACCTACGAAGAAATTTCCCCAAAGTACAATACATTTTTATTTCCACACATACACAGTATAGTATAGACTCAAAGGCACAGCTTTGAATTGTTTTTTTTTTTTTCTAGCAAAGTGTCGGAAAATATTCTAGTCTTATGAAGGAACCAGGACAGCTGTCTCACTTGGCGCTTGCTAAGTCAAAGTCTGATCCATCCAGCTTCACAAAGCAACAGAGTGGAGGATGACGCGTAGTGCCATAAATCCACAGTTCTCACAGAACTTAAGAAAACCCTCTCCTGCCTTTCGCTGATGCCAGCCATTGTGCAAACTTAGGACACATCCTTGTACATAGAAGAACTGGTCCGTACGGACATCAGTCAACAAAGGCGGAATACAGCAGGCCTCCTCAGTCCCTCCAAACAGTGCTTACACCCCAAGACAATGCAGGAGACATGGCAGGCGTGAGTGGAACAGGCTGCTTAGCATTTTCAGGAACTTCCACGTAGCCCTAGGACTCCAGGAAGTAGCAATGCCACCACCACCACGATAAGTCGGGAGGTGGAAACGCCCAAGGGCTGGGGGCTGCACAGTGAGATGACAGACAGGGCAAGGCAAGCGCTCTCTGTAAACGACACCCACCCAAGAACACAAACCGGATTCTGGCTCCAGTATCCATCCTTCAAGACTAAAGAGCTTTGTCAACGAGAAAATAAGTACCCTACAGGGAGTGGCTGCCATGCAAGGTCATGGAACAGAGGGGAAAGGCACGGGTCGGCCTGCCCACGATAGTGCTCTCTAGAAACAGTCAGGTCTGGCTTGGACACAGGAACCCAAGCCCAGGGACTTTTACTAAGTCCTGTTTCTGAACTAAAGTCTATTCATCCCAGGTTGAACATCCTCTTGCTCATTAGGAAAATGGACGCTTAGGAACAGCCCGCGAGTTATGATGTATAGAGATAAAGTCTTCCGGAGGGTGGGTATTGGGTTTATTATTATTATTAATTATTAATATTAAATATGAATTCCTATGAAAGCAGTCACTTAGCCCATCCAGTGGAGGCCTCTCCGTTGATGTAAGCAAAGCCAGGAAAGTGTTGCATGTGCTCGTACTCAGAATTCCTGCGCGTGGTCAGGGGCGTGTACATGTCACTCGAGTTCCCGTACCTCGTGGAATGCACAGATGGGCTCGTGTAGCATGCGTTGGCTGTTGGCACCTCTGGCCAGCGAGGAGTAACAGGGGTGGGATGCAGCCTGGGAGTGCCGCTCATCAAGCAGGGCTCCATCCTAGAAGCGGGGCTGTTAAAAGGGCACTTGTGGAGGAGAAACAAAGTCCACAAAAGTGAGGTTAGCTTCAAGTTGCCTGCACCCAAGAGCAAACTTATGTAAGCTAAACATTGCAAGACACTATTCACAGGCAGTGATGGAAAGGAATCGGTGAGCCTCTGTGCAAGTGTGAACTTTGGTCCAAGCAAGCAATCAGTGGGAGAGTCACAGGGGTCTCACGGCTAGAGGCTGCTGGTGTTTTGCTTACACAGAATGACTGTGAGCTGTGAGTCTGAAATACTCTAAGAAGTCAAATTCAAAGAGAGAACCATCCCCAGCTGGGAATACTGGGTGGTGGTGGTGGTGGTGGTGGTGGTGGTGGTGGTGGTGGTGGTGGTGGTGGTGGATGGTGGGTCGTTGGGGGTAGTGGTGGGTGGTTGGGGTGGTGGTTGTGCTTGTGCGTAGTAGTAAGTAGTGGTGGTGTGCTGGGAGCAGTGAGACCCCAGATCCTGAATTTCTTGTAATCCCCTGATCTGAGTGCCTACAGCTGCTCTGAGCATGAGACCTTCAGGAGGTCCTGATGGCCGGAGAGTGGTTTCTGGTGGGTTTGGCTGGGGCGTGGCTATCTCTATATAATCTGCCCCTGAACACAATAAAGGGGGCATTCTTGGGGAATTCAAGGATGACCCGTGTCTCTGTCTGTACGTGTTTGTGTATTTTAACCTCCTGCCCCTTGCCCGAAGCTGGGTAGCTGGGCAAAAGCACACAGAGCACAGACACAGGGGCGCGGCGCACGGCAGTGGTGGTAGTAGTTATGTGTGTGTCACTGTGTATACACACTAGCAAGTATGTCCAGTTAAGTGTGATTGCTGCATAGGCTTGAGTTTTATCGTTACTTATGAAGATGTGATAAGTCCTATTCCATCAACCCAAGAGAACAGCCCTACCAGGTAAAACACAATGACATTAAAAATAGCATTTTACAGCTGAATTCAATCATGATCCTCAGCCACAAGCAGGCTTTTGAAGAGAAAGCAAGTCAACAGCTTCAAAGGTTATTATTAGTGCCTGTCATTTAAAGAACATCTCTCTTTTAGGTTCACATTCACTGGAGTCCTGGAAGATGTGCAAGGAGGAAATGGTAAATGAATGCAGAGGACAGACAGAGTCAAGAAAGAGACGGGGGGGGGCAGAGTCAGGAGAGGGGGGGACAAAGTCAGGAGAGAGACGAGAGACGGGGGGGGGGGGCGCACACGGAGTTAGGAGAGACTGGGGGGCGGAGTCAAGAGAGAGAGACAGGGAGGCAGCAGGAAAAGGAACTTTGGGGCGAATCAGGCCAAGGAACAGGTGTTGGCAGAGACAAGAGGCGGGAAGGCGCTCTAGAGAGAGTCAGGAGGAAGAGGAGGGGCCTCTGAGTCCTTCTTTCGCATTCTTCACTGTTGGAAGGACAGCTATGGAAACGCGGCCCTGTTATAACGATGGCGAGGGAAGGGGCTAAGGCTCCCTTAGGAGTTCATGTTTGCAGGGCAGTCAGCACAAAGATGTGCTTGCTATGCTTAGGGCCAACAAGGACAGGAGCCAAGGAACCAGGACGACAAGGGTAACATGGAGGACAGCATGTGTGGATTTTTGTCCCCCATCTGTCTGCCCTGACAGTTGGAAAGTGGAGCCCGCAGGCACTAGGTGGGCGGTGCCTCCAGAGAGGGAGACAGACAGGCTGAAGCCTAGACAGCACCGTGGTGCTGACAGCAAGGAGCACCTCGGCCTCTTCGAGCTCGATCCCCAGGGAAGCAGGAGACGGAGAGGAGGCTTGGGCAATGTCAAGAGAGCTAGCTACGCAGGACTCAGGAAGAGGGGTCTCAGGTGGAGCACTGAGAGCCTTTCCCTCACACAGGATCCCTGCTTACATAGCAGAGGGCAGCTGCTGCACAAGAAAAGAACAGTTAAGAAAGAGGGTGTAGGAGGTGTCTGGGAACTCCAGGGAGAAGGACCGAGGGCTGTTGCCAAGGAGACTGCAGACAGCATGCCAAGGTTTTCATAATCCCCAATCAGATCTGCAGCACTGGCACAGACCCATGTGCCATGCAGAATAAGGGCCCCCAGCACACTGTTTGGGTGGAGTCATGGTGGGTCCTCAGGCCTGTGAATGAAGATTCTCAGAACAACATCTAGATTCCAGATGTCCTAAAAAGACAACATTAAGAAGAACCAATGATGCTCTCCCAGGCGAAGCAGCTGGGGGCATGTTACCCTGGCCCTCAGAGGTCTCCCTTTTCATCCAGGGGCACGGTGAGCTGGTCCTCCCTTAGGTCACTCTTTATCTCAGCTCAGACATCAACTCCTCAGAGAGACTTTTCTGAACATGCTGCCTAAAGAAGCCAAATGCCCCACCACCTCCACCCTGCCTGGCAGCTGTTTCTCCCCTGGCTTGCGTTCAGATGCTCCCTGTGGGGCTTTGTTTTATTCATGATATGTCCCCAGAACTTGGTACAGCGCCTGGCACCTAACAGGTGCTAACCATATTTGGTAAATGTACACTGGACAGTCCCAGCAGAGAGAACCTTCAGGGTCATAAAGTCTAAACTCATACTGTAGAAGCGGAAAAAGCTGGAGCCATGCCCAGTGTCACCAAGCATGAACAAAGCCCAGAACTCAGTGGCGCAATCTCCCCATATCAGTCTGACTGACCTAAACATGGCCTACCTACCCCTCGCAAACACTTTATTCTCGCATCTTCCTTCATCAAGAGCTCTCCTCCTCCACAGAAATAGGTCTTAGAATGCTGACCCAGGCCACTGGAAGCCTGCTGGCCTCTCTGGCCTCGGCCTGGGTAGGTAAAATGTCACAGCATGGACTTGGAGCCCTTACCACCAAACTCAAGAGAGTGAAGCTGTTGTGCTTCCTCGAGGACCCTCAGCACAGCTGTGCCCAGAGGTTGTGTCATAGACCCCAAAGAGCAATTGCCTGGAAATGAGACTGGCTCAAAATATCTCCAATGTGACAATACAATTCTGTTAGCAGCGTGGAAAATTCTGTCCCATTAGGTCAGCTAATTGCAGATGAGTCAGTGGCTTGCTTACCCCCTAGTATAAGAGGGCACTGAGAGGCGGGATGGTTGGAGTGCCTGCTGCCTTGGCCCGACCGTCAGTGTGCAGTCTGCCGGGAGTGGCAGAGGCTGCACAGTAGCGCCCCCTCTCAACTTTCACACTTCACATCTGGCTTCCTGCAAGGCCCTTAAGCATGCTGGGTACAAACTCTGGGGTGCCAAGAGCTCAGGCCAGAATAAAGGAGCTTTTGTGGAGATGGGTAACAGGAAGTTATCAGTCTGGATCAAATCACAAGCTGTTGCTGCTCATTTTTTAAGATAAGATAAATCACTAAATCATTACCACCTCTTGAAAGGAGTGCATGAGGTGTGGTATTGCCTCTGTGTGTGTGTGTGTGTGTGTGTGTGTGTGTTTAAAGTAGTCAGCAAGAGGCTATGATTTAAGTCCATCTTGGTAGTGATGACTCTTGGCCTCTTTGGAACTGTATTAGGAAGTCTATTTTGGGACGACTCCCTACTCCAGGGGCGGACTTTCCTGTCCATGGAAAGGGAAGACTGAGCCCTTTATCCCTGCCCCTCACCACATGGCCTGCTGCTTGGGCAGGGGGTGAAAGGCGGCTCTCACTGTGCGCACGGCCTGCCAGGGGCCGCCCCCAGCAGCCTTCCTTTTGGCCTCTTCTGCAGTAGTAGGACATGTCTCTCAGACTCTTTGTCAGACAGTCCACATCTGCTGAGCTCTTAGGGTCAAGACTGGTCAAAAGAATTGGAGTGAAATCACTTAGAAACTATGTTGTAAGTTTTCAAAATGTGTTAGCCGTTACTAAAGTTCATTTTTGAAAGGCATAGGATCATGGTCTATTAGTGATCCTAAGAGCCTCGGTGACTAACTGGAAGGTCCCAGTGTTCATTTTCCAAGTGAGGGCAATGGCCTGCTTGAAGCCACATAGCAACTCAGTGTGCAAACAAGGCTCTTTCATTTCACTGACATCCTGGGAGTACATCCTGGGCAATCACTAAGGACCCAGCTCTGGCGAGAGTCCTAGGAGTCTGGGGGGTGAGAAGGGCCTGGCTCTTGCCTCTGCAGAGCCAGAACAGAGCAGAGAACAGAAGTATATAAAATAGAACACCATTATAACTGAACGGCAAAGGATGATGATGAATACAAACAACATTAACTCTGAGCCAGATCTTATTCTATTCTTTATTAATACCTGACCACAGCTACTATACCCTGTGAAATGGGTATTATAACTTATCTCCACTTTCCAGATGAATTAATTGAAGCTCAGAACTAATTAGATGCAGATCTTGGATTTGAACCCAGGGAGTCTAGCTCAGCACTTAAAGACCTTGCAATACTATGGTTGATATGTAAGTGCGCACACATACATATGTGGCACATGTCAGCATGTGTGTCCGTGTGCATGTGGACCAGAGAACAACCTCAGGTGTTTTCCTTTTGTGCTGTCTACCTTTTTTTTTTTTCTTTGAGACAGGGTCCCTCACTAGCCTGGAACTTACCAAGTAGGCTGACTGGCCACTGAGTCCCAGGGACCTGCTTGTCTGTCTCCTCAGCACTGAGGCTATAAACATATTCTACTACATTTGCTTATGTTCTAGAGAGTGAATTCAAGAAAGCACCTTACTTGAGCTGTCTTCACAACTGTGTGTGCATGTGCATATGTGTGTGTGTGCGCGCGCGCGTGTGTGTGTGTGTGTGTGTGTGTGTGAGGGGGAGAACCCTGAGGACTCTGGTAGCACCGCTGGCTGTGGGCTGGCTGGGGCCAGGCAGATGAAGACCGCAGTGGCTATTGCATTGGTCATGCTACACTTGAGCCATTCAGATAGGAAAGAAGGAACAGCGTTCCTGCCTCGTGGAGTACATGCCTAGCTGTATGGATGATGTATGCATGACTTTTGAACTCCTGGGCCCTGTTCACACACTTATGCTTGCTGACAGGGTAAGGATTGCATGGCCAGGTCTGACTGAGGCTCAGAGATATCCCACCCACGCGTTCAACCGTCATGCGATTCAAACTGGCCATAGCAAGCACAGGCTGTGCACATGAGAACCCTCAACAGGCATACACATATTCACGGGAAACGCTAGTGAGTTCAGATCACTCTATAACATAAGTGCTGAATGCATGTGAATATCACAGTCCATGGATGTATGGGTCTTCCAAGCCAACCGAACACAGTCTTATAGGCATCCTTCTGCTGGGAACCGAAGTGCTCATTCGTTTGTTTTTGATTTTTTTTTTTTTTTGAGACAAGGTTTCTCTGTGTAGCCCTGGCTCTCTTGGAATTCACTCTGTAGACCAGGCTGGCCTCAAACTCACAGAGAGCCACCTGTCTCTGCCTCCTGAGTGCTGGGATTAAAGGCAATGCGCCACCACCGCCCAGTGCAAGTACATTTCTTTAAAAAGACATTGTTTGATCGTGAATTTTCTTCAGTTTATGTGGACTTCTTCCTCATCCCCATGAACCTTCTGTAGTGATATGTGTTGCCCATTCACGGGGGACCGAGGCTGTTTGAACTCTGCTCTGGGAAGCTGAGATTACTCGACCCTACAATGGATTTCAGCCTTGTACATTCAACTTTAAATTTAAAAAAAATGCATTTATCTTCTCTCAGAACTTGACATTTAGTGAGAATACAAGTGCCAATCTCTAGGCTTTGCTGACCCCCTCAACCCAGTGGTTTTAAGTCCCTGGCATGGGGCTGGGGCTGAGAGTTGAATTTGTGCTCAAGTCTGCTTTGCTGGTTGGGTCACATGGCCTTTCTGAAGTTGCTGCTTCATCTTTTTTTAAAAAAATAATTTATTTTATTTAATGGTGTGTTGCCTGCATGTCTGTCTGTGTGAGGGTGTCAGAGACCCTGGAACTGGAGTTACAGAGAGGTGTGAGCTGCCGTGTGGGTGCTGGGAATTGAACTCAGGTCCCCCAGAAAAGCAGCCAGTGCTCTACCGAGCCATCTCTCCAGCCCCTTGCTGCTGCATCTTTAAGAACTGGAGAAAATGCAGTCTTCCTGAGGTTGTTATGGGAACGAATGAGCCCATCTATTTCAAAGTGCCCAGAGGTGCAAGTTGCTTAAATGTTAATGGAAAATGAAACAAAGGTTGCTTTGTCTCTCTCTGTACAGGACCTTCCCTAAGAGAGGGACACTTCAACACTGACCTCGCCCAAGAGCTTAGGCAGAGGATATAATATAATTAACTTTTACCCACCCCACTTTACAGATGGAGACTAACTAAAGCGTGAACCATAAAGCGTAGTAGTGGTAGTAGTAGTAGTAGTAGTGTGTGTGTGTATGTGTGTGTGTGTGTGTGTGTGTATGTGTGTGTGTATGCGTGTGTGTATGCATGTGTGTGTACGTGTGTGTGTGTGCTGGGGATGGCAGACTGTCAAATACCCTTGTCCGAGAGGCACAGGACAAGACGGTGGAGAGGCTAGTTGAGTCCTCATCTAATATGAAGGGTTTCTCTGTGGACTGGAGCTTAGTTCTTGGCCATTCCTATTAAGACCAGCCATTGCATGATAAGGGTCCCAGCTGGATACTGTTGTGGCTTCCAAAACGGACACTGCAGACCTATCTTTGACCACCAGGGTCTCTGTGGCCTTTGAGGAGAACTTGGCTTCTTTATATATGGTGACGGTTTTAAGAAATAGTCACCCTCCCCCAAAAGGAGCTCTTGAAATTTCCTGGGGCAGGGGCATGAGGCCATAGAGAAGGAAGATAACAGCCAGAGCTGTGGTGTGGTGATGCTGTCTCGGACTCGAGTGCATGCTCCCAAAGCAGGGCGCTTCTGCCTACTTCCCTCCTCTTCTCCTGGGGAGGGGAGGGGAGGGGAGGGAGGGAGGGACGGACGGAGGGAGGGAGGGAGGGAGGGAGGCAGGCAGGAAAGAGTGCCCAGACTGTGCGGAGTGGAATCCTGACAGCAACTCAGTCATACAGGGGTACTGCAGACAGGCGCACAGGCTCCGCTCCCAGGAGAAGCATCACCCAAGGAGCCGGCATCTCTGTGTTGCAGTCAGAGGTCTCTAAGGAATGCCCCAGGGGATGACTTAGTGGAATTGACTCCTTGACTTGTCTTGGGATTAAACCAGGGTTCCCCTTGGTACAGAGATGGAAATCAAAACAGACGCCTGTTTACCCTGAGTGCCTTCGTATTGGGGATACATTCTCCTCACTGCCTCCCTTGGAGGCCAATCTGTGTGCTGCAGGCTGATGCAATGCAGCCTCATCCAGCCTCTCTCCATCCTGCCCTTGCCCTCCTAGGCCCCTGCCCACACCAGCCCCCTTTTGTGCTTATCCCATGGGGAAAGCTCTCTTTCTCTGACACAAAGACCACATGTGACTTCTCAACCTTCAGAGCAGACAAAGTACGCTTAGCCTATCCCAACCATTGGCTCTGCCGACAGCTGCTTCCATCCACCCAAAAAAGTGAGAGCCACATCTGGGAGACAGTGGGAGATTGTGCTCATGAGCCAGAAAGCAACCGCACTTCCTGGGCTCTGACCCCTGCATAAGTCACTCTGTCTCACTTCTTCTGCTAGGGTTATCTAGAGTACATACAAAATGTCAAGCACAGAGCCTGGCATATCTGGGAGAAGTAGGCCGACCTTTGATGGATTCTGTGTGGCTTGAACTGGGATAGAACACTTAATCGCTGCCTGGTGACTCCTGCAGAGTTAGAAGTCCTGGCTGACAGGGAAGTGTGAACTGGAATGAGGAGGCCAGAGAGTGGCAGGCACTTGGTAGGGGCCTGGAGGAAGGAAGGGGGTACTCTCAGGAGACCATAAGATGCTCAGATGATAGGCAGAAGAGATTCCCAGCTCGGAGAACAGTGCCTACAGACAGGGAAGACAGGGACGTTGGTGCCCACATGCAGCGGCCGGGGCTCTCACAGGGCGGAGGGTGGTAGGGTGGCCAGGGAAGGAGCCCAACATCGAGGAGTAAGACAGGGAAATGACTGCAGCACGGTATCAGACTCCGCGTTACGGTTTTGGGTTTTCCAGAAGACCCCTCCAGCTGCAGGCAGGGCAAGCTTTAGAGACAGAGATCATCATGAAGGCCTGTTATTATATTATCTAGGTTAGACATGAAGGCCTTGAGCTAAGGCAGGAGAGCCAAGATGCCAAAGACATTTTAGAACACAGAATTGAGGCTGGGTATGGTGGCACACTCTTTTAATTCACCACTCAGAAGGCAGATCTCTATGAGTTCAAGGTCAGCCTGGTCTACATAGTGAGTTCCAGGACAGCCAGGACTATGTAGAGAGAGACCCTGTCTCAAACAAACAAACAACAACAACATCAACAACAGCAAAAACTCAGAACTGGATGGACTTGGTGATCAGTCGTGCTTGGGACAATGCATAGGAGGGTGTCTAATGTAACTGGAATACCCAACAGTGGCAATCTAGCTACTTCCTCAACTTCTCTCCACCCCAGGCTGGCCATAGAGGGCTCAGTTTGCTTGGGTGTGATGGGTGGGAGTAATCAAGAGGGTCCATTTCAGGATGCTTCGGTTAAGATGGCATGGTAGGTCAAATCTGAACACAGCCTAGAAACCAAGAGGCCAGCCTATCATGAGTAGATCCTGACGGATGCCATGAGGGTAGTGATGGGGATGAGCAGACACATAACCACTGTGAGGTGGGCGCCTAGAGGGACCAGCAGAAACAGAGATCTGGATTCCCGGCATCAGAGAAGTCAAGGAGAGTCAAGAACTCAGAGAACAATTAAGCAACGTGGATGCTTAGGGAATGACGTCACCATAGGCACCACTGGAGGGTGTTGAGCTGGCTGCCCTTGAGGACCGGCAGGTGGCACACACATTGGACTCCTTAGCTGTGTTTAGTTGACTTGATTGGGCCCCCGAGCACAGCCAGCCAGACCTCTGCCCCTACACTCACCTGTGCAGAGCTCCTGTGGTAAGGGGAGTAGTGGAGTGGGCCAGAGACGGCCGCGTCGTGAGGCAGGGCTGGATACTGGCTCTGCATTGGGTGAGGATGCTGGTTGCCATAGCTCCCATAGTTATAGCTTCCCGTGTACCTGAGAAGCAGCAAGCACAATGGATGAGTCACAGCAGAGAACAGTCAGCTTGATACCTTGAAAAAAATCAACCTCTTCTGTTTTTTTTTTTTTTTTCTTTTTGTCCCCGCACCACCGGTTTTTCTTCCACTTGATCCCCTCCAACACCCTATTGGCCTTGATGTGGCGAGTCTGAAACCCCAGGTTGGTTTTGCTTTTCCCTCAGCACTCTTGACAAGCTTGCACCTCAGGGGATGGAACCTGGCTCTGGGGAAGCCTCTCCTCCCTGTGTCAAAAGCCCATTGCACATCCTGAAGTCAAACGGGGAGAGAAAAATTGCTTTGGACTTTGTTTCTGCGTTCCTTGAACTTCCGCTGGGCAGTGGAGGTGAAGAACCTGGGGAACTTGATGGCGAGAAAAAGCAGGCCAGAGACCCTGGTGCTGAGCCAGGCTCTGTCCCTGTCTAGCACTGTGATCTGTAGTTACTCACGGCCCCATTTCTCACATCTGTGAAATGACACACAGGATTGCACTGGGACCACTCATGTGACAGCCATGCCACATGCACGCAGGCTCACACATGCACACGGGCTACGACTACCATGACTGCATATTCTAACACGTCCCGGCAAAGAACTGAACCTGTGGCCACATGAGTCTCTATTCTACCATCCTTGTAGGTTGAAAAAAGGGTGTGAAATGCAATTCTAAGAGCACATCGTGTTGATGGAGGAAATGCCGCGGGGAATAAGCTGCCCGTGGAGATCCCGGGCTCTGAGCCGTGGGGACACACTGACCCATAGGCCTGTGCCCACCTTCAAGCCCTCTGTCTTCTACTGGACCACCTGTGTGGGAGTTGCCTGAGCTGCCCCTGCGCCGCAGCCGCTTTGTGGCTTCTCTGGCCAGTCTGCAGGCCTGTGAGCAGCTGCAGGTGAGGCCCCAGCACTGTGTGCTAAGAGTGGTTTTGAGCCTCTGCTCAGGAAGCGCAGCATAGCTGCTGTCTCCTGACAGCCTGCCCGAGTTCAGGTAAGGCTTCTGAACAGAGTGCAGGCCACGCATCCCAGCAGCACCCCCACCCTGGTCTGCACGCAACACGGGCAAAACAAACGATCCTGGTTGCAGAGCTCCCTGAACCTGGAGCATCACCGGGGTCCTCTAGAGATCCCCACGGCACAGGTGGGGTAGACAGGGACAGGACACACTGTGGCTGGGAAGGGGACATGGGGAATGCTCAGCTGGAGCTCCACAACTTGCCAGTTGTCTTGGAGAGCCACGGGACCATTTACCCTTCCTTCCCTCCTTCCTCACCTGCATATCGCTGGGGTTACACAAGAAGTTCTCTAGGGTTATAGGGCTGAGGAAGGCACACAGTCTAACCAGAGGGCAGCTCCTGCCTGTACTCTCACCTGAATCCTTCTCAAGTGAAATGCCAAGCAGGTCACCTACCCGTGTTCCTCTCTGTGGGAGTAGACTGGTATCCTGTGTGTGACGGAGGAGGGAGGCATGTGGGCGCTCCTCATACAGGGCAGTTGTTGGGAGTTCTCAGCTGGGGACCCAGCGGCTGTCGTCACTGTATATGTTAGCGACCACGTGTATGACTGCATTGCTCCTACGGAGACAGATTGCATGGCATTGGTCACTAACGGTTGTGGCTTCCCACTGCTCCTAAGCTGAAAGTCAAAATCGTTTGTTACAAGGCACCCTCTGGTTCAGCTCCCCCGCAGCCCCTGGCCTAGCAGCAGAACACTGCTTCTGCGGCCCAGCATCCGTGCTCTTCCCTCACTACCCACACAGTCTTCAGAGATGAATCCAGAGAAGCTGCCTGCTAACTCCAGGCTAGCTGGGGCCCCCCAGTGCATTGTGGGCCTCTGTGTTCCCTACTTCAATCTTCAGTTCCCCATTCTGGAAGGTATGAGATTTGAAGGTGCGAGGTTTGAAGGATGCCCCCCGTCCCCCACCAGAGTGCAAATTCCATGAGGCTAGGCTTGTATCCGTTTGCCCAGCCTGGCACCTAGGACAGTGCCTGGCTGTCCAGACACACTCAGTAAAGAGGAAGAAGAGGAACGGGAAAGACAGGAGGAAAGGAAGAAAAAGAATACAAAGGCTGGCAGAGCGTGGCCCAGGCAGGCACCCGCAAAATTAGCTTTCCATGTCCAACTCGGACTGCTTAAGCCATGTAAGCAGCTCACTAACTACAGCTATCCCATGCTCATCACTAACCCCATCTGCTGACTTAGCACCGGAAACTGCAAGGACCTGGGCCGGAGCGGCGGCTGACAAAGGGTCCTCTAAAGGCACATTTTATATATGGTTAGAATTTTTATAAGAACAATTTAAAAGCTTGCTAAAGCCAGTAACCCATTAGGCAAACTTAATTTCTGATAAATTTTAAATGTTGAGAGCAGAAATAAAATCATTTCACAAGGTGTAAGGGAACAGGATTCGGTGTCCTCTTTTGGGTACACAGAGAGCTGGAGAGTTGGCGACACGCTGCTTTTAAGGGGCTGGAGAAATGGCTTTGAGGTCAAGACTGCTCTCTTCAGTCTGCTCTCCCGACTGTTCAGTTCACATCACAGACCGCCCACATGGCCACCACAACCCACCAGTAGCTTCAGTCCCAGGAGAGCCATCCCCCTCTTCTGGTCTACAATCGGCACCAGGGATCATGTGGTGTACACACACGCAGACAAGCAAAACACCCATCACGCACAAAGTAAGATAAAAATAAATTTTAAAGAAAATAAAGTAAAATCCTATGTTGTCTGCAGAAGCCCATTTCTACCTTAAAACTCTTACAGGAAGACAAAGGAAGAGTTTGCATATTAGAATTCAGCCTGCCTTGCCCAAGGCTTTGCTGAAAGCACAGGGAAGGGTGGCAGGAGGGGGCAGAGTTGGTGGACTGGAGTTTTGTTGCAGGCAGAGACCTGGCAAGGAGGAGCCGGGAGGAAGGAGGGAAGGAAACCCTACTGTAAATGTATTGTTTTATTACTGAAAGTGCTTTGCTCTAAGAACTTATGTAAATCTGCAAACTCGGAATGCAGATAATACCGTTTTTTAATAAAATGGCAATGATTTACTTCAGGAGCATGGCCAGGAGGTCTGCTCTGTTGAGCATCTATCACAAGCCAGGTTGTGGGAGAAGTGCCTTCACAGACATCCTTAAATTAAGAAATCGCTCCTAAGAGCTGTACCAAGATCAGAGAGAAGACTCGCGAGGCTAGTTGCAGCCTCAGGTGACTGGATTAGATGTGCCTCCCTTCTCTTAGCCTGAACCTTTCCTTAGGGGTGAGGAGACGGCTCCACTGGCAAAGCGCTTGCTGCACAAGTGGGAGGATCTGAGTTCAGATCTTTAGAATGGATGTAAAACGCTGGGAGCAGCTGTGCCTGTGACCCCAGGGAGGCGAGGACAGGAGGGTGCTGGAGCTCACGGGCCACCAGCTCCCGGTTTACAGAGACCTTTCTTACAAACAAGGGAGAGAGTGACAGAGGACATGTGCAAGAATGTACACCTTGGGTGCACTTGTGAGCACATGATTATGTACCCATGCACAGATCACAAAAACATAAATTTCATGAGATTATCGCACTCTTAAAATTTTAAATGTTTCCCTTTTTTATTATTAAAATGTGCTGTTTCTGGGTAAGCTGATGATTTTTAAACTTTTGGTTTTATTTTGTGTTTTCTATAATAAATGCATTTTGCTTTTGTGAAAAGAATTCATAAAAAACGTAAACAGATTTACTACCAGAGCTGTAATGAGAGGGAGTGAAAAGTCTGAGAGAATAATTAGCCAGTCACAACAAGCAAGCGCTTAACCCTTCAAGCCCCAGTACCTTAGGGCAGTGGGCAAAGTCAGTGGCTATTTAGAGGGGCAGTCAGGAAGGCGGAGGGTTTTCCTAAGCAGTAGAGAAACTTCCCGGGATAGCCATTACCAGAGGGAATGCAGCAGAAGTTGCTTTTGTCTGAGCCCCTGGAGCACAGCAACTGTTAATTCAGGTCTCCCTCCCCAGCATCAGGCCTGCCAAGGCGTAGGTGAGCAGTAAACTTTGATTCCATTGAGTCAGTTGTTGAAGGAGCCATGCTACGAGGAATGGCAGTTATCAAACAGAAAGCGAGAACTCCTGGGAAAATGAGCCCGCGGTCTAGGGAACAAAACTTCTAAATGGCCATGCGCCAGCAATCTAATGCATCCACTCAGGCAGCCTTAAGCAGATTAACACCTACTGGCTTGGGTGAGAAGCAGTTTCTGTCTGGGGAGCAGAGAGAGCACCCCCTGCACGCCAGCTCTTGGGTGGGGACCTCCAGTGAGAAGCGCTGCACAGGCTGGGCTCAAGGGACACTAATAAAGGCCAAGCTGACACAGCCCAAACGCTTGTCATTTGTTGGTTAAACTACAGGGCTTCCCTATCGCCTGAATTCCCATATTTCCTTTCCTAGCCTCCAACCCCACACCACACACACAACCCCATGTGTTTAACAGTCTGAGGGTAGTGGTAGGGTTCCCGAACATTCAGGATTTTATAAAGACCCCCCCTCCCAAGGGGCAGCTGATGGCTGCTTTATAATGCCGACACTACAATAAGGGACCATTTTTCTCCCCACCCGCAGGAGGACACTCTTCCTCAAGGTTGTGTGGGTTTTGGATGGGGTTGCAAGCACAGGCCAGAAAGTGTGTTTGGCAAAGAAAGGTGGTCAATAATTTTTTGAATGAAATTAGTGAATGTTCACCCGACATAAAGTAGCATATAACAACCACACTTCCCACTCCCAGATCCCTGGAGATAGTGTTAAAATACCATTAAAATGCCAATCCTGAGGCCACTGGGTCCAGCAGGGGAGCATTTACTGTAGTAAGAGTAAAGGTGACTATGCTGTTGGTTCCTGTGGTGCAGCCCCCTGAAAAAAAGCTTTCCACCAGTGCTGGTGATCGAATCCACGTGCTGAGTGAGCACTCAATTACACCCCCAGCCCAGAAGTTGTGAGATTCTGCCAAACACTTGTGTAAACTGGCCTTTTCTCCAATTGTCCAGCTATACAAAACCACCGGACCTCTTCTCCCACCTGAAAAATCTGACCTAAGTCTTTACTTGCAGTTTCTCGGGAATAAGCTCTGGTGAGTGTGTGGAGAATCTGGAACTCGATGCCCTAGACATTCGCTAGCAGTCACCTGCAGCTGATCAATATCAAAACCACACGGGTTTTCATTTGAGGAGGTGTATAAATTGTGGTGGATTTTTGCCTGCATGTACGTGTGTGCACTATTTCCATGCATAGGGACTGGAGTTACAGAAAGTCACGTGGGGGCTGAGAGCATCCAACAGTCTTAATCCGTAGCCATCTCTCCAGCCATGGCAAATAATTTGTTTGCTTGTTTTTAATTACTATAATCACAAAAAAGTTCTACTTGGATAATGATACTTGTTTCCTGAGATACACTAAACAAACATGTATTATATCTTCCAAGACTGAGACAGAAAGATTATGTACAGAGCTCTGCCTGTACCTCTCTCCATATGCATCTGGGCTGCCTCAGCCCTTGGGCTAGCTGTGTTTAAGGAGCGTGCCCACCGACATGGGAGGCCTTGGCTGTTTGAGTTGTTGCACTAATAGCTCCGTGGTCAACATCAGATTGACCAAAGTGCCCAGGGGCAACAAATGAATTCCCAGGAAGACATGCTGACTTCACCTCCTGGCACGCTCCCTGACTCCCATGCGGCAGCCAGTCCTCACTACACCAAGCTACTTCTGCCTCCGCCATGTCCACATGCCCCTCCCCAGCCCCTCTGTGGTCAGGCCCTTGTGACTGACAGATGCCAGCTCCTCAGAGAAGCACTGTCTGTGCACCGGCTGGGCAGGGCCCCAGAGACTTGTTCACAACATGCTGCTCTTTCGCTCCTGCCTCTCACAGCCCTTTGGAGTTACACATTTACCTGGGACTTAGCGTCTGTGTTAACTCTCACCCACCAAGGGGCAGCGGCCAGATCTGCTTTGTTTTCACGTCTGTACCTCCAGGGCTGGGCATAGACTAAAACACAGAACCCTTCTTTATTGCACAAACAAATGAATAAAAGATGATGTGGACGGATGAACAAAGTCAAGATGTGATGGATGGAGTGAAATCAGCACGCGGGAAACAATCTTTCTTTCTGCCCTGGTTCGTGTCTCCTAGTTCTGTTCCTTCAGTGAGGAGGAAGGAGCTGTGACGGAGGGGGGGTCACTGTCAATGAGTCACCAGTGCCCACCGTTGGGAGCCACTGGCCGAGGCGTCCCCGGCGTCCTAAGAATAAGTGGGCTTTTGTTACTGGGGAAGTCGAAGGGTCAGTTATCTTTGGGACATCCTCAACTGCTGCGGAGTAAGTACAGCTGGGCTGGCCAGATGTTCTACAGTCAGGGCACTTGTGAGGAATTCCCCGTTTCATCGGGCGCCCTAACTTCCCAATGATTGAGTTGGCTGGTTTTGTGTTGCAGGGAACCTGGGTGGGAAGCTGAAAACACGAGCTTAATCGTTAACTTTTATTGTCATTGCCAAAGGAGGGAACACTTAACATGACATCATAAATGGGGTTTTAAAGCCCTTCGCTGGCCTGCCCCGACAGAGTCTGAGCTTAACATTTTGTTTCAATGACATTAAAGAAATGCAGCCCATGTCATGTTAAATGGACAGATCAATTAGGCACCACCTGCCATGCCCCAAGGCAGAAAAGAGCCCCCCTCCCCTAGAGTTAAACTTTCTGAACTTTGCCTGACCAGGAGGGAGGCGGCAAGCCCACAGAGATCCAGGTGGGTGGGTGGCAAAGGGCTGGGTTTTACCCAGTGGAAATGCTGGTGTGGACTCCCATAACCAGCCACTTCTCATGAGATGCCCACAGGCTTAGTAAACGCACTCGACACTGGCCTTGACACAGGACTAAGGTGCCTGCGCTTAGTCCCTTTCTCCCCACCCACACCCTGTTTAAAAGTGATAGCACAGTTTTAAGATAAAATACATCTCTGCATGGGCATGGAACTAGACACAGATATGAATAAGTAGAGAAACTGTTTTCCTGGTGAAGCCATAACTCCCTCTCTGGGACGCTGAGTCCTTCCCAGCCCTCGCATCAAAGACCGCCACGAGGTTATGTGCTAGATGAGCACACATGCTATGTTCTGTTCACTGCTGAAAAGCCAAGACGTGTTCATCCAGAAGAAGACACTGGTTTGGTGAAAAGACTCTGGGATCTGCCTGACCGTGACTCTTTAAGTCACACCTGATAATCATTTGATCAATGAAACTTGAACTTCTGGTTTGGCCTCTGCCTCGAGTCCTGTGATTACAGAGCTGGGCCAACACTGGCAGTTTATGCACTGCTAGGAACTGAACCCCAGACTTCATCAATGTCAGTCAAATAAAGCATCTTACCAACTAAGCTACACTCACAGCCCTGACTCTGGGTTCCTCAGAGAAAATTTGGTTTGAGTCTGGCAGCATGACTCAGTGGGAAAGGGACTTGCCGCTAAACTCCATGACCTGAATTTAATCCTTGAAACTCATGTGGTAGGAGGAGAGAATCAACTACCACAAGTTTCCATCTGACCTCTATGAGTGCACACACACATGCCCACACATGCACATGTGCACACACATATGCATACACAAATAAATGCAATTTTTTGTCTTTAGCTCTTTGGAAAGTAGATGGAATATAAAACAGCAATTTAATAGAAACTACCTGGCATGAACATCATATATTGAGTTAACTTTTTAAAAGAGCACAATGGGTATGTTTTACTAGATTTATATAATCATTTTCTAAGTTATAATATTATTCAGTGAAAGTATGCACAAGACCCCAAAGTTAAGAACTCTCCAATGCTACATTTATAGCATACACATAAAACCATGCAGCTTCTTAGGAGATTATATGTGTGTCTCCACTAAGACCACGGCCCATTGCACATCAAGATCCAGTCTATGGATCCAGACTTGGTACTGTAGGAAAATAGTATAGATACTTTTATGTAGGATGACATTTTTAATGCCCTCTGGAGATACCTGAGAACAAAGCTGGAATGTGCCAGAATCTTCAAAGCTTACAACCATCTGAAGAGAGCCTGTTTCACATTTATATTTCCAAGAAGGTACTTTTATGACCTGCAGAGTGCTGCACAGAAATCTCTCAACTCTTTTACGATATTCTTGTGGCCTTGGTGAATGTCACACCTGCCTCTACCTGGAGGCCTCCAAATCAAAGAAAGCCAGGCTGGCTCACTAGCAGGGTGACTCCGAGAGGCTCAAGTTAGGTTTCCCTGGATGCCCCTCACACCCTCCTGTTTCCCAACCACCCTCATCACACCGTTTGGGATGCAAAACTTCCCTGTGTGTTTCAGAAGACAGGACGGCCACGACTCTGTGTTTGTCCTGGTGATGGCAGAACTGTCAGAAGCACGGCGCAGGGAAGTGGCTCTGGGCAGCTTGTTGCCCCACTGGAGACCCAGGGATGATGACAGAATACTCTGACCAGGAAGGACCCCTGGGCGCTAGAGAGCTGTGAACAGCGCTGTCAGCCAGCAGAAATGTTTGTGTTTGACCTCCATCGTTCTCTTCCCAGGGAGTGCCCCAACTGCCTGTCTGAGGTTTGTTCAGCTGGGTTCCCAGAGTTTCCAAGCAGTGTGTCTGCAGGCACTTCCCATGAGCTCGTCTGCTAAGCTGTGAGAAGCTGCAGTCCTGTGGGTCTAAAGACCCGCTAGAATCCGGGGGAGCCTGATACTGCGAGGATGGGCACTTCTAAAGAGCTGTATTTAAAACGCTTTCCTTGTGACAGAACCCCCCCCCACCCCCCGTCAACGCTGTGTGCATGCATGCATGCTTTCCTTGGCAGCCCTGCAGTGTTAGTTCACACCTTGATTGCACTCTTTTCCATGATGCTTGTCTTTACTTCCCTCATCCCTGTGTGGCCTGTTGGTAGCAAGGCCTTGGCATGGCGGCATTCATGCCACACCTAGTACTCAGCATAGGACTTGGCACCTTAAATAGATTATACATGTATATGTATGCATGTATGCATGCATGTACTCGTGTGCCCTTCTCTCACACACAACCTATGAAACAGATTCTGTGCTGAAGATTTCCAATGCATGCTAAAAATACTGCCTCAGACGCTGAATCTGATATTGCTGATGAGAAGTCTGGTGTCAGTCTGAGTCTCCTTTGGTGATTATCTGTTTACTTTGGAGCTGGTAAGATCTTTCTAATTTTATTCCGTGAGTTTAGAGATGACTTCCACCCCTCAGCCCCATTTAATCACCTCAGGATTCAAAGAAAGGACATGTTATCCTAGGTCTTATCTCTGTATTCTGTAAAGCCTTTAAACTGTTATTCTCTCTTTCTCCTTCCCCCTCTCTCTCTGCCACCTTTCCTCTTTCCCTCCCTTCCTCCTAAGTTTGCTTTCTTTCTTCCCTTTCTTACTTCCTCCCTTCCCTTCCTTCCTTTCGTCTCTTATTTATTTATTTATTTATTTATTTATTTATTTATTTTTTAATTAAGAGCTCACTCTGTAGCCCCGTCCCACCCACCCTACAGGTGTGTGTGCACATGTGTGTGCGTGTGTTATGTGAGTGTGTGCACATGTATGTGTGCACGTGTGTGCATGCGTGTATGTGTGTGTTAAAAGGACCTTAACCTAAAATCAATTACACTCTTTCAACTCAGTTGCATTTGTACATCTGTTGGGTCGTCCATTTACCGTCATCATCCATGCCCAGAGTTTCTGATCTTCCCAAACTGAAGCTCTTGCCCTTCTGCCCCCTTCCCCTGCCTCTGTTCTCTGTTTCACTCTCTGAATTTGAGAACTCTCAGGTCCCCATACAGTGGAGTCAGACATTTGTCCTTTTACGGCCCAGCTCAACTCACTCAGCACAGCGACATCAAGACTCATTCAGGTTATAACGATATATTACAATGCCGTGTCTTCTAGATTAAGGCTATAAAAATACTCCATAGTATACTATGCTTCTGTCCATTCACCCTTCAATAGGCAAAGGACACACTTGGGTCCTTTCCACTTTGACTATTATCAATACTTTTACGGAAAGTGATATACAAATACCAGTTGTTTTAGACATGGGTGGGTGCCCAGGCTTGGGTGATTCTCGGGCTCTGTTCACAGCCGCTGCCTCACTCAGTCGTACTGTGGCTTGACACGGCCTCCCGCCTGTCCACCTTCCCAGAGACATTGCTCAGGTTTGGGCTTGCGTTTCTGGTTTTCAAGAATGCCTGTATACTAACTCCCATAACATTTTAATAATTTCAGTGGCTTACTTGGGGGAATAGAGATTTACCATATGTTTAATCTGCCCATCGGAGGCAGCGACATATGGAAGACGTACTAATGAATAATTTGAGACCTGCCAGTCTTCCACACATCCAAAATTCCTGAGTGTTGGTATTTCTCTGTCTCTTGAGGAAAACCGTTTTCCAGAAATCTCTTGCCTTCAGCATCTATCTGCCACCCAGTACTTTGGAGGCTCTCCTTACCTGTTGTGCTAAGGCCAGTGTACTCAGGGGATGGGTTGCTGGCAGGGGAGGATGGAGGCGGCACCTCCACAGACGTGGCAGATTTTTCTGGAGAAAATGACGGCACTGGTGAAGGGGTGGGCGGAGCAGCCTCAGTCAAGATAATCTCTTCCTGGACTTCTGCTACAAACAGAGAAAAGGTGAGTTCTTAGATCCCACGGTCAAGGCCGGCTGCCTTTACAAACCACAGAAATGAAACAGGCTTTCTAATCTGCGTTGCACTGGTCACTCCCTGCGCAAGCCTGTCAGTGGTTTCCACACACACAGGTGCCCTCTACAGAGGAGGATGGCTAAGTCCCCACATCCCCACCGAAGGTTCCACTCACCAGTGCTCCCCTCTCCCTTCATGGCTTGCATGAGCTCATTGGCCCTCTCCTGACAGTGCAGAGATTCTAGCAAGTAGAGCACGTAGTCGTCAAACATCAAGTGAATTAGGTGGAAAGACCCTGGAGAGAAAAGATCACATGGAGAAGGGAGTCAGACCACCTGTGCATTCCCCCACCTGGCCTCCGCACTCCCCACTGCTCAGCGTCCATCAGCAGCAGCGCCCACTTCCATTCTTTCTGAGGTAGATGCTTCAAGAATGTGCACAGCAGGGAAGGTGCCCTTTAGTTCATGGGTGTCTACCAGTGGACCTGATAGAATCCCAGGAGCAGAATTAAAATAGTAAAATTACAAGTTATTTCCCTAAATGCTTTTGAAGCTTGCTTAGAAAAGGTGCCTGGTGGGACTTTCAAGGACTACTCTTCACTTTGAGTGTACATAATTCCTTACAAAGGAAAGCGAACGGTGTTACGGATATTTTAAAGACCACCCCATGTACCCGGGTCTGGGTTCAACAGTCTCCTAGGTCTAAATCCACCCAGCACAGACGGCATTGTGATGTCTGTGGTTAACTAAGAGAAACTAGTTAGATCGAGTGAGTGCTGCGTGGCAACACTGTATCAGCCCAGGTACGTTACTATGTTTAATCTGCATCTCAGCCATGGGAGGGAAATAGCAGTTTCTCCCAAAGGGAGAGCACGGGCCTCAGGAGTCACGGAAGCATGCAACGCCACTCAGGTAAGGGGCAGACCTCACGGAAGCAGGCAACGCCACTCAGGTAAGGGGCAGACCTCACGGAAACAGGCAACGCCACTCAGGTAAGGGGCAGACCTCACGGAAGCAGGCAACGCCACTCAGGTAAGGGGCAGACCTCACGGAAGCAGGCAACGCCACTCAGGTAAGGGGCAGACCTCACGGAAACAGGCAACGCCACTCAGGTAAGGGGCAGACCTCACGGAAACAGGCAACGCCACTCAGGTAAGGGGCAGACCTCACGGAAACAGGCAACGCCACTCAGGTAAGGGGCAGACCTCACGGAAACAGGCAACACCACTCAGGTAAGGGGCAGACCTCACTGAAACAGGCAACGCCACTCAGGTAAGGGGCAGACCTCACGCAACGTGACGTTCTCTGAAAGGAAGACAGTGAAGGTCACACTGCAGAAGGAGATAAGTATACAGTAGGTGCTTAATAAGTGGTAACTTCTTATCTCAAGAATTACACAATAACTGATTCATCCAGTTACAGTAAAAAAAAAAAAAAGTCAAAGGATAGCATCAAATACTTAGAGCATTTGTAATGAAGAAATTGTTTTATTTGCTAGGATGTTGGTCTAAGTCAACATGGATGGAATGAAACATCCATAAACTGATCAATGAGAATGGAAAACCCTGGAACACACCCAACAGGTCTGTTAATTTTCAATCGTTCTTCAAACAGGAACTTTGTAGAGCTCTTGCCCCTGCCTACCATCCTGCTGTGGTTCTCTGAGTACAGGAATGAATGAAGACCCTGTCTTAGCAAGGGCTGCCGTGTCCTTTAAAACCCATTGTTAGGATGATTGAATAATAAGCAGTTCCACGCCAGGGTGTCGTGGCCCAGGGGAGGGTAAATATAGAAGCAAAACTGTGGAGGGAGGGAGGGAGGGAGGGAGGGAGGGAGGGAGGGAGGGAGAGAGAGAGGGAGGGAGGGAGGGAGAGAGAGAGAGAGAGAAGAGGATGCTGTAGAATTCCCCCATCCTCATTCTGTGCCCAGCAGAGTCAGCAACACAGCGAGACCCAGTGCACACCTATCAGAGGGACCAAGGAATGGGCAAGCACCACCCAAGCACTGCCCACTCTACCATGAACACCAGGCTAAGCTAGTCAGCCTCCCAACAGCACTGGGAAAGCTAATTTGTGGGGGGAAATGAAGGCTTAGAGAGTAAAAGCCACTTGCTGGCTGAGCTTTTTTAGCTTATAGAGAATGAGAGCATTCTAAAATGAACATTAGTGTACTTACTATATAGCTTTATGATTTGCTTGACATTTTTTTATATTTAAATCAGATGTGTTTTAATTGAGAGAAACATTAAGTTCCCATCCTTACTGTAATTTCCCCTACTCTTGATGTTAATCCCTTTGAGTAATCAGTAATCTTGGATCTGTTATTGCTCACGTGTGCTTTAGACTGCGAACATACATGCAGAGCTCCACAAGCAACACATAGGAAGATGATACAACACACTACACAGTGTTCCGCAACTTGCTTTTGACGGTTCTCTGTTTGTAGATGCAGGCACCTTGACCTGTAAGCTGCAGCTGAATGGTCCTCAATGCCAATTTGCCCATGCTAGGTAGCTGACAAATTTTCATCGTTGAAAACACAAAACAATCCTGCACAATAAAGGAACTTCTGGAGACATCACAATCCCTGACTTCAAACTCTATTACAGAACTACAGTACTGAAAACAGCCTGGTATTGGCATAAAAACAGACATGAGGACCAATGAAACCAAATAGAAGACCCAGATATCAATCCACACATCTTCGAACACCTGATTTTTGACAAAGAAGCAAAAAATATAAAATGGAAAAAAAGCATATTCAACAAATGGTGCTGGCATAACTGGATATGAACATGTGGAGGAATGAAAATAGACCCATATCTATCGCCATGCACAAAACTCAAGTCCTGATGGATCAAAGACCTCAACATAAAACCAACCGCACTGAATCTCATAGCAGAGAAAGTGGGAGGTACACTTGAACGCATTGGCACAGGAGACCACTTCCTAAATATAACTCCAGCAGCACAGACACTGAGAGAAACAATTAATAAATGGGACCTCCTGAAACTGAAAAGCTTCTGTAAAGCAAAGGACACGGTCAACAAGACAAAATGACAGCCTACAGAATGGGAGAAGATCTTCACCAACCCTACCTTGGTTGAGGGCTGGCTTCCAAGATATACAAAGAACGTAAGAAATTGGTCATCAAAAGAACAAATAATCCAATAAAAAATGGAGTACAGACCTAAACAGAGAACTCCCAACAAATGAATCTAAAATGGCTGAAAGACACTTAAGGAAAAGCTCAACATCCTTAGTCATCAGAGAAATGCAAATCAAAACATCTCTGAGATTCCATCTTACACCTATAAGAATGGCCAAGATCAAAAACACTGATGACAACTTATACTGGAGAGGTTGTAGGGTAAAGGGAACACTCCTGTATTGCTGGTGGGAATTCAAACTGGTACAACCCCTTTGGATGTCAGTGTGGCAATTTCTCAGAAAATTATGAAACAACCTTCCTCAAGACCCAGCAATACCACTTTTGGGTATATACCCAAAGGATGCTCAATCATTCCACAAGGACATGTGCTTAACTATGTTCATAGCAGCTTTGTTTGTCATAGCCAGAACCTGGAAACAACCTAAATGGCCCTTGACCGAAGAATGGATAAAGAAGATGTGGGACATTTACACAATGGAATACTACATAGCAGAAAAACTAATGACATGTTGAAATTTGCAGACAAATGGATGGAGCTAGAAAACATCATATTGAATGAGGTAACCCAGACCCAGGAAGACAAATATCATATGTACTCACTCATGAGTGGTTTTTAAACATAAAGCAAAGAAAAACCAGCCTACAAACCACAATCCCAGAGAACAAAGAGTACCCTAAGAGAGACATACATGAATCTAATGTACATGGGAAGTAGAAATAGATAAGATCTCTTAAGTAAATTGGGAGCATGAGGACCATGGGAGAAGGCAGAAAGGGAAGGAGGAAGGGAGAGGAGCGGAGAAAAATATATAGCTCAACGTAAGCAAAAAAAAAAAAAAAAAAAAAAAGACAAGCAAAGCAAAAGCACACAAAAAACACAGTCTGTTTTATGGGGCCTGCCCTGCAGCGACACTCTACTAGAGAAAACTGGTTTTCTCTTTTCTGATAGATATCAATTACAAATAATTTCTCGGTTATGGGTAGGACTCAGTGTCCACTTCCCCTTCTCAGTGCTGGGGATTTTGCCAGGCTCAGGTCTGTGCAGGCCTTATGTGCACTCTCAGAATCTCTGCCAGCTCGTGTTTCAGTCCTGTTGTGTCTGGAAGACACTTTCCCTTGGAGTCAGTCATGACCTCCGGCTTGTACAATCTTTCTGTCTCCTCTTCAACATAGATGGCTGAGCTCTGAGGGCCAGGCTGGATAATGACATCTCATTTAGGACTAAGTACTCCGAGGCCTCACACTCTCTACACCTTGTCTCAGCTGTGGGTCTCTGTTAATTCTTCCCATCACCTGTGGGAAGAAGCTTCTCCGGTGAGGGCTGAGCTACGCACTGGCCTATCAGTATACATTATACAGAGGCATAGAACTCATTTTATTGCTGTGCTCCTTTAGTTGAATAACAGGTGTAGATTTTTCCCCGAGGGCCCCTCCATAGGATTTCAAATCTCAGGGTAAGATAAAAAATATTTAAAGAACTCAGCACAGAGCCAGGCGGTGGTGGCGCACGCCTTTAATCCCAGCACTCGGGAGGCAGAGGCAGGCGGATCTCTGTGAGTTCGAGACCAGCCTGGTCTACAAGAGCTAGGTCCAGGACAGGCTCTAAAAAAGCTGCAGAGAAACCCTGTCTCGAAAAACCAAAAAAAAAAAAAAAAAAAAACTCAGCACAGAAGAAGAACAAATGGAGTGAAGGAGCTCTGAAGTTGTGACACTGTTCACGATGATAAAGACATTCACTTATGGTGAGAGGCGGTAAGTCAACTACATGTTACAATCTGTAGAATGGAAACTAAAATAAAATTTTATACCACTTTCGCTGTGATATAGTATATTCCATACAATCCACCTCCTTGACCTTGGGCAAAGAAATTCCACAGGCTCCCTTCCTAAAGTGGGAAATAAGTGATCTTATATTTTTGTTAAACATTTGTTAAAATAATTATTATTGGCTTCTGTTGCCTTAGTACATGTCTAATTCTAGGAAATCCTTATTAAGTTCCACCTCGGCTTTCTTATCTGACATGCTCAAGGCAGCAATAGGAAGGCAATGATAACGTAAGGTCTAAAATCTATGAGGCTCTTCATAAAGACTGGTCCGTAGTTCCCACTGGCATTGAACTGAGAAGGGCAGGTGGGACAGGACAGCTTAGGGAAAGAGCACACATTTGAGCTGAGAAGGATGCCTTGCCCCTGCAAGAACTCCATCTCTCTGGGCCCGGACGGAGATGGGGAAGGTGGAGAAGGGACATCATGCTTTCAGCCCCTCCCTGGAGTGAACCTAAGCGACACTTGCGACATCAGGGTCCTTGTGTTTAGCAGGTTCTGGGTAACGGGAGCCAGGGCGCCTGAGTCTAGAAGATTCCATCATAGCCACTCCATGACAGAGGCCCGCGGGGCCTTCCAGCCCCAACCACAAAATCATCGTGAGGAAAAGTGATGTGTGGGAGGATGTGTAGCCCTGCCCCATCAGCCGGGCTGTAACGCTGGGCTTTGCAGACAGCTTCGCTCTAGAACTGCTGTTGCCTCCTGGACACCCACAGCAGTGAAATAAATGGACATTTGGTGGAAATCCCTGAGCTGGGATCAGATCAGCCAACTGAAATGGAGTGGGTTTTGTTGTTGTTGTTTTGGACAGAAGCTTTAATTTGCTCAACATCGCTGGGACCAAAGCTTGTCACCTGTTAGCTCTGCAAACTTCTAGAGACACTGTTTACAGCAGGAAGTCTGGCTGCTTTAGATCAAAGCATAGACTCGGCTAAAAGGAATCATGAATACAAAACTGCAAAGCAATCGAGGAGAAGGAAGGCATCAACTACCTTTCAGAGGGTTGCTCTGAGAGGAGAGTCCGCCAGGGTCCTTAGAGGTATTCCACAAGATCATGGTAGTGGCCATCCTGCCGAGCCGGGCACTTGTATGAACTCCACACCACTCCCCACGCTGAGGGCCATGCTGGAGTTATGAGATACCCAGAGCCGGTCCCTGCAGCTGGGGGAGGGGCCAGGGAACAGAGGGCTCTTTTTCCTAATTAGCTGTTTTCATACAGCGAACACATGACCCAAACACAGCCACCAACTGGGTCTTTGACATATAGAGGCAGAAAGGGGGAGCGGGGCTTTTGTCTGCCGCACATTCTTTCAACTTGCCTGTCGCCCCAAACTGCAAACTCAGCAATGACTGAGATGAGCCGAACCGTTCCGGAGTTTGCTCAATGGACCTAGAGGCAGCATTGCTTCAGCCTACTCAGGGCTGAGAACACTGTAAGAGTGAAACTGGGCTAACGTCTCTCTTTTTACGGTATGTGTGTGCATGTGTAAATATATATATGTGTGTGTGTACTTATACATTTACACACACAGAGCAAATATATATAATATATATGTATATTATATATGTGTGTGTATGTATTTGTCATTTACCCAACTTTGCAGCACATCCTAAAATAGTATGATTGGAAAATAAATAAACTCACTAATTTTAATGACTCATATACCCCAGGAAAAAAAGGTAAGGCACCAATGACCACACTTGCTCTGTCCAGGCTTCCATTTTTACATCGCTTATTAACCCAGTCTAAACAATTGAACTGCAAACAGTAATGCCAAGGAAACTGCCATCCTGCGTGATGAAAGGTGGCCGGGGGTATGCTTACTCCATGGGTCAGCAAATGGAAGAACAAGCACTAAGACAAGGAGCAGAGGTTCCCCACTTCTCCGTATGCACGCATGTGTTTGTGCGGAAATGGTTGAATCTTTGATTCTGAAGCAATTAAAAAAAAAATCTCAAGATACCATTCAGCCATTGCTTAAGCAAGAGCAGCTACCCACCAATGGCCTTTCCAGAGCTACAGGTGATGTGCCAGCGCTCACCACCGCGGACTGGAGGTCGCCACAATGCCACATCTGATGGCACTGCCCCGGCAGCCACGAGCTGTGTCCACGCCCTGCTCAAAGAGAGTTCCCTCTGCAGCTGAAGCCTGGGCAGGCTCCGAGAACCCCAGGGCTGCAGTGGAAGAAATCGCTCAAGAACATAGAGCTAGCAGGTCCTAACCAGCCCTCCTGTGCTCTCCCACACGGCACTTCGCCGTGAGACACAGCTGGGGATGCTGATGAGCCCATGGAGTCAGATGGGAAAGTGTCGGGTTAAAACCCGGACAAAGCTGAGAGTTGATCGGCTTCATCTGAAGTTATGAGACACAAGATCGCACCTATCTTTGCAGAGTAAGACAGCACGGAAGATCACCCAGAAACTTTACCAAACACCCCAGCACACCGGACAACAGAGGCCAGTGCTTTGGAATTTTGAAATCTAGGTACCATCTTTCAGGTCCCACCTCCCTTGCTATGGACCAGCTGGACCCAGACATACATCCTCTCTGCTGAAAGCCAGCGACTGTGTCCTGCAGGAAGCATAATATCGTCACCGAGTTAGGGACCAGGTTTCTGTCTGCAGAGACGGGTCCCAGAGACAGATCTCCAGTGGGGGGCAGTAAGTGAGGAGTTGGGGGTGATCCAAGGGATCCAGAAACAAATGGAGCATGCAAACGCCTTCTAGAGAGAGTAGGCCAGAGTGCATTTCTGAAGACATATTAATCAAAACATCAAAAGTCAATCATTTGACAAATGGAAAAATGTAAATAAAAAGCAGCAGAAAATAGCCCTGGGTGTCAGCCAGGCCATCTGCAAAGGCTTAGATTCAGAGGCTAGTCTGTACCCAGTGTTAGAGTGCCCACATCTGTGAAACTCCGCCCATCGCCCTACAGAAGGGGCAGGTGTAGTGATATCTCATTTAATATTTCATTTAATAAATAAAGCTTGCCTGAAGATCAGAGAGTAAAACAGCCACCCTGTTTGGTCTTAAGACCAGGCAGTGGTGACACACACTAGTTTGCCATAGAAACCAGACAGTGGTTGGTGCATGCCCTGAGCCCTAGACGGGAGGAGGCAGCTCTTAGCTCAGTCTCTGAGATTCCTGGAAGCAGGATCGCCATTTCAGACTGAGGTAGAGGTAAGAGCCAGTGGCTGACTGCTTTGCTTTTCTGACCTTCAGGTTGAACCCCAATTTCTGTCTCTGGGTTTTTATTAACCAGGCCATAGGTAGACACTGGGACAGGTGATGAGGGGTGCTTGGCGCTGCCTCCGTACCTCCTTAAATGCTGGCAGGTCTCTTTGTCAGCAAACGTCTCATTCTCACACAGCTGCTTCCTATTTCCCCTTGAGTGTTCCATGCCCTCTTGCTTTCTGAAGAGCCTAGCAGAGTTATGTCCCACCCCCAACAGATGCCTTCACGCCGACGTCCTCGTGACCTCAGAGACAGCAGGTGGGACTGTGACTGACTCCAAAGAGGTGAACTCAGTGCACAGAAAAGTGGCTGGACATTGTGTGTGTGTGACACCGTATACCTTACCGAAGCTGGGAGCACTGTGCAGGGTCATGTCCCGGATCACCCTGGTACCAAAGCAAGACCACATCAGCAGGAACTGCTGCGCTACTTTCTTCAGGGACCCTTGTCTCTTGGCAGCTACCTACAAGCAAGTGAATGGCTTTAATACTTCAGTTTGGCATTCACTATTGGCTCTGAAAAACGAGGGAAGCCTGCAAGCCTTCAAGTTCAAGCCTGGGAAGCAGTGATTTTTTTCTCTCGACTTTTTGGTTTTAGCAGCATAAACACACTTCATAGAAGCTGGTGCCAAAGGGACAAGTGAGGGATGCAAACCTGGGTGAGTCAGGGACAGGAGAGTCAGTCCTGTCTCTGTCACCTCCACCTCCCAGGGTTGGGACCGGGGCTCCTCCCTGCAACCCGAGCGCTATGGATGCTGAGGAGCACCAGCTAGCTCATCTGGGGTTCCGAGACAACCAACCATCTGCAGGAACCACGGCTGCCCCTTCCCTTCTGCCTACCAACCTTCACAACGCATCGGTCGACCATGGTGTCCAGCCATTCTATGTAAGACTCGATAGGCGACTGCTCCTCCAGCAGGTGGTCAAACTCCTGGTACACTGTGAACAAAGCAGAGCCCACACCTCACTCAAGCTGCGGTTCCACAGAGGTACATCCTTAAAGGCACAGAAGGCTGAACCGCACGGTTCTTCATGACCCAGCTGAGATGAAATCCTTTCAGCCCTCCTCCTGCCCCTCTCCAGCAGACACGTCATCCCCCCCCCATACCCTCACAGCCCATTACTGTTTTTATTATATCATTAAGAGCACTGGCCAATAGCTAGTCAGGTGTCAAGTGTCCTTGCTGGATCTTCTCTAATGTCACGGTGTAATGCATCATCTGTGCTACAGCTGTTATCCTGGAAAGCCTTGATGAACCATTATTAGGCCAGGGCATTGCCATCTCTTGCTGTCTGTCCAGGATGGGACACAAGCAATGACCCCACTGTTTCTGGACTACAGCTATATTGTGTAAGTAGCTCGCCCAGGCTCTCAGTGCTACACATGTGTACTTGATGCACGCTAATCAAATGACACCATCTGTTCCCCTCGCTGCCCCGTCTTCAGCTTCTCGCTAGGAAAGGTAAGCGTGGAGTGTGTGGGAATCCGTGAAGCTCTGTGGGAAACAGGCGCGTGGCTGTGGACACTCGCATTGCAACCATCTCTTTAGTGAGGATTTTCCGTGTGGGTTTCAGACATGGAGTTAAATAAATAAAACCACAGTTCAAGAGCTGTACATTTTTCCCACGTGAGAAGGCCAGCCAGTTCGCTCTGTTTTGCTTGTTTGATAACTCTCTGCAAGTCAAACAGTCCCCATGCTTAGCATAAAGACGGGCTTTAAAAGACATTGATCTTTCTCAGATTACAGACGACAGGTAGGGTGGCTCGTCACCACGTGAAGGTCTGTCACCATGACAGAATGGAGACCAGCCTAGGGCTCTGGCCTGCCGTGAGGCTTGCCTCACATGGTTAGCAGCCTCAACTGTGGGTGGTGCCATTCCACAGGCCGGGGTCCTGAGCTGAACGAAAAGGAGAACACAGGCTGAGCACAAGCAATCCTCACTGCCTGCCTCCTCACCTGGATCACTTCAAGTTCCTGCCGTCACGACTACCCTGGAAGGACACGGCAGAGCCTAAGATGTGTCTTTCTCTGTGTCAGACAACCACGCTTTGTTTGACAGTGATGATAAAAATGGTTGTACAGTAAAGATGGCAACAGCTGACCTTGAGAACTCGCTAAATGTCAGGCACTCTCTCCAGTGACTTCTATGGGCACAGCAGTCAGTTAACCTTAAGACAGACCCTCAAGTGTTAATGTCGTGACCCCAGAGCTCAGGACCGCCTGGCACAGAGTAGAGGTGCAGCTGGTTACTCAGTGAATAGACGGACAACCCAAAGAGGGGGTGCTCTCTTTCTTCCCACCTGCAAGTAAAGAAACCAAGGCACTTCAAGAGGAGGGACTGCCAGATGTTTCACAGCTGGTGAGCTGCAGGTAAGATTCCAAAGAGCTCTGCCCTTGCAGCTGCCTCCTAGCCAGTGCCATTGGGAGCACCCCACCGTGACCAGTGCCGTCGGCAGCACTCCCCTGTGCACTAAGCCTGCAGTATGTCATCCTGTTTAACTCCTCTGCATTATTCTCATTGTATGGCACAAGAAACCATGATCCCCATGCACTGGAACCAAGGTTCCAGCAAGCTCTTTTGGGCAAGCAGCCCCTCCCTTTCCTAAGGCAGCCCTTAACACCCATTCTAGTGGTGTGCTCAAAGACCAGCCGCATGAGAGCTAAAGTGAGCCGGGCTCCACGGCACAGGTGCAATGGTGACCTTGACAACAAGAATCTGCAGATGTCAGCTGGTTGGAACCAGAGTGAAGTGCAGCAAGCAGGTGCCCCCACCCTGCTCAGACTGACTTCTGGGACCACTGCACTGTGCTCCACGGACTCCGCTCCTGTCTACTGGGAGGTACAGGTATGACACCTATGTCCTGGGCCTTAGGCTTGGCCCCTGGCTCAGACGCTCCTTTCTGGCATTGATCACACAGTACTGTGCTCTTTACCAAGGGGCAGCACACTTGTAGTGAGTGTGGGACTCGCCACGGACCCTGGGCTCTGTGTCAGAGGGGCAGTGTCTATCCCAGCCACCGCCCAGCTGTTCACAAGAGCCTGATCCAGGACAGACACACAGCGAGGACCAGCTGGACTGAAGTGGACCACAACGTAATTCCAGCTTCAAATGACACCATTCTACCCAGCATCTAAAGTAACTTGGAGAGAGAACCCGAGGAGTCTCTCTCAGAGACGGAGGCAGCACTGTCGTCCATGAGGCTGCAGCACAGGCTCAGCCTGGTCCCTTCAACCAGCTCTGCTGACTGTATTTTTCTCTAAGCCTGGTTCACATTTTCCTTCCCACAAAAGGTTCTAAGGGAGAGGGAGGTCAGTATAAAACTGTGAGTGGTAAAAACGGAGAAGCGAGGCTACCAGTGGGTCTCTGCTCCTCAGACATCACCAGATGCCAGTTGCATGCCTGGCTCATTGGGAGGCCTGAGACATAGTGACCAGCGGTTTCCCATGGGCTGTTAGGGTGCTTAGGAACATGGTTTCTTTAGATCGAGCTGACAAGGGGGAAGAGAGCCAGAATCGGGCCTGAAAGCTGGGGAGATGGCTCAGTGGGTAGAGTTTGAGGTGTGGTCTGGATCCCCAGAACTCACATTTAATGAACAGCTGTGTGCGGAGCAGCACACAGGTACAACTTCAGCGCAGAGACAGGAGACTTCCCAGGAGCTTAAAAGCCAGCTACCTTGGTGTGCTGGCTGGTTTTATGTCAGCTTGACACAAGCTAAAGTCATCTGAGAGGAGGGAGCCTCGACTGAGAAAAAGCCTCCAGAAGATCTGGGTTGTAGGGTATCGTCTTAGAGATTAACAGGGGAGGGCCCAGCCTATCGTGGGTGGTGCCACTGATGGGTGTCCTGGGTTCTATAAGAAAGCAGACTGAGCGAGTCACGGGGAACAAGCCAGTAAGCAGCGTTCCTCGGTGGCTTTTGTATCAGCTCTGCCCCCAGGCTCCTGCCCACTTGAGTTCCTGTCCAGGCTACAGTGTGACGGGCTACAGTGTGATTGATGGGCTACAGTGTGATTGATGGGCTACATACAGTGTGATTGATGGGCTACAGTGTGACTGATGGGCTACAGTGTGATTGATGGGAGACAGTGTGACAGGCTACATACAGTGTAATTGATGGGCTACAGTGTGACGGGCTACAGTGTGATGGGCTACAGTGTGAAAACATAAGCCAAACAAACCCTTTCCTCCCCAGGCGGCTTTGGTCATGGTGTTTCATCGCAGCAGTGGTGATGCCTAAGCAGGACACCTGGCGTAGGCAGTGACGAACAGGAGACCTTGTCTCAGACAAGGTGAAAGGTGAAGGCTGAGGTTGTCCTCTGACCTGCATACATGCTGTGGCATAGGTGCAGCTACACATGCACACACGCACACACGCACACGCGCGCGCGCGCGCGCACACACACACACACACAGAAAGAAAACAAACAGAAAGAATCCCAACAGAAAGTGCTCAGGAAGACCCTGTACCCTCCCAAGATCAGCCCCACTTTACAATTTTGGTCCCCTCTGCTCTTTCCCAGCGGAGCTGCCCTGGGCTGGAGATGGCACAAGGTGCATCACACCGCCCTGGGGAAGCCCCGTCAACTCTCGGGAGCTGAGTTCTCTCAGATGTAAAATGGGAGTGATGGGAGACTGTCCTCCATGTGGCTGTGAGGCAGAACTGATGGCATCACACACAGTGGGTTTGATAGAGCACTTGGTGGAGAACAGGCGTCTGATAAACTGCATTATTATCTCAGCCGTTTCCCCTAAGACGCAGCAGCAGACAAGTGGGTAACTGTGCGGGAGAAGGATGAAGAACCTGGGTTAGTCTGGGGTCTAAACCCAGGAAGAAGGTCCAGTGGAGGCCAGGTTCAGATATTTAGGGCTCTGCTGGCCTTTGAGAGGCCTTGAAAGGAAGCACCCTCTAATAGGGAATCTCAGAGAATGCTGGATCATAAACAGCCCAGGCTTAGACCAGCCGGCAGAAGACAGAGATCCCCCAGGACAACAGTGTGGAGGAGCAGACCCTGCCACTCAAGAGGCCTGGGCTTTTCTGAACAGACCCCTCCTCCTGGTGGGCATTGGGGCGACGATGTAATTACCCCACACAGAAGGGACGGGTCTTGGACCGTCTGCCTTCAGCGCCACCCTCCCTGGAACCTCCGAGGGGCACTGACTACTCCACCTGAGAGTGTGTGCCCTGCTGCCCTTCTGAGGAAAGGAAGGCCAAAGTGAGGCCCGCCCCGCCCCGAGCACTGAGCTGGGCCAAGGCTCAGAGGAGGAACAGGAGTCTCTAAGGTGGTCCCTGTGTTGTTTAACTCTCGGATGCAAACATCTCACCCACATCCACATGGGGCTGCCGGCACTGGAGGAAGTCGTTGCCCACACAGCCATGAACGCATGTGCATGGAAGCAACTCGCCACCATTCACGTCTTCTCAGACTTCAATGTGCCTGAAAGGGTCACCCGCTAGTGTGTGTGTGTGTGCGTGTGTGTGCGTGTCTGTGTGTGGTGTGTGTGTGTGGTGTGTGTGTGGTGTGTGTGGTGTGTGTGTGTGCTGTGTGGGGTGTGTGTGTGTGGTGTGTGGGGTGTGTGTGTGTGGTGTGTGTGTGGTGTGTGTGTGTGTGTGGTGTGTGTGGGGTGTGTGTGTGTGTGGGGTGTGTGGCAGGGGGGGGAGGGAAGTAGGGGGGCCGGCTCACGGTCACCTGACCCTCACGTCACATGGTCACCGGCACACAGGCAGCTCGTCCAGCTGTCTCTATACTGACGTACACCAAGGCAGGCCATACGTTTCAGTTCCCAGTCTTTCTGTCACTGCCTTGGAGGTATGCGTGGCATTCAGGGTCACATGCAGGGTCCTTTGTATGACATTGTGTCCTGCCCAATGGCATCAGCCATGTTGACACATATCCTCTTAAGTAAATTAGCCCTCCTGTCTGGCCAACCCATTTAACAAGAACAATAGGAAGAATGGGACCCAGGGAAGAGGGCAGGGTGGGAATACCACTGGAATATTTATCAATTAAAAACAGAAACAGAAGGACTGCAGCCTCTGGGGACACCTTACACTGAATGATGAGCCTGCGGTGCTCATCCCGGGAGTCCTCCATGGTGTAGAGAGTCTGCTTGGTGATGCTGCTCAGGTCCACGTTCCTCCAGTCCTCCAGCATCTGGAGCGTGATGTCCGCGCTGTGGATCACCGTCCGAGATGCCTGTAACCCAATCCAACCATCGTGAGCTCCCAGTTAAAAGCCGGCCTCTCTGTCCCCTGTGTGCCTTCTGAGTGGGTATGCTTATTGCATTTTGTAGACTACTCAGAGATCCAGGGAAACTCAATTTTAAGAAACAATGGTGATACCATGACCCGAAAAATTCAGAGAGACACTTTTTCTTCCTGAGGCTTTCTCCTCCCCCTTCTTTTTCTCCACTACGGTGGCCTGCACCAGGTCAAACCCTGCTGTTGTTCCCAGTCCCTCTAGTCTTGACCCCAACAATAACCTGTGCGCCTCCAGTGCCAGAAAAGGAACAGGACCACGCCGAGGAACTGCTCCAGCTACCCGGGGCCCAACTGGGTCAGAAATCTCACAATGAATATTTTTCACATAAATGTATCATAAATGCTCCAAAATATACAAAGAACTCAAGAAATTGGTCACCAAAAGAACAAATAATCCAATAAAAAGTAGACTACAGACCTAAATAGAGAACTCTCAACAGAGGAATCTAAAATGGCTGAAAGACACTTAAGGAAAAGCTCAACATCCTTAGTTATCAGAGAAATGCAAATCAAAACATCTCTGAGATTCCATCTTACACCTGTAAGAATGGCCAAGATCAAAAACACTGATGACAGCTTATGCTGGAGAGGATGTAGGGTAAAGGGAACACTCCTGCATTGCTGGTACAGCCCCTTTGGATATCAGTGTGGCGATTTCTCAGAAAATTAGGAAACAACCTTCCTCAAGACCCAGCAATACCACTTTTGGGTATATATCCAAAGGATGCTCAATCGTGCCACAAGGACATATTCATAGCAGCATTGTTTGTCATATCCAGAACCTGGAAACAACCTAAATGCCCCTCGACCGAAGAATGGATAAGGAAAATGTGCTACATTTACACAATGGAGTACTGCACAGCAGAAAAAAAATAACAACGGCTTGAAATCTGCAGGCAAATGGATGGAGCTAGAAAACATCATATTGAATGAGGTAACCCAGGCACAGAAAGACAATTATTACATGTACTCACTCATAGGTGGTTTTTAAACATAAAGCAAAGAAAACCAGCCCACAAATCACAATCCCAGAGAACCTAGACAACAATGAGAACCCTAAGAGAGACTTATGTAGATCTAATCTACATGGGAAGTAGAAAAAGACAAGAGCTCCTGAGTTAACTGGGAGCATGGGGACCTTGTGGGAGGGTTGAAGGGGAGGGGAGAGGAAGGTAGAGGAACAGAGAAAAAGGTAGAGCTCAATAAAAATCAATTAAAAAAAGAAAAAATGTATCAGCAGCATTTGGGGTTCTTCTTTGTGCTTGTTTTTATATAATTAGGAGAGTGAAAAATGTGAATAAGGTAGAAAAATAGGAGACATTAAGACACAGGTAGGTGTGCATGTGCGTGTGTGTGTGTGTGTGTGTGTGTGTGTGTGTGTGTGTGAGTGTCTTTAAAACTATAGCTTCCCCAGCAAACTGTTGCTAGTGAACTGAAATTCACAACTAGACCAACACTAATCAAAACACTAATAAAAGGAGAGGACATCCGGGCTACTTCTTTTACTCACATATTTGTAAAGCATCTTTTAATAAACTTTTTGTAAAAACTGGAAACATACAAGGACATCCTTGGTATCTAGCCCAAGTGGACAATGTTTGTCAACTTCTGGGCAGAGGTAACTGTCGCCCTGCCCGCCTCTGCTCACACAAGTCGAATCCACGTCTGAGCTTCTGTACCCCAGCTCTGCTGCTTGTCCCCCTGGGCTCACCATCTGTGAAATGGGGACACAGTGGTACCTGCCTCTTGACGTCCCTCGTGATGGCTATTACGTGTAGCGCACAGACTGGAAGCAAGGCTCCATGGCCAAGCGTCACTGCTGAGGTCGGTTTGCTTTGCATCGACTGGGCTGACGCTTGGGAACCTTTGCATGCTGTGTTCCCACAGACTGAAACCTTCTCCCCCTACCACTGTATCCCAGTTAAATACTTGATGTTCTGTGCTTTCCCCCGATTTCTATCCCATTTTCTTCTTAATATGCTTATTTGTTTGTTTGTTCATTCATTGACTTGTTTTCCTGAATTAGGTACCACCTAGCACAGTGTCTGGCATGCAGCAGGCACTCAAGAGAGTTCCTGAAATGGGTGCTAAGGTGAGCGCCACTCGAGTGGCCCGCCTGTTAGTGTATCACAAGAGAGCCTGACATATAGAGGAGTCTCTTCTTAGGGCTTGCTTAATTTGACTTGCTCCGTGTGGGTGTTTGAGCTTATGAGCTCAAATGTACTGTTGTGTTTCATTCCCAGAATTAGCCCCAGTCCAGACTTCTGGCTGGGCCAGGAGTGTGTCTGGGAGCTGTCTAGCGAGGTTAGAAAGGTGGTATTTAGTGACCGTGCAAGGTGAAGAGGCTGTGTGTGTGTGCATGTGTTATGTGTGCAAGTTTGTGAATGTAGGTATACACATGCGTGCGCGCGCACACACACACACACACACACACACACACACCACGAGAGTGTAAGCATGGGAACAGAGGTCTATTAAGTGCATTAATGAGGCAACATCCTTCCTAAAGTACCCGAGCCCCAGAGGAAAACACCAAAAGCACGTGCTTGTTTCCAGGTAGGGCTAAGCTTCCCTTTTCCAAGTAAAAGAGAGCAAGAGAGTGCAGCTGGCACAAATTCTCAGAAATACAGGACATGTGTCTTGGTTTCCCCCATAACCACGCTCTTCCCTGCATTCCAGTCATCTGTCGGATTGTTCCCAGAACAATGCCCAGGGGCTACCTTTGCCACAGCTGTCCAGTCTAGAAGGGCTTCCCTCTGTCCCTAAACCATGTTGTGTGCCTTCGATGACAAGAACAGATGTAAGGAGACCAAGGTGGAGCCTGCCTTGGACTGTTTTCAATCAGAAAACCCCACCTCCTGCCTTGTCATTGCATAACCAGGGTCCCCCAAGAGCCAGACGGCACTCTACAGGAGGGGCTACAAACTGGAATGTGTGAAGGCAGTTGATGTGAACGGTTCGGGTGGATCAGCTCCGACAGGGAGCTGGAGACGAGGGGGATGCCACGGTGCCAAACGCTGACGACTGCCCAGGTAATGCCACTCTGGGCGAGCTGCGACTTCCTCCAGATGTCATCCTGAGCAAGTGAGACAACTGGCATCTCCTGGGGAGAGGTCAAGGGTGCTGCATACACAATTGCACCCCCAGTATCAACAGTAGTTGGCAAACCCAGCAATTCAGTTCAAGGAAACACAAAACTGGGAGCCCAGATCATGTCAGAAAGGTCAGGACAACCGATGTTGCACACAAGTTACAACTTTGGATGGGGGCTGAGGTTTTCAGTGCCTTACGTATAGAAACTGAACACATAAGAGAGAGGACCCTGTTATGCCACGGACTTGACGCCAGTTACAGGAAATTATCCCTGTGGATGTCGTCCCTGACCTCTGCAATGACCCGGTAGTGGTTAATGCAAATGAGAGCAGACAGCTACCTGGCAAAGGTGATTCAGTGACGTTTGCCTTCGCAGAATTTGGGAAAACCTTCTCGACACTGCAACAAGAAAGACAAGAAACTGGAAACATTTGCATGTTTGATGTTCCAACCAGGAGCGGGTTTCAAAACGTGGTTCTTTTCTCAGTGGGCTTCACTGCCCTGCCTCTAGGTACTAGCGGGCATGCGCCCACGTCTGACTCCTGTGTTTCAGCTCCAACAGCCATTTTCTGATGATGATACTTAGGGTACAGATTTCAAAATCACACACATGCTGCACTCGCAGGTGTGGGAAACCTTGGCATCAACCAACCTTGAGCCAAAGCAATTATCTACTTGGCTTTCACTTTGCTAATTGCAAGCTCACTGCTTTCCAGCTAATCGCAGGAATCAAACGAAAGCTTTGAAGAAGCCCCTTTAAGACACGGCCCACGGCGTGTCTCATCGGAACCGTGACTGCCCCACTGCTGTGTGGTCAGGGGTGCTACTGTGGAACACGGGCTGCCCCACAAGGGAACTTGGCATTTGTCGTTTCGGCCAAATGGCCTCTGTTTGTGGGTTTTGATTTTTGAAAGGCTGTTTGTCTATCTGCCCTTAGCATCTGATTATTTGAAGTGAAGGGACCTTATATCTGTTGATTTATTTTTTTAAGGCATGTCCCTGTTCACAGTCTTAATTCTTCCAGTCTTGCACGGGGGAGGGGGTGGTGGTAGTGGGAGGCTGGGAGGCACTTGCTTCCCTGCTCCTGCACAATCTCCAAACATCCAGGCTCCCTGGGGAGGAACCACTTCCTCCAAGCAGGCACAGGTGGAAGGCCCAGCCCACCTCCTCCTGGCTGCAGACTTTGAGGGGCTTGTTTTGTCGGTGCTGTAATTAAAACGGGCACAGGGCATTCTTCTCATTAATTTCTGAACTGGTCATGAAATAGTCAGAAATTTCCCCAGGATTATTCTAATTTGTACTCAGAGCTAGCTTGGTTTGAAAAATAGTGTGTGGGGTGGAGGGATGGGGGGGCTGTGTGTGCAGGGAGATGAACTTCTAATTTTCCAGGCCAATCAATTGTTAATCCTGCTCCTTAATTACTTTTTCTTTAACTTTGTGATGTGGAATTTAGTGCTGGAGAAAAGAAAAGAACTGAGAGCCCTGAAATAAAGCAGGTTCATCAATAGGTGGCGGGCGCTGCGGGGTCTCCGAGGTCTCAAAGGCCTGCTTTGCCTGCAGAGAAGGGGATTTGAGCGCCTTCACTTGCCCCAGTGGCACTGCACTTGTTTTGGCACGGACTGCACGCTGTACTCAAACGGGCCTTTAAGAAACATATTTTAAAACCTTGTTTTGCTTAAAATCATCTCATCTTTGTTCAATGGCAACAACTGTGTTGTACACGAGTCTTCTCTGCGCTCAGACCACTGAGACAGAGCGAAGCCAGGCTTTTCAGACTCGGCTAATGCTGGGGACTACAGGAACTACTTAGCCAAGAAAACATTCGTGGCTCCAGCCCCCTTATAAGAAATATTAATTTGGCTTTCTAATTAGGCAGAGAATCTGTGAGGCTCTTACGCTAGCTACAGCCTTTTGTGGACAGGCGTTTCAAGGACACCTCAAGCATTAAATTTGATTTGTGAATCCATGGCTGTGTGGCTCTGTGGCTTTGGGGAAGTTTCTCTGCCTCTCTACACCTGTAGATAGGGACACGACGTCCTACCTCATCGTGGTGCCCGCCGTAAGAATTAAGTGGAGTTAGGAGTATTGTGTTGACTGCTGACTTTGGAATCAGACAGGGAGACTGAGGTAAATCCTGTCTCTGCTTCTTACTTGCCAAGGCCCAAATGAGTCCCTTCTCCTTGTTGCTAGCAGCAAACATTTTGCTAGGATTAAATGAGTGCACATGTGGGAAGTACTTAGCCTAACCCCCGGAGCTTCATGGTCCGAGTGCTATTTCCTCAGTGACTCACGTGACAGGAGTGGCTTTGAAATGCTGCCCTCACTCTGTTCCGCTCCCAAACTCAATACTTACATTCAAATTTGATGTTTCTCAGGTTTTCTGGGAGGTCATGGAGAGCCACTTTCAGCCACTCGTCTAGCTGCTTGGCGAACTTTCGGATCACCTGAGTTAGGCTGAAGGAAGAAATGAGGAGTTTAAGCGTGTCCTGAGTTTCTGCGCCCCCAGACAAATTCATTTCACATGATCCTCTGCTGGCTGCTACTGACAGATGCTGCTGGTCAGAGCAGCCCAGAAGCACAGCGTGCAGCCTGTGCCTCGGGGATCCGATGGCTTTGGGGGAGGATCTTATGGGTGCCTTGCACAGTGGGGGGTAAGAGCCACTGCAAGGTGAGGTGGCACCCAGAATTCATTCCCTGAGCAAGACATTCTCCATGGTACTCTGGGAGCACCTTCTGTCAGGGGTGAAGACAGTGGGCCTTGGTCTAAGGAAGCTGTTCTGGAACTGGTCTCCACACATCGTACTTTCCTCTAGTCTGCTCCCAACGCCCAGCTGGAAGAATCCATGTGCGGTGTTTGGAGATGCTCACCTACTCAGCCTCGCAACCTGCTGCCCTCGGCCGGAGATGGGAAGAGTTGGGAAGCATCCGCTCATTTAAAACACACACACACACACACACACACACACACCATTTACTTTATTTATTTAAATGTGTGCGTATGTGCACATATGCATATGCACATGTGCAAAGACAAGCTAGGACACATATGTGCCATGAAGGAAAAGCCAGAGGACAACTTGAAGGAGCTAGTTTTCTCCTCCTACCACGTGGGTCCCTGGGGCCCACGAGCACCTCTACTGGCTGAGCCATCTCGCAGGACTAGATGCAGCTTGTTTTACGTTGGCAAAAAGCTCTAAAATGGACCTTGAAGCCATAGTATATTCTGAGGATGGAGAAAAGTGGGAAGGGTTTAGACCCAGGAGGCAGCCAGGGGCCACAGGATTACGTGGGAAGGGAATTTGGAGCTGTGGAAATAGAAAGCACCACTTTCAGACCCCCATGTTAAGACCACTTGTTTGTGGCCCCAGACTCACTTTCCTCCTGGGTGTTGTGGGGCTGGGGGGGGGGGCCCTCTCTCCATGGAGACCGTACACATCACCTGACCACTTACCCTGTCCTGGCTCACGGCTGTCCTTCACCTGTCAGACAGACCATGGTCCAACCTCCATGGCAATCCTGTTTTTCTCTTTCACCCACTCCACTCTTTCTGGGACTTGTTAACCCTAGCCCTCTCCAAGACCCTCACCCCCGAGTCTCCACCCTCCTCCCTGTATGGGTGGCATAGCTAAGTACCCCTTTAAAAACGGAGGGGCTGGGGAGATGGCTCTGCAGGCAAAAGGCGCACGGTGTAAACACGGGACCTGACTTCGGATCTCCAGAGCCCCACACGAAGCAGGACATGGTTGGACTCTGTGCTCCCAGTGCTCCTACCGCAAGACAGGAGGTGGGTGGAGACAGGAGACCCCTGGAAGTCAGGTCAGCTGTGGGGTCAGCTGTCTCAGATAAGATGGAAGAGGAGGGCCAACAGCAAAGGTGTCCACTGGACACTCACATACATGGAACACACACAGACGAACATAAATAGCTTCTACTGTCTCAGCTGTGCCCCTTGAGCCACCACACTGTCATTCTTTGGCTCCATGGACCCTCTGCAGCCTTCTTCAGCCTCACTGTTCCCGGCCGCACCCGTCTCCCAGCCTACATGGCTGTCCCTAGGCAGCACGCTCCATCTAAGCAGAAGACCTGGTCTTCTGTCCTCGGCTTTGCTGGGCTTCGCAGCAGGTGCTTCACTGTGACCTGTCCTCGGGAAACCCCGGCTTCCCTCCCTCGGCATTGGTGGATGTGCCTCCTAGCTGTCCTCAGCCACAGCTCCGTGCCCTCGACCCCACCACTACAACTCCAGTTCAGAGACGCAAACCTCGCCTCCGAGACCTACTTCAGACGTCCATGGGCACCCGGCACACAGATGGCCTGCAGACATTCAGGCAAAACACACAAACACATAAAATAAAAATTAAAACATATATTATACAGATCTTTGGTCTAGTCCTGGGCCCTCTTCAAAATTCTCCTCTCTGTCTCTCTTAGCAATTTATCCACACCCACGTCAGCTACTGCCTGTATCTTCCCATCTCCAGCATAGAGGTCTGAGGAATGCCCGGACCCATCGCCCCGATGAAATCCCTCTCCCTCACAGATGCACTTCTCTTCTCATAGTCCCTGTTTCAGAATAAGATTCTGCTTTCCATAAAGTTTTGTTTTTGAAAGTTTATTTTTATTTTATTTTGAATGGAGTGCATGCTGTGAACTTAGGCTAGGGGCATTTGACTGGGTGGAGCTGGAGTTACAGGTAATGCAAGCCTGAACTCAGGTCCTCTGAGAAAGCAGGTGCTCCTCCACGCGTGTGTCTGTGTGCATGCACCATCCCAACAAAGAGGAGCTCCTCGACCTTAGGCTATCTCTTCAGCCCTGAAGCTTTGTTTGTAATTTGCTTGTTATGAAATGTTTTAAACAGACCCTAGGGTAAGATAATAATAATAAAACCCTCCAAGTACTGAGCAGCCCCAATAATCACCAGTATTTTATCAGTTTAATTTACAACATGCCTTTTTTTTTTCTTTTCTGGGACCTTTTAGCAAATACATGACATTATTCACCCGGAAGAACTTACTGTGCGAATTTCACACAGTTTAAATAAATATGTGTATCTCTGGCATAATGAATTGTACTTCCTTGGGGTACCTAAGGCTCAGCTGGGGCTCCAATTTCCCCGCTCTCTTAAAGACAGCTTTTAGTTGACCTGAATTAATGATATGGATGTATTACACGTAATATATAACATTCAGTTTCTTAAGCTTTCTAGATTCAGTTATGACTGACTCGCTCACTTTGTTGTAATTTATTCTAGTCACTTCTTCAGTGTGCTTCCTGTAAGGCCTAAGAATTGATCCAAAATGGCCACAGTTTTCTGTTTAGTCCAGGAAACTTCCCAGGTGATCCTTGTGCTGCATCTATCAGGAGGATGTCTGTGGCTCAGTGTCCCTCTGTTAGTGTGCCCGTGGCTCAGTGTCCCTTTCTTAGTGTGCCTGTGGCTCAGTGTCCCTTTCTTAGTGTGCCTGTGGCTCAGTGTCCCTCTATTAGTGAGCCTGTGGCTCAATCTCCCTCTATTAGTGCCTGCTTCATGTGCCATCACAGACTCTTGCCCCTTTTTAGTAAGGACTGCAGATTTTTACCTCCAAATTACTTCCCAAGTGCATTTAATGTGTTCACTTTCCTGCCAGTTCAGTCAGCCACCATCTCTTACCTGGGCCCCAATATTAACATCCTAAGCACCTTCCTTACCTTTTGCCTTCTACCTCCATCCCTGTACAAGGTGAAGGGAAGACTCCCCCGACATTTATCGTGCTGATCTGTGTCATGTAGTAGTTTCTCAGTCTTTACAGCTCCCAAATAAATCAATGCAGAGTCTTACTCTTTCTTTGATGCCCAACGTTAGCTTGGCTTATTTCTAGCTAGCTTTTCATAAATTGTCCCATCTTTTGCCTCTGGGCTTTTTCCCTTCTCTTGCTTCTGTATATCTTACTTTGACTCTTACTCTGTGGCTGCAGGGTGGCTGGCCGGATGACTGACCCCTAACAGCCTCCTCTCCTTGTTCTCTTGCGCCTTCCTCCTCTTCCAGAGTTCTCCTCTGTCTGTCCTTTCTCCTGCCTACCTATTAGCCATTAGACCATCAGGTGTTTTAGAGGCAAAGAACCACAACTTCACAGTGTTAAACAAATGCAGCATAAACAAAAGTCACACACCTGAAAATCATTTTCTACAACTGTGTTACCCCCCAGGTTAAAAATCCTCAGTGCCTTCCAACGTTCTGAGATTAAAACCCCGAATCCTCCAGCCTTCTCTTCTCTCTGGTCCCCCTTTGCTCTATTTTGGGTCCCACTGGCCTCTGAGCAGTTCCCTTTAATTTAGGACCTTTGTTCCTTGAGTTCTTTACACCAAAAACATCTTTCCCTTTATTCATGGGCTCAACTCCTTCTCGTCCCCCTCAGACTGGCTGTTACTTCTGTAAGGAAACAATACCTGCCACTCCCAAGATGAGGTCCAAAGCTATAGTTATTCCTCTGAGGAGGGGGCGCGGTTGTGACAGTCAAGCCATTCTGTGCTGACTTATAGAATCATGTCATTCTTGTCATGTCAATCATGTCATCTTTCTCTAGACCATGAGCTCTGGAGCAGAGGTCAAGGGCTATGTCTGTCTAGCTTAGCTTTTGTCCTCAGCACCAGATACATCGCAGGCCCTCAAGAAATGTTTGTTAGATGTAATAAGTAATACATGTCTCTCAATCTTCAGATGGACAGATCCAAGACATCCTCCCCAAACCATGCCCAGGCTCCCCTCCTTCTGCCCGGGCACCCAAAGCCCGTGTCCACTCTGCACATGCTAGTCCCTCTACCTACTACTTTCCTGCCCCGGATAATGGCACACTTCCTTCTTACCAGCTCCAAACGCTGCCCACCTTGACTGCAGCATTTGAAGTCACTGGTCTCCCCCTCCCCCATCATGAGATTCCTGTGCTGCCTCAGCACTCAATGCCACCACAGAACTAGAGAACAGTAACTCTGGCTCCTGTGATGAAAATTAACTATAGGGAGGTTAGCACAGAACAGCAAGCCCGGTAAGAGGGAGGATGGGTAAGAGCAGAGATGGTGAGAACGTTAAGGTCAGACTGGATACTCTAGAGGTCAAGCCAGCAGGCTTTCCTGACGGTGGAGGGGTGTGGCTGAGGAAGGAAGGGACCTGTGTCTTCCTGAGGGAGAGTGGAACTAGGCACCTCAGAGACACGCACTTCCCAGCACTGAAGGCAGGGTGAACTCAGAGCATTCAGAATGTCGTAAGGCAAATCCACGCTGGCTGGTCAGCATCAAACTGGAGCTGAGTTCTACGGTGGAGGGGCAACTTCTCAGAATCTCTGGCTGCTCTCCACAGAGGGCCAAGCTGTGGAGCAGCGCTGGGTGACTGCCCAGGGGCAGGGGCAGCCTGCTATTCTCCAGCCCTGTGCTCCGCTGTAGCTGGCACACAGCCGGGAGCTGGGAGCTGGCCTTTGTCTACCGTCAGAAAGAGCACAGCGGCGCTGTGGGGGACCTCTCGCTTCGGGCAATTGTTTGCTTTTATTAAGCTGAAGAAAAGTGTGGAGGCATTCAGCCCAGAGACGGTTCTCTTTGGGGCTTAGAGGCTTTTAAAACATCTCTCTCCCCTCTCTCTTTCCCTCTCTCCTCTGCCTCTGTCTCACTCTCTCCCCTCTGTCTGTCTTTCTCTCTCCTCTCTCTGTCTGTCTCTCTGTGTGTCTGTGTGTATGATATGTGGGTACTCACATGTTGAGATCAGAGGACAACCTCAGGTGTTGGTGTCTCTCTTATTTGTCCCCCGTAACCTAGCTGGCCCACAAGCTTCCAGAGATGTTGCTGTTACCACCTTCGTTTGCTTCGGGAGTCCTGGGATTGAGTCTTACCCACGGATCCATCTCTCTAGCCCTGGGTCCGTAGTCTTTTAGGCATTATGTAAACACCAAGGCTGCTTTGTGGCAGCGCCCATGAGGAGGCAAGGTGTTATTGTTTATAAAGATAAGGTGGGGGACCGGTCCCACAAGGGGCAGTGGTGGGTCACCCAAGGCCTTGACGGGTCCCCTGGCCGGAGGCCCGAAGCCCCAGTGGGAGAGAGACAGATGCGCCATGCAGGGAAAGTCTGGGTATAGAGTGCCTTTCCTAGTCTTAAAGATACTTTTCATTGTGCACAAACATCTGCCACAGTCATTCTGACATAAATATGGCGTTGTTTATATAATGTATGCGTTTAAAACTTGTGTTTCCACAAACTCAAAAAATTCTTGTGAGTTCCAGGGAGCTGAATTGTAGGATCCACCCTAAACAGATCAGATGCACCCCTCTCAATTCCCTGGTCTTAAATTTTTTTCCTTCCTAAACTTAACTTTGTCGTCTGCTCTACCAACACCTTGCCAGGTTCCAGAGACACCGGACAGTTCCACACCACAAATCCTAGACAGGAGTAAAGTGACCAGCAACCCCAGGATGTGACCAGCACCCAGCTATCTCAGGCCCCCCAAGAAAGACTTTGATGTCCACAAATAAGCAGGAAGGAGTCTTGAGAATTCGCCATCCCAATTCCTTCAACCTGCTATGCTTAAATCCCTGCCTTTTTATTCTATGAAAAAGATAGGAATGTTGTAATCTGCTGGCCTGGTCTGTCACCTGGGGTACCCTGACCCTTTAGGAGATGGCCCCGCCCACTCCCAACCTGCCATCCACCTCCTCCCCCCACCCTGTCTGCCCTTCTTCTAGAAAGGCAGCTTCTGCCTCTCTCTCTCTCTCTCTCTCTCTCTCTCTCTCTCTCTCTCCCTCTCTCTCTCTCTCTCTCTTTCTCTCTCTCTCTCTCCCCCCTCTCCCTCTCTCTCTCTCTCTCTCTCTCTCTCTCTCTCTCTCTCTCTCTCCACCTTCTCCCCTTTCCCCTCCAGAACCCACTAAATAAACTCTATACCCAAACTCTCTCTGCATGGCATATCTATCTGTCTCCTGCCAAGGTCTCAGGCCACCCACCAGGGGACTCGCCAAGGCCTCGGGTGACCCACAAGAGCCCCTCATGGGACTGATCCCCCACATCTTTATAAATGATAACAAGGAGCTACCCACCCTGACCACTGCCTCTCCAGACCCCCAGCTATGCCACCTCCTTCAGCATTGACTGAGCCTCTTCTTGACCCTTCTGCAGTCATGGGGGCTCACCAGGAGGGAAGGGTTCCCTTAGCCCCCCCCCCCACCTCACTCCCTAGCCCAACATTCCTGCATGGATGGATCTAAACCTCATTCAGGCTCTGACTGCTGTGACTCTCTCAGGACCCTGGGTGACTGCCAGCCCTGAAGCTGTTACAACAGCCAGGAAGAGATGATAGCAGACACCTGCTAATGGGCGAGCCTGCTGAGCCAGACACTAAACACTTCACACACTCTTCTCTGTTTAATCCTCACCTCACCCTGTGAAGTGGGTATTATCATCAGTCCTTCCAGAGAAGTGAGAACCGAGCCTCCTCCATGGTAGTGAGAGCCAGAGCTAAGGATCAAGGCCAGATGTAGAGTGACAATTCCCATACTGGGTGCTCCAGGGGCCTCACATCTTACCCTCTCCAATGCCTTCTGCTTTTCAGTTAGCATCTCTGGCTGGGTCCTTGGCTTTTTTTTTTGTTGTTGTTATCCTTGTTACTCTAACACACACACACACACACACACACACACACATGCACACACTCACGCACGCACACACACAAGCAATACCTTATTTTGCTACCTCGACAGATAACACTGTTAGCCCTCTGCCAAAATCTCCTGGAAGAGGTGAGCAAGACAATGTTTGAGAATGATGGCTCTACACACCATTTCTGTAAATAGAGGTGCATGGCACAGTGCACGGTGGCTTCTCAATGCTGCCCCAGGTCACCTCCGCTGTAGTTACAAAGTGGTTAAATCCTGAGCCACTGAGTTGGAAGCTGAACCTCAACCTGGCCAGGGTCATGAGTGACAGCGTCTATTTCCAACCCAACGAAGCATAAGGCCTTGGGTACTCAGGCAAGTTGAGAAAAAAGTGAGTTAGCTGTCAGACAGACCCTGGCCTTTGCGGTGACTTTGCCCTCTCAGTTTAATGTGAAAGGGACTGAATTAGTAAGTCTGAGACCACAGAGCAGTCGGCTGACTGTGCTATTTCTAAAGAGTCTCCAAAGGTCTACTGGAAACTCAGTGCAGCAAGCATGTTTGAGATATTTGTGTTTGTTTGTTTCTTTGTTTGAGACAGGGTCTCAGCGCGTAGTCCAGGCTGACCTTGAACTCACAGAGTTCCTCCTGCCTCTGCCTCCCTCCTGAATGCTGGTATTAAAGGTGAGTGCCACCACACCCAATCATGTTAGATATTTAATGCTGTCCTCTAGGGCCAAGCATTGAGACTAGCACATTACAGCAACTGGTAAACACTAGGGAGTGAATGAATGAATTCTGGCTGTTTTATTATCTGCACACAAGGCAGATAAGGCATTCCAGCTCTTAAGCTCCAACTGCTGCTTCTGTGAAAGAAGCCTGTCTCAGACAAGAAGGGAGGAAATCTGACAAGTAAATTCTAAACTAAGCACAAAATATTCCAGAAGAATTTGAATCTTGAGTTGTACTGAAGGTAACCATCGCAACTACAAACCCCAAGCAGCCCAGGGAGCCCTGAAGACAGATTCAACTCCCGCCGAGTGTGTAGGAGAAGGGGCATATGTCCATTTCTTGGCATAAACCCTAATCATTTTAGTATCCACTGTTCTAAACACTGCTTGACAGTCAACCAAACACTCTAAAGCTGGCAGATGGGTCAGCAAGGGGAGAGTTTGCTGTTCAACACGAAGACCTAAGTTTGGATCCCCGGAGCCCATATTGCAGCCATGTGCAGGGGAGTATCCCTGCCATCCTAGCACTGGGAGTGTGATAAGGGGGGGGGGGTCCCTGGACTTGCTGGCCAGGCAGTCTGCTGAACTGACAAGTTCTGTGTGTGCAGTGAGAGATCTTATCTCAAACAGCATACACGTCACGCACACAGACACATACTGTCTTAGGTTTTATTGCTGTGAAGAGATACCATGACCACAGCAACTCTAATTAATGATACATTTAATTCAAGAGTCTCACAGTTTCAGAGGTTCAGTTCATGGCAGGGAGCATGGCAGCATGCAGGCAGACACGGTGCTGGAGCTGAGAGTCCTACATCTTGACTCAGAGGCAACAGGAAGTAGACTGACTCACTGAGCAATATCCTGAGCATAGGAAACCTCAAAGGCCGCCCCCACAGTGACACACTTCCTCTAACAAGGCCATTCCAACAAAACCACACCTCCTAATAGTGCCACTCCCTATGATCTTATAGGGGTCAAATAGATTCAAACTACCACACATATATACATAATCATACATACATAATAAGATTTTTAAAAAATAAGTCAAGGAAAAGAACCCTCTCTTAGGAGACAAAACAGTCAGTATACCCAGATAATCAAAGAGACCCTAAAATAACTATAAAAAGATTAATATTGATACAGATTTAATGGAAAAGACAAACAGTGTGCAGGACAGCTGAGAAACTTCAACAGGACGGAAGAATCACTTTATAACGGTGGTGGGGGTGGGGGTGGGAGAGATGGCTCAGCAGGTAAAGGTGTTTGCTGCCAAAGCCTTGTGACCTGAGTTTAATCTCCAGAACACATGTAAAAACCGGAAGGTGAGAACCCACTCCACAGAGGTGTCCTCTCGCCTACACCTGTGCCGTGCACACGCACAGACAATAAATAACAGTGATAACAATAAACGACTACATGTGAAAACTTTTAAAGAATCAAATGATTTGTCAGATATGAAAATAAAATCAAGGTATGGTAACACTGGCAGCTGAGTTAAGAATCCATGAACCTGAAAATATTTTAGTAAAAATTAACCAATCCACACTCAAAGGTAAAAACAAGTAAAGCAAAAAGTTCCCTTTAAGAGTTGTGGGATGATGTCAGATGGGTTAGCATACACACTGCTGAGATGGCAGGAGGAGAAAAAGAAGAAAATATAGAGGATAATATCCAGGAGTTTTCTCCAAAGTAATGAAATTACAGTTAAGCACAGATCCAAGAAGCTCCACAAACAGGCAGGATCTAAAACAGAATTATAATATTAAATTTCAGGGGTCACTGTCAAACACCTGAAAACCAATGACGTAAAGAAGCTGGAGGTGGTCAAGTGGGTGGGGCTTTCCACGGCGGACAAAAGATACGAAAAGCACAAATATACAAGTCTAAGAGTCAAAGACAAATGCATGGACTTTTAAAATACTGAAAAGAGAATAAAACACACAAAAACCTTTGTCCGTCCATGGGCTGCAGAGGCGGCTCAGTGGCTAAACTGCCTGCTATAGGAGCATGGGACCGGGGTTTGGGTCCCAGCAGCCATGTGAAGGCCAAGTGGCCCATATCAGTGACCCCAGCGCTTGGGAGGCAGAGATTCGTGGATTACTGGGGTTACTGGTCGACCATAACAGTGGGCTCTGAGTTCAGTGAGAGATACCATCCCCCAAATAGGCAAGGGGTGACTGAAGAGGACACCTGTTGTTGACCTCTAGCCTCTACGTGCACACACCGGTGTATTGGTCACTTTTCTGCTGTTCTGATAAAGCACTGTGACCAAGACAACTTAGAGAAAAAAGGATCTATCTGCTGACTGTGCCAGAGGGGCAGCAGTTGCCATGGTGGAGAAAGCTGCAGCAAGCAGCAGGCATAAGTGGGGACAGGACACTCAAAGCTCACATCCTTTACCATAAGCACAAAGCAGAGGGGCAAACTGGAAGTGGCAAGAACCTCTAAAGTCTCAAACACACACCCCCAACAACGCCACGCCTGAACTTCCCCACAGAGCACCACCAACTGGGACCAAGTGTTCAAACACAGTCCTATGGGGACAGTCTCACCCAAACCATCGCGATGACCTCCATGGGCACAGTGCACACACAACACACATAATCTGTCAATCCGGCACTGGACCCCGTGAGAACGCTTCTCAGATGGAAGGAAATACATTTTTCATACAAGAACAACCAAACCAAACCAAACAAACAAACAAAAAAACTCAAGTCCTCACCAGCAGACCTACCATACACAAAATGTGATGTGCCATGGGCAGGAATATGCTATACAGACAGGTACAGTTTACCCCTCAAAATCAGGAATAACGAGAATAAGGGCATAAGTAAAAAACTGGCTTCTGAATCTTCGAACGCACTGAAAGACAACTGTCTAAAGGAAAAATAAACATTCAGTAGTTTGCAAATTTTTAGCATATATAAAAACAAATGACAGCAGCACCAAAAAAGAGACAACAAATTCAACATTACTGTCATAAGATTCTTTTTTATTTCTTTATTTTCTTTTTGAAGCAGGATCTCTCTCCTGGATGTCCTGGAACTCACGATCTAGACCAGGGTGGCCTTTAACTCACTCACACAGATCCACTTGCCTCCACCTCCCAAATGCTGGGATTACAGGTGTGTGCCACCACAGCCAGCTAGGAATCTGACACTACGTATAAATCAAAGCAACTATTAACTTTTTAAAAGATGTATCGATAACAATCAATAGTTGTGGAAATAAAGAGAATGATAATGCATGGCCCCAAACCAGACACACACAGAAAGATGTTTTGGACAGAACCAGTGGAGCTAAAACAACTACCGAGACGGAAGACTCGGACTAACCACGTCATTGCGTGAAGTGTACGGTCTAGACGGGGGAATCTCGACATCAGATAAACACATACAAGGTCTTCCTCTACGCTAAACATAAAACACAAGGCCAGTATATGAGCGGTGTGGCAGCTCCAGTACCACGTGACTGCTAAGCAAGCGGTGTTACCAGGGCATGAGTATTGGTATTAGTATTATGCTATTATGAATAACACAAATGTTGTATCTGTGTGATAAAAAGCAATCAGTTCTCTAGGCAGACACAACATTCCAATTTAAATGAATTTAACTACAAATCTTCAAAAATAAGTTTCAAAATGAAACAAAAATGGAGAGAAACAGACAAATCCACAATGAAAGCTGGAGGTGGAGTCGACAGGACAGGACAGAGTCGTTAAGGACAGGGGGAGACCTGACAGACACGACAGCTCACCTCATCAAACGACAGCCCAGGAACACAGGCTGCCCCTCAACAGGCTCCAGGTTCTGGGCTACAGACAGTGAAATGTACCTGACAGACCCGATATGACGCAACGCACACAATCTGACCACAGGGAATTAAAACAGAAATTAATAGCAACACTATCTTCATAAACCCCAGTATTTGGAAATTAAACACTTCATTCTTAAAATAATCCGTAGACTAAAGAGAGAGTGATGGGAAAAGTAAAATTACTTTAAATCAGAATGAAAATAAAACTAAACAATTAGAAAAATTAAGACATTAAGTGATTTTCCAAGAAAATGAATTTACTTGAATTTGTTTTTATCTGTTTGCTTGCTTTACAACAGAGTCTCGATTGTAGCCCAGGATATCCTAGAACTCCCTGTGTAGCCCAGGCTGATCTCAAACTCATGGTAAGCTCAGTTTCCCAAGTGCTTGTATTACAGGCATGAGCTACCTATACCGGACTAAACAGAAAGGTTTTTAATCAATGACATGTTTCCATACAACGACTAATGAGAGGAAGAATAAGAAGCTCCAAATCAATTTTATTTTAAAAAAAATCAATAAAATTGAAACTAGAAATGTGACAAGCCAGAGGAAGCAGCACCTGCTTTCAAAGAAGAACATCTATGTAGAAATCACTGATGAGTCTCTAGGCACGCTGACCAAGGAGGAGGAAGGAAATCCCAGTCACTCACCAGGAAACGAGAGGACATTACCACAGATCTACAGACGGTGTCATGAAGTAAAGAAATACAGACCACTTTAAGCTCAAAAATACAAATTTTGAATGAAATTTAGAATAAAAGCGAAGTGGAAATTCCCACCTCATAAGAGCAAATATTCCTTGACACCAAAATCGGAGAAAGATGTAAGAAAAAAAAAGCCTTAAAGGCCATGGACATTTATAAATTGAGATATGGAATCCACAACAAAACAGCAATTCAGAGCTAGCAATGTATTTCAAAGTCGTGACGGAGTGTATTACACCGGCTAGGAGCATGGGTGACAATGGACATCCTCACACTTTCCCTGGGTCTGATAGGGAAAACATGTAGTGTTTACAAGATGGAGAGAATCTACAGTGTTTGAAAATAAAGCAATGTGAAATCCACGACACTTGCAGTCTAGGGGGGGATAATAAAATTCAAAATACTTTCATGATGAAAACTTTCAGCAAATTAGCAGTGGAAAGGAACTCTCTTGATCTGATGACATTTTCTACATCTTAGCGTGAACACTACACTACACGCTCTCTCTTTAAGACCTAGAGAAGGTGAAGATGTCCATCGTCACCGATAGGTCCTAGCCAATGTAACAACACTGTGGATGAAAGGGGTCTAGAGACTGGAGGTCATGAAACAAAATAGTCTCTTGGCATAGATTATACATTTATACCCACAAGTAGTCCCAAAGAACCTACCATAGAAACTATTAGAATAAATTACTTTAATAACTAACTTCTCAAGACAAAAGATTCACACACAAACTAAAGTCATGTGTTCAAAGGAGTAACGAACGACTGGAAGCCTCAGAAGCACTGTAACAGGACCCACATGAATATATAAATATAAACCATGTTCATGGACTACAAGAACCCATATTAGTAAGACATTGTTTCTAATTGTGTTTATGAACTCAGGGCAGTCTCTAACAATATGCCGCAGCAAAGGAACCATTTTGAGAAAAATAAGTCAGGTCTCCTATCACGTGTTTGGAGTTGACTCTAAAGGCCGTTATAACCAAGGCACTACAGTGTGAGTGGAGACAGGGCGTATCAAGGAATGGAACACCACCAAGAGTCCAGGGTATGTCTGCATGAGTGGCCAATGCTCTACAATGCAACAAAGCAACTCAACTGAAAATGTTCAGACTTATCAACAAATGGCGCTGGAATACTTGGTCTTCATCTATAAATCCAAAAATAAAAACTTGATCCCTGCACCTCACATCATGTACAAAACTAAAATTTGAAAACCATGTCTAGTGGTGTCTTCCTGGACTCAGAGCTGCTCAAGAGGCCGAAATGAGACCAGGAACCCGAGACCAACTGGGAGGAAGCAGGGAACCCAGTGGTGGATGCTTAGCATTTCTGCTGGCTTCAGTCTCCAGTAACACACACACACACACACACACACACACACACACACACACACGCGCGCACGCACGCACGCACGCACGCACACACCTCTAAAAGTACAGGAGAGTGTGTGTGCCTTGAAAACAGAGTTTCTTCCTGGCATCTCTGTCCGCATGTCAGACGACAAGCACTCTCAGTGGACTCTTGAGAAGAAATGCTGTAAGCAACAATCTAACCACAAAAGAACACAAATCAAGGTGAACAACAATAGCTCCCAGAACTCCGAAAGTCTGAAATGTTCTTTTTCAGTTCTTATGGCAGTGGGGCTGCAAAGGGAAATCGTAAAATAGGTATAAAATAACAATTTTAAAATAGTGCATACCAAACTCTAATGAACACAGCTGAAACAGTGTTAGAACATGACTAGCATGTGTGAGGTCCTGGGGCTCACCCCAAGCATCATATAAAACTCGGCATGGTGGCACAAATCTGTAATCCAGCACTCTGGAGTTGGACGCAGAGGGATCAGGGTCATCCTTAGCTACACAGTGAATCTGACGCGCCTGGTGCCTGGGCCACTTGAGACCTGTCCCAAGTGACGAGCTGAATGACCAAGTCAGCAACCCTCTAGGAATTTCCCTAGATGCACATTCCAGGAGTAAGACGAACAGTGGCCGAACATAAGCTCACTCAGCTGGCAAAGGTGACCCTATGGGAACGCGGGTCTTTGCAGGTGTGACATCAGCTGGATTAGCCAGGTGGACCCTAACTCTAGGGTAGGTGTCCTAGTGAGAGACAAAGGAAGACCAGGATACAGGGCAGAAGACCATGAGTAGATGGGGCGACAAGCCCAGGAACACCGGGGACTGCTGAAAGAACCCTGGCAGGGGTTCCAGAGAGCCTCTGTGAAGACAGCCTGCGAGCCTGTGACTCGGCACATCTGACTTATTTACAAGGGACACTCAGGAAGGCATGGCCAGACAAAGAAGAACCCAAAGGGCAGAGTCAAGTGCCCTCATTTTCAGCCACCTATGTGTGACAATTTATCACAGACTCCACAGGAAACTAATATGCTCCTCCATGTCACCCCTCCCAGCATTCCTTGTAGTTGAACAGGACTTGAAATCCTGAGAGAATCCATAAAATTCAATATGGCAGAAACGCACGCTGTTACAGAGACCTGTGAGCTTGTGGGGAACGCCCCCAACACAGCACTGACAGTGCACAGATGCTAAAGGAAGGGCTTCTTAGGGACAACTGAGAAAGGGGTGCACAAGCAGAGAAAACCCGTAGAGAAATCTTTGCAAACTGGGGTGAGATGCTGCCTGCTCTCAGGCCCGAAGGACAAAGGGCAGAGTCCTGTGGAGGACACAGCTGGCCGGGATCCTGGAAAAGAGCAGCATGGCAGAGAAGGCAGAGAAGCCGCACAGCGGAAGCACAGGGAGGAGTACTTTTGTGTAAAAGCCAGGCACAAAATGGTCTGCCCAGTGACACCGTGTCAGCGAGGACAAGCCGCGTGTTCTGGGCACTAATGACATGTGGACAGCACGTGAAGAGGACCGTGGAAGTGGTCATGTTGATCTCCACTATGTACCTTTGGAAGCCTGAACTATTTTCAAAGCAGAAACATTCTATCCACAGTCAAACTACAACCTTTAATTTTTAAAAGTCCACTATTAATGGTCTTTACCAGACCTTGTTTATAATAATAGTAAAAAAAAAAAAAATTTAAAGAGACAGCCAGCGCCTGGCTCCTCCCACAGGGAGGCGAGGCCCAGCAGACTCACCTGTCCGGCAATGCCTGCAGCACCGTGGGCATCAGAACTCCAGAGATGGCCTTGTAGAGAATGGAGTCGCACACGCCCACGATGTTCACCACCGTGGAGGAGCCCAGCACAGGCAGCATGTGGGGTGGCATTCCTTGCCAAAAGTGCAGAAGGAAACTCTGAACCTGCATTGACCCAGAGAGCAGTGGTCAGACAAAGCCTTGCAATACCACCTCCCCAGCACAGGCTGCAGCTCCAGAGTCCACTTCCCGGTGGGAACGGGAGCTGCCCCAGCTTGGGGGATGCTGTCCACACTTGCACATGCCCACTACTGGACACCTGCCAGCCCTGCAGCCTGGTGCTGGGCTTCCTCGCTGTAAGCTGAATTCCAAGAGTCAGTTAAGAAGGGGCGATGGACACTGTTTATTAAAAAGGTCAGACAGGTCAGAGCGCTAGCACCCATTATTCTCTGAGTCCCCTGGCGGCTCCAGGCGCTCTGGGAAGGAAGGGGAAAGATGCGGTGTTACAGGTTGAGAGCACAGGAAGTGTTTGCTACGCAAACATAGCCTAATTCAGACATGTGTGCCAAAATCCTGAACAGAGTGCAAGGAACTTCTCATATCCCAAACTTCTGTTTTCTTAGTGTGTGGTGTCCTTATGGAATGAGAGGTGGTGACACACGGTCAGGAAGATAGGAGGGCACGTGACACACGTGACACACGTGACACATGGGCAGAAGATAGGAGGGCACATGACACACGTGACACACGAGCAGAAGATAGGAGGGCACGTGACACACATGACACACGAGCAGAAGATAGGAGGGCACGTGACACACGTGACACACGAGCAGAAGATAGGAGGGCACGTGACACACGTGACACACGAGCAGAAGATAGGAGGGCACGTGACACACGTGACACACGAGCAGAAGATAGGAGGGCACGTGACACACGTGACACACGGGCAGAAGATAGGAGGGCACATGACACACGTGACACACGAGCAGAAGATAGGAGGGCACGTGACACACGTGATTGGCCTTTTCCTTTGTCACCAGGGCCCTGAGCGAGCAGAGCTCTGCTGGACGCTCATAGTGGAGTCACTGTCAACAGTGAAGCAGGAACTGGACTATGGGTAAGCAGATGGCTGAGGGGATGTCTCCGAGCAGACAGTGCCTTGGTGACCCCACATCCACAGCGTCTAGGGTGGGGTTTGAGACTAGGAAAGGGGAGCAGAAGAGGGCAGCCCTATGTACACAATAACATCCCTAAACTGAGAAACCCATCGGGAAGCTGGGAGCATCCAACACTGGATTTCTACAGGACCGATTTGAGCCCTGGGCTAGGCACCGCTCTCCCCACCGCCCCAAAGGCACTCTCTCCACATACAGCACTTTCCAGGTTGCTGATTCCCATAAACCAGCACTGGCTCAGTGTGGGACACATAACCTGGACTTGGTGCTTTGGACTAGTGTTTGTATTTTCATTGTGTGCCCCGTTGTCTAGCACAACACTGCTGCTGATAACAGAGCCACCAAGTTTGTCGCCTTTGGATAGCTGCCGGGCTCTGGACGACAGACTTGGGTGTCATTGTGTATATAAGGTTTCTTATTGCCTGGTAGCTGGGGTCTGGCTTATTCCCTGGTCCATGGCTCTCTCTGCTGCTGCCACTCCATAGCTTCCTGTCTCTGCCTGGTGGTCTGCACCGCCCTGCAGACCCTGCCAGGGTCAGGTCCCGGATCCCAGCTCACCCCTGGGCACTGACCTCTAGCTAGTCACTAGGCCTCACCTTTCCACTATATAAACTCTGCCTACTTCACTCCTCAGAGCTGGTAGATTCTGACTCTCTTTTCCTTAGCCCTGCCCCCATTTTCTATAAGCTGCCAGCTTCTACCAGAACGTATAGAAAAGACCAGCTGCGGTGTAGGGTACCACAAGTCCACTGAGAGACTCTAGCGCACATCCGTCTGTAAGAAGCCTGCTCAAGCCACACAAGGAACCCTCATCAGTCCCCAAGCTCCTGGAAGCCATTGTATCACGTGTGCCATCCACTGTCATCCTCCTTCCTTCTCTTCCTCTGTCACTGAAAGTCCAACGGTCCCCACTCCTCTGAGAAGGAAAGGAAGGAGAGAGAGACCCGGAGGCCAACTGTGAAGTGGGACACTGAGAGCATTCCCGCTCAGGACAGAACTGCTCTGACCCCACCCTGGCCTGGATAGGAAGGGAGGGAGAGGGAGGAGCTGAGGTTAGCTGCTTGAGTGCTGGGCAGAGGGTCCCAGCAAGGTTAGACTTGGGAGAAACAGACATACGGCAAGGGATTAAGAGCTATGGTTTAGCCATGTAAATCCAGGACAATCAAATCTGATGCTCGGGACTAGGCGTGTGAGAGTCAACAGGCCTTTCAAGATGGCTATAGTGATTTCTACCCATTGTTAGGATGAAATAAGACGACTTATATAAAATGCCTGGCATTGTGTAGGCACTGGACAAATGGAAACTTATTATTAGACAAAAGGAGGAATTGTGGGAAGGGATCCTCCGTTCTTGCGTGCAGTTTCCGTGGAAGAATCAGGCAAATGGCTGAACATGACCATTGAACCCCAGCATCCTGGACTGTCCATCCAGGCTCCTAAACTTTCACCTGTCTTCCAGGGAAGCACCAGATTTTTAAAGTGTTTATTCGATTTATTTTTATTATTTTGTATGTACAAGTGTTTTGCCTGCATGTGCATCTGTGTACCACATGAATGCCTGTTGCCCGAGGATGCGGTGAGCCTCCACGTGGGTGCTGGGAACTGAACTCGGGCCCTTTGCAACAAGTGCTCTTAACCACGAAGCCAACCCCCCAGCTCCCTTATTTTTTTTAAAAGAACACCTAAGCAAGGTTATTTTTTTTAATCGCCTTTCCATGCCCGTGTTTAGTTTACAGCAAACACACGGATAATATGTAGAAAGACATCTAATGACATGGTTTGAGTTCTTACTTGGCATTGGCATTGGAAAGTGCTCAGTAAAGCAATAGTTACCAAAATGTCTATCATCTATTTTGTTTTTGCAGAAACTTGGACATTTTGCAGACACTATTTAGTATATGCCCCAATTTGCTATGAGATCACCGACCAATTTTTTTAGAAGTGAGGCTCAGAGGCTGACAATGCTGTTGGTTCGAGTCACAGGCTAGGAAATGATGGCTCTGAGACTCAACCATGGGACTCTGGGACTCCTAGCTCACTGTGATATACTGTCTGGAGAGGGAGAGGAGTCCCCTCCATGTGAATTTATGGGTCTTATCCCTGATTGACAATGGTCTACGTGAGGTGCACCCATCTGTCCAATCATCCCCCACCCTACCAATCCAAACGCCCACTCATACATCCAGCCAGTATGTACAAGAGTCTGAGAGTAGAGCCAGCAAGGATGAGCAGGGAACAAGACGGACAAGGTCCCTTCCCGGGGAGGTTATGCCGTAATGCTTGTGGCAAACAATCCATCTACTGAAGACTTTTCTTAGAAGTAAAACATCGCCCTTCCTGCTGCTGTGGCCACGTGGCTCCCTGCTTCCTGCCGCTGTGGGTAGGTGGACTGAACCATGTCTTGCTTAGGCACCTTAAAGGCAGCCAGGAGAGAAGAAAGGACACCGGAGTAAAGGTGTCAGGTAGCAAAAGGATTAGTCACAGCTTTGGTCTTAACCCGGCTGTGTGACCTTGGACAAGTCCTTTGTTCTCTGAACGACTGGATGTCTAATAGCAAGCATCCGTAAGACCATTTGCAGTTTATAAACTGTGTATCTCCTCCTTCCGCTAATCCTGCGAATCATACATAGGGGTTGCTATTTTATTTTCTCAGCTGAGAAACTGATACTTCCAATGTAGAGCCAGACCTTGAATCTGTTCTCCCTAGGGGTGCTTTGCCTGCCCCCCTCAAGAAGTTCCCAAACCCCTGTATGTTCCACAGTCTACTCTGGTTTGCAAGCCTCTCCTTCTCTCCTATGAGTCTGTTTCTAAAATGAGTAAGTAACATGTGACATTTGATGACCATTAAGTGTTGGAAACAGGTGCAGGGAAGGGAAATGGAATGATGGGAATGAGTTTTGAATCACATAAAGTTGCATGTGATAGGGAGATTGTCACAGTAGCCTTGGGGTTCACACATACTCCTCAAACCCGCTGCCGTAAGATGGAGCCCACTCTTGTCAATCACAAGGGTGATGTGACGTCATCTTAAGATGACAGACAAGGTAAAGAACGGGGCATGACCTCCCTGCAGCCTCCCATACAATCCACAGGCTGAACTGCAAGACTCTTGAGACTCTAGGCCACAAGCCAGGAGTCTGGATCCCTAAATCACCCATAGCCACCCGAATCTCAACTAAAGGGCATCCAGATTAGATCGTGCCATGACTAAGGGAGAGGCTTCCAGAAAGTTAAGACTTGGAGCTTACTTGTTGTGGCAGCCAGAGTCGTCTTAACTGTTTATAACTCATTATTTGCTGACAGCAGCAGCTTTTGAAACTTAAAAAAAAAAAAAAAGATCCACTGAAATGGCCACTTCAGTCAGTTATCTGGAGGAACTGAAAGGCCGTTTTAGAGATGTGGGCACAGAAGTTGAGAGAAGGAAGGATGGCCTGTCTTTACCAACATTCTGCCATCTCTTCTGGTGCTAGCCTACAGAGCCAGGCAATGGGAGAAAGACAACGGATATGCTGCCTGACAAAACACAAGGCATCTCTGGGATATTTTCCACCACCAGTGACAGAGTTTCGCAGTTCATTTAGAGGCCAGCTCTCCTCCCTCTAATTGAACATCCATATCCAGTCCCCAGGTGCCACCGCCGCCGCCGCCACTGCTTCTGACTAAAATGACGCCATCTCTAAACACTGAGGCTTCTGGTGAAGTAGGTGGCTTTGTGGGCACGAGGAATTTAGTGTCCTTCCGATTCTCTTTGGCTCCTCCCTCTCTGTTCTTTCCTTGAATGGAATATCCTAAAGCAGAACTAGAGGGGACTTCTCGCCCTTGGAGATGGCCCTGCTGATGGGACTGGGAGGAAATGGAGAGCAGGCCTCGAGGGATGAGGAGGGCAATAACCCCAAGAGCAATACGGTGGATGATCTCGGGAGAAGGTTGAAATCAAAATATTATTTAGCCTCTCAGAATCCGTATGTGTAGGTGTGCCGATGTGCTGGCCAGATGGCCCTCCTAATGTGTCACCGTCTAGTCAAATCAAGGGAAATCCAATCCAATGCTGCCTGATCTGCACAATGACCTCCGTGAGACAGGGCTAAGGGCAATGCCTGCCTGGGTAGCATCACTGTGAAGGGTGGGTGGGCCAATGGCTGCCAGGGGCTTCTAGACAGCAGGCCCTGCACCTGGTGGGAGCTCTTAAAGCAGGAGCGGTGTGAAGTACAATACTGTAACAGAGCATTCGCGGCACAGCGGTGTCGACCTACCTCGTCAAAGTTGGCTCTTATGACAGTGTCCAGTATTCTCTGACAGTGTGTTCTGTACATCATAATGAAGGTAGACACCTGCGGGGTGAGTGAAGGGTCAGTGAATAAGGAGACATTCGTATACAGTGGGGCTGCCCTGGGGATCGCAGCCTTGATACCATTTGTTCCATTGGAGGGACGGACTTCACCCAACAGCCACGCATCCTGAAAGGCCTGAGGCGGGAGGGGGGTGATTGATGCGCCTTGGCTCCTGGCTCTGTGCTCGTGTGGCACCCAAACACCACCCTGCAGCACTGGTTTGACTCTGCCCCCATCTTCCACCTTGAGACTCTGGGCTCCAGGAAGATCAAACTAACGTGGTCTTCACACTCGTGTGTCCAACGCACTGTAGAGCGCTTAGCACATGGCACACACAGTAGGGCTGGGGGGGGGGGGCTCAACTCTCCTTATGGCTATGACATTGAAGAAAATAGAACCCAAGGCATCATTTATATATGTGCTTCTGCAAAAAAAAAATCACAGACATTTGGGAATTCTCTGAACTCTATCAGAGATAGAGAAGAAAGGAGGAAGAGAGAGGGGGAGGGAAGGAGAGAGGGAAGGAAGGAGGGAGGAAGGAGGGAGGGAGGGACGGAGGGAAGGAGGGAGGGAGGGAAAGAGGGAGGGAGGGAGGGAGGGAGGGAGGGAGGGACGGAGGGAGGGAGGACAACCATCCCTAGCAATCACTTTCTATGAAGTTACCTTTTCCTCAGGAAGACTGGCTGGCAGATTCAGGTCTTTGACATTTGGAAAGTCTGGCAGCAACGTCCCAAGCTTGGACCGGGGAGAATACGCCACCGTCTGTTTGGTCACTTCTCTCTTGCCTGTCTCGCTCACCCAGGCAGCTCCTTTCTTTGAATACATCACATCATAATACTGGGAGCTTTCCTTCACTGCTATCCCATAGTAATGGTACCTGGGCCGCCGAGAAAGAGACAGATGGGCGTACATGGATCATTATTAGCTGGGGGTTTCCTGGGTTGGAGAACGTTGCTCAAAACCAAGGATGGCTGGACATATCCAACCCAGGGCTGAAAGAGTTAACTCTTCTATAAGGCTTGACATCCCTGAAGTCTACAATTAAGCCGAAGTTCCACGCTGCCAGCCATCAATCAGGCAGGTAAAAATAACTAAAATTGCCTCCTACAGAAAATGTTAAGTCAAATACTTTGCAAAGCAAAAAAGGGAAGAGAAATTTTCCATTTATACCTGATCTCTAATGTCTACCAAATACCTTCCCAAGGGTACCTAACACCTCAGTGTCCCCTCTCTGTGGGGATCCAGAGCAGAATGTGCTCATGTATCACCAATAAAAATGTACTTGGCCGTGATTACTTTCTTCAGTAGAGGCTAGTCTCAGGGACCTACGATTTGTTCATTATTATTTTATTATTATTAATTTTGAGACTAGGTTTGACTGTGCAACCCTGACTGGCCTGGAACTTGCTATTTAGGCTAGGCTGGCCTCAAACTCTCAGCCACCTCAGAGATTCTGCCGCCCAAGTACTAGGATTAAAGGTGTTCGCCTCCACACCCAGCAAAAGCTGCAGTTTTAAGAAGATACATTCAGGGTCTCACGAGACCCTGAATGCCAAAGACCAGAACTTTTTCTTAACTCACAATAGGCATAATCACAGACATACGTTCAGTTATGACTAAGGAGGGACAGAAGGAAGCTGCCTTTGCTGTTGGTGGAGGTGGTGGGGTTTTGGGTTTTTGATTTATCTTTCCGTACTGAGCACTTAGGTTCTGAACATTTCGCAAAGTACTTTATCCACATTAATTTGAAAATAACCTTCTTCTGAAATGAGGATTGTTGCAATCATCCTAAAGATGATAAAAAAAATGAAAAAAAAGAAACGGCAAGAGATTTGCTCAAGGGCGTAGGGCAGTTTCAGGCAAGGACAGGCTGTGGGCCAGTCTGTTCGCCTACACAGCCACTGTGAGGCACTAACAGGGTGTGCCTCAGAATTACTTCTGGAGTTTAACAGACATGCAGGTTCCTAGACCCCTTCCCAGAACCCACTAATTCAGAACATTTGAGAATGGGGCCCACGAACCAGCTGCCCACCAGCTTGAGGGCCACGGCAAGAAGGGCTTGGCATACATCATTTCACAAACTCCCCACGAGGCTAGGAAGAACTCACACTTTACAGTTTACAAACAAGGAAGCCAAGGTCTAGAGAATTTACCACCCAGGTGAGCGGGCAGCAGGGCCAGGCTGTGAGCCTCTAACGGGCTTTGCACCTCTGAGTCAGTCAGTGATTCCTAAGCTTTATTAACACTAAGAATCACCCACAGAGCACACGGCAGCATCCTGACCCCCAAGATTCCGAGTTAGTGGTCTAGGGTGGAGTCTCGCAGTGCAGTGGTAAGGCTAGGGTAATCGGGGGCCTCGTTTTCAGAGACACTGGTCAACGCATGAGCTACTCTTCTCTCTGCGCAGACACATGGCGATGGGTCCAGGGAAGCACTTTGAGTCCTGGGAGAGGTTTCACTGGGAGGGAGAAATGGGGGCACTGTAACCTTCCCTCTCACAGCCCCCTTCCTGCTGGTACCATTCTGTGAAATTTCTGCCCAGAGGGCAGCTCGCCTCCATCTGCATGCCTCCTGGGATGAAGTACTCAGGCCCGCTGAAGGCAGCCCAGCTCATGTTCAGCCGATGGAGTTACCACAAAGTTCTTTGTGTTGAGCTAATATCGACCGTCTGGGTCTTCTACTCCCCAACTGTCACATAACTGCCTTTCCCTCTGTGGGCCCCCTGCGGGGGAGGGGCTGGCTCCAGTGACTCCAGAGGTACCTTCTGGAGAGGAGACAGTTGTAGCATACTGCCTTAGCTTTAAAATGTTCCTTAGAACTGCTTGAGGTCAAGGTAGTCATATCTTAATATGGCTTTGTGGAATATTTACAACATTATAAGAACAGCTAACTTCTTGATTAGCCACTCATGTTGCTGAGATCATAAGTTACAGTACAGTTGCTGTTCTGGTCTTGTTCCCTCTTGGCTTTGCTAGTTGGGGTCTGAAGGGAGTATCATACCGGTCCTCACTAGCCATGCCTATGTTTGGTCTATCAAAGTGGGTTTGCTGAGGGATTTGGGGAGGTCACGCTGCAGCAGGAGACTCCTTTGCAGCCTGAAGCACCTTGCTGCCTTTAGCTTGGTTGAGGAGGTGAACAACATGGGAACATGGAAGGATCCTTACGGAAATAGTAGAACAGGGCTCTGAACGCGCAAGGCTTCAAAATCGGGTGCCGCCCAGTCTGCTAACGCGTAGGTTAAAGGAAAAGAGAAGGGCAAAGAGAAAAACATGCTCTCTCAGTAGGACCATTCTCCGCATCATGCAGGGCAGGAAACACGTATGTTCTGTTCCTGCCCTTTCTGGTTTTCCATATCAACTCTACTACTCCTTCTTAGAAATCAAAGTATGCACTCAAGCCAGTGGTTTCCAAAGACCACAGACAAAAGCTTCCATCCAGCCAGCATCCTTTGAATCAAGCCTCCCACCCCCACTTTGAAAATGTCTTGCTGTGTGCCTCGGGCGGCTTGGCCTTTAAGTTCATGTGGTCTTAAACTTTTGCCTCCTGCCACAGACTCCAAGGTCCTAGGATGACGGGCAGAGCCACCATATAGGGTTCAAATCTGGCTCAACCGAGATTCTGAATTACTGATTTAGAGATCACCAATGAACAATTAACAAAGAATCTGATTTTTGCACTCTGTCCTTACTGAAGTTGCAACCTTATTTTTAAGTAAAATACCAAAATGTTTCTTTATAAATGAAGTTAGGAAGTTTGTTATTCAATGTAGTGACCCTGGAAAATAAATCATTGAGAAATTATCTTAAGATGTCCTTTATTAAAAATTTTTCTGGGCATTCCTTTGGGATTTCTCCTAAGAGCTTCTGACACACACACACACACACACACACACAGAGAGAGAGAAAGAGAGAGAGAGACATGCACATAGACAGACATACACAGAGATATACACACAGACACAAGCAGGCACACTCATAGATGCACACATAAACACAGGCAGACACACCACACACACGCATGCACACCTACTCTCATTTTCAGACTTTACCAAAAATGGATTTTCCTAAATTTGATAATCTGTTTTCCTTCCCTCCCACTCCCAAAGCCAACTCTTCGTTGGAGGATAAGAATGTCCTGCCCAAAGCCAGGGGTGGTGGCACAGGCCTGTGATCACAATGGTAGGAAGATCAGGAGTTCAAGGACTTCTTCTGCTGTATATCCAGTCTGAAGCCAGCCTGGGCTATCTAAAACCCTACTCATCATAAAAACCAAATCAAATGAAAATAAAAACCTAGGGTGTACAGTTCAGAGGCCATTGTGAGTTTCTCAGTGTAACCATGTGGGGTGTGCTTTTGAACACTCCCCCCCCCCAAGACAAGACTTTTAGTCTTATACGGTGATTTAAGGTTTTGGTGTTTGACAGTTCATTGTGCAGCCTTGCTGGGGTGGTCAAAGGTCTAGACCGCTACCTAAGAAGAAGGCACCCTCTAGTGGAGCTGCCGTGCACATTAGCATAAGAAAGGTGCTTAGAAGTCTTCCAGCACAAGAAGTTGTTGAACTGGGGCTGGCCAAACATGTGTGGCCACCTCCCTCTCCCAAGGAACACTTCCCGACCCCGAAAGTTTCCAAAATATCGTTAGATATTTTGTATCCTGTGTATCTCTGATGGAGCAGGACAGGTTGGGTCCCCCTTTCTGTACACACCTGGAGACAGGTGTCCTCATGGCCAGCACTTCCTCTGGTCCTAAGCGACAGTTCCTCCAGAAGGCCTCGCCATACCCTGCCCCCTTCTCTTTCTCTGCTATGACCTGAAGTCTCCATGTGGTCTTACGTATCAGAATGTTCCTGGCAAGCCACACATGATGAGACCTGTCATCTCACGATGTGAGAGACTCAGGCAAGAGGACCATGGTGAACTAGAGTTTTCAGAGGAAACTGTCCAGGACAAGGGAGTGAAGCAAACGTTCGCAGGCTGGTGGAAAAGGCGAAAGCAGGAGGAACCTCCAGCCTCTCCCCATGTTCTTGGTGGAGACGGGTTGTGTCTGTGGCCCACTCTGTACAATCAGAGCAGAGGTCACACACACAGTCCGTACAACCTGGGGATGGTCTAAGAAGTCACAGGACTTCTTGAAAATATGAAGAGGAGATTGCTTTACGGAGAACACTCGGGGACAGGGTGGCAAGGGTCAGACGGCAACAAGCAACTGGGCCAAAGGTTTTTGAAAAACCAGCCTCTCCTCCATGTCCCCCACTTAGGCTCAGATCTCCCACCAAGGCTGAGATTCAAACTCCAGAGGAACGGTCTGGGGTCTTCCCTCAAGGCCCAGTGAGCTGTTTGGTGCTTACTTTGACTGTCCTCGGGTCCCGAGTCTTCTGGTGGTTAGCTGTGGAAACTGCTGCCTTATGATCTGTAAGACAATGCAAGAGCCAGTTACCCATCAGGAAAAGGGGGGAAGGGCTGGTGTGTGTGTGTGTGTGTGTGTGTGTGTGTAAGACAACACGAGAACCAGTCACCCATCAGCAAAAGGGGGATGGTGGTGGTGTGACTGAAGGCAAGGAAACAGACCCTGGTGCACTAACTTGTAGGGGTCTTTGGGCACCCTAGAGAGAACTCTGGTGTGTGTGGGGGGGGGGGCAGGTGGACAGCGCTTTGATGGTGGGGCTCAGATCCTGAGCCCTGTATTCACAGCACAGAAGCCAGCCTGGTCTAAGGTATACCAGTCCCTCTTGTGCCTTCAGCCCTGTAACTGGGCCTTGTGTACCCTCCTTCATCCCTACAGGCTGGTCCCTTTGCTCCCCACATTTCCCTACAAGAATTCAAGGTCACCCCCATTTCTCACAGGCTTCCACTTTTGAAGATGACATTTGGGCTTCTGAGCCAGATCTCATGCTTAGAGGCCTCCTGGACTAACCGCTGTCGGGTAGCTCAGGCAGCCTCTTGCCATCACCTGGTTCTACTTTATGTCTTTTGACTTGGTCTCACCTGAGAGCATCTGGGCCTTCCTCACTGAGTGCTAATTGGGTCTCTTGCTTCTTGAATGTAAGGTGTGTGAGAGCAAAGACCTCGCTTAAGCCTTGGCACATAGGGAAGCTTGGTCTTGCTGTGGACTGAGAAGATAAGGCTCTCGTTCCTATCCTTCACCTCTCTGTAGAGGAGAGGATTGTAACTACTGTGGCTGGGGAAAACCACACTCCTGAAAGGAGTCTGGAGAGGAGGCCATTGGCCAAGGTGGGCACATGCCGACAGGCCTCCCTTCTTGTGTTTCCTGAGGACGTTTTAGGAGAGGTGATGTGATAGGAAGTTGTGTGCTTGAGTCTGAGAAATTAGAGGACCTGAATTACATCTTAACTCGGCCATTTGTAAGGTAGATGCCTTTGTGTTCAAATGGCATGCTTTCCCTATGTATAAAACAGAACTGGGGGGCTGGAGAGATGGCTCAGCAGTTAAGAGCAGGCACTGTTCTTGCAGAAGGACCCCAGTTTGGTTCCCAGCACCCATATCTGGCAGCTCACAACTACCTGCAACTCCAAGGAAACCAATGCCCCCTTCTGGCCTCTTTGGGCTCCTGTACTCATGTGCACATACCCACACACAGACACATAAGCATACACATAATTAAAAATAAAATCTTTTAAATAAAAATAATAATAACCTCTACCTTAAAGAATCCTTGTGAAACTCTGGGGGGGGGGGGAGTGTTAAACATATGTAGAGTCCAGAGCTTAGTAAGCACATAGTGTGCTTCAGAACCTCCTGGTGGCTCCACGCCTTCCTCGGAGACTTTCCTTTTTACACTCACTCGGAACCCCAGGCACTCTTCCTTCTGGCTAAGTTCATGGTCAGAGAGATGCTGATCCTGTTTCCCCAGCTGGTGGGGTGCAACCTCCAGGGCTTTCCCTAGAGATAAGACTCTTTTCATCACATCGGCTTCCTTTTCTCCTCCATGCCAGTGTTCTCACCGACTTAACCCATCCGTGTGATAAACAGGCACCGCGAGCCTGCTCGGTTTCCTTCTGTGATGTCTGAGGACTCTGGGAGTCATGTCGTCTGCCCTTAATTGGAGTGACCACTGACGCTGGGGTGGACTTCACTAGCACCAGTTCGGTGGGACAGAAGGAAGCCAACAGATAGTGAGAAACAGATCTGAGGGGAAGCATGAAGACTGTCCGCTTTGGCACACTAGGGAGCCTTCCGTGCAGAGAACAGACAGGCAGCCTTGCCTCATCTTGAGGTGGGGGAGAGAAGAGATAGCTCACATGGTCCTCAGAGAATCTAGTGCAAGAATATCATGAAACCACATGGGGAGGCAAATGAGACTTTATAAACGTGATTTTGTGGGCTCGTGGGTGTGGCTCACTGGGCCAAGTGCTTGAGATGCTCAAGCTGAGTTCAGATCCACAACACCCATGTAAAATGCCGTGTGCAGTGACATGCAAGTGCCTATAATCCCAGTGTTAGGGATATGGAGGTAAAGGATTTGGGGGGCTTGGCAGCCAGCCTAACTGGGGAACCCCGGATCCCAGAGAATGATGGGTAAGACACTCGACAAGGATCTCTGTCTTCCACACACATGCATGTAAACACACATGAGAAACAGTGATAACTAAAAACGATTCAGTTGTTCTCTGAGCTACATATAGTGCCACTTTTATAGTCATGTGTCCCCCGGGATTGCCACGTCCTGTGTAAAATGCAGTATCAGAGCTTGGGTCAGTGAACTCCCTGCCCTGTGGTGCAGGCTAAGTCTACACCAAGGTCTAATGACCTTGTTCCCTCACACGGGCATCAGCCTGTGGCCAGCCCCTCCAGAGGCTCCTCGCCTGATCAGCCACAGAGGAATGTCCAGAGCAGATATTGCCAAGGGTTAAGGATGAACACCAGCGATAGCCCAGGACAAGAACAGCATAAGTCTGAAAGAGGGTCATGATTTGGGTTCTGATTTCCTAACCACCCACGCAAACAAGTTAACAATAGTGTCACGGGAGTCCCAGCAATCCTTCAGGACACACCTATTTCTCAGAAAAAGCAGGGCCTCTCTTTTGTTTAGCCCTGGGAAGTTTCTCCTGTGCAGATGGGTACAGGAGTGAAGTACTCAATGAGCCTTCTATAGCAGATAGTATGAAAAAGGTAACACTTGGCGCTGTCGAAACTGTAGTAAACGGCCAGCAAGATGGCTCAGCAAGTAGATAAACATACTAGCCTCAGCCTCGTGACACTCAGGTTCCAACCCCAGGACCCACAGTGGAAGGAGCAAGCTGCGTGCTGGCCGCCACGTGTGCTATGGCATGTATATGTGTGTATACATGTGTATATGAGCATATATACACTCATGTGCATACACACTAAACAAACGTAATAAAAATTTGAAATCTATAGTGCAACTAGAGTCTTCAGATTCCCAGCCATCTGATTAGTACAGCTGTTCCCCCGGAACAGTTTTACAATGTATGTCAGGGGCCACGGACACTCAAACTTTCTGGTTTATGAATTCTAAGAAAGTTTCCTAAAGCGAGAACACAGAAGCTGTGGGTCTTCTAATAAGAGAAAAAAATAGAAACACCATGAATACCCCAGGGCAGGGGACTGGCTAAGTACATGCTGTGTATACAGTCAACAGTATGCGCATCGCCGTAAAAAAACGGCCCCAAAGCCTTTTGATATAGCATGACGTCAAAACAGCTTTGACTGGATACCAGGTAGACGCACACGTTAAACTCTAGCTATAATTTTTGCTTGTAAAGATGTGCGAATGAGCAGATTATGTGGAGAACTAAACTGGGAATTCTCTAGGGTGGTTGGGTTGTGGGTAGGACAAAAACTGTGATCCCCGCTGTCCTCAACAAACTGTTCATGCAGAAAGAAAAGAATTTCATTAGAAGTCGTCCTGATTGACAACATTAAGGATAATTTTTCACAAGATGCATCCCAAATCAACCAAGATGTTACAGCGTAGAGTTTTCTTTCTCTTTAACAATGTAAACCATTCTCTGTTCCCTGTAAATCATCTCAGATAATAAAAGAAAGCAGTGCTGTTTTGTTTGGTTGCTAAGTCTCATTATCACTTGATTTAGGAGGCTGGCTGGGTTCTGAAGCCCTGTTCTGTTTATGTCCACGGTATCCCACACAACCTCTGCAGAGCAAATAGGCAAACCTTTGGCTGGAAAAACAGGGCCACAGGCTCATCTACAGACAAGCCACAGGCCACTGGGACATAGGGTCAGCCTTCCCGGATTCATCTGTTCTACCTCCATGAGTCAATATGAGTTACAATCCAGGTCTTTGCTTCCCGGATTCATATGTTCTACCTCCATGAGTCAATATGAGTTACAGTCCAGGTCCTTGTCACTCTTTGTCTGGGAATTCACTGACCAATCTGACCTATGATCCTCTCCTTTGCCAGCAGTTTGGCATAAGCTGTATGTTGGGATGGTGCCTTTACCATCTTTGTGACCAGTGTCACCATCTGCTAGTTTCCCTATGACAGCAGGGAGTCCTCACTGTCCCCCAACTCCATCCCCTATGGACCAGCTGCATCTCTATGCCCCTTCCAACTCTGCTCTAGCCATGTTATCTCTTACCTGAACCACAGACACATTCTCCCAACAGGAGGCCCTGCCTCCAATCCAGTCTCCTTAACAGGAGCCATCTAGAAGGCAAATGTGGTCATTGCATTTTGTCATTGGAAATGCTAGGGACCTTCTTCTCAGTGTCCATTCTTTCCAACCCTCATGCCTCGCCCCCAAGTCTCAAATTGATATCTGATGGAGGAGGGTCATCTGTCTATGTGTTCCTTTCATTGGTTAATAAAGAAACTGCCTTGGCCCTTTGATAGGACAGAAAATTAGGTAGGCGGAGTAGACAGAACAGAATTGTGGGAGAAAGAAAGCAGAGTCAGGCAGACGCCTCAGACAGACGCCATATCTTCCTTTTCTTTGTCATTACAGACAGACAGGCAGACAGACAGACAGACAGAGATATAAACATATGCACAAATACATAAATATAACCTGTTGAATTCAGTTTTGGATTTTTTGTATGTATATGGTTTTAGGGTTGACCACTTTGTATTAGATAACGTCAGGAAAGGCTAACGTTCCCTCTCTCTGCAGTCATTAGTGCCTGCAGTTCTTTGGAGGGTGGGGCCCCCCCATCTCCCCCATTCTGCCGGTCACTGCCCAGGTGGTGTTTTTGCAGTCGTCTCTCAGAAGACTTCCTGCCATTCTGGCTCTCATGATCTTTCTGCCCCACACATTGTATCTTATAGTTCCTTTTCCCCTTTCTGTGACCAAAATACATGACACCACACAATGTGAGCAGGGGAGGGTTTATTGGTTCATAGTTTGAGGGGGTATAGGGCAAGAAGGGTGTGATGGAAGCAGGAAGCGGCTGATTGTGGCTCCAGTGGTCAGGAAGAGAGTGAACAGGAAGTGGAGTCAGTCAATAAAATCTCAAGAGGTTCCCCTCCTTAGTGACCCACTTCCTTCACTAAGGTTCCAGAGGCCTCTCCCAACGGAGCTAAACGTAAGGCAGGCCAAGTGTTCAAACACAACCGAAACACAACACCTTCCCTTCTTCAAGTCGTCCAGTTGCGGTGAAAGAGTAACGGATGCACTTTCTCGCGAAGCCCTGGGTGGCCCCACCTGCTCCCCTACTGAAGTGATTGTACGCTACGACTAAACAGAGGGGCTTGGTGTTGTGCCCACTCGGTCCCAGGCTTGGATTGGCTGCCGTTAGTCACTTCACATAAAGCATCTTGGCGGTTGGCACAGTGCCAGCGCTGAGCTCTTCCCCCTGTGTGTGTATGTGTGTGTGCAGTGATTGTGGATATGTGAGTGTGTGTATGCATGTGTGTGTGCGTGGTGTATGTGGATATGTGTGTGTGTGGTATACATGGATATATGTGTGTGATGTGTGCATGCACGTGTGTGCCGTGTATGCATGTGCGAGGACATGTGTGGTGCATATAGATGTATACGTATGTATGTAGGTGTGTATGAAGACAAAAGGAGAATTCTAACACCCTGTTTCTATGAGGAAGGGTCTCTCTGAATCTAGAGCTGGGCTGGTGGCCAACAAGCTATCCTCCTGCCACTGTGTCACCCTCATCCCCTGCCCTGGGGTTACAGGCCTGTGTCCAGCCATGCCAGGTGCTTTACCAGAGTGCCGGGGATCTGAACTCAGGTCCTGGGCTTCACAGCAGGTGCTCCTTCCCACTGCTCCTCTTCCCCAATACCCCAGATGCGATCTTTGAAGGGAAGCAGGGCATGTACACATTTTTACAGTGTTTTACAATGAAAGACTGGGCCGGGTGGTGGTGCACACATTTAATCACAACACTCGGGAGGCAGAAGCAGGCAGATCTCTCTGAGTTTGAGGCCAGCCTGGTCTACAGAGTGAGTTCCAGGACAGCTAGGGCTACACTGAGAAACCCTGTCTCAAAAAAACTAAACAAGAAAAATGAAAGACTGGAAAAAGTATTTTGCTCCTTCTGCCACATGAGCATCAGCTCTCGTCTGTAGCAGGAACGCCGTTTATCCCGGGAACTGGGCCTGAGCTGAGCAAAGGCAGAGCAGCGAAGGGTGCCTGGACTTTCTCCTTGGGCTTCATCACTCAGAAGTAGAGCAAGGATGCAGGACAAGAGAGAGCCCACACAGACAAGATTCCAGGTTGGGGACGGGAGGGAAGGAGAGAAGTGAACAGATGGAATGAAAGGTTTACATTTCCTAACGCCCCACCCTGCATCCCCTTCCTCGAGCACCGAGGCCCTCGTCCCCCGCACAGTCAGAATCAGCCCTCCTTGCGTCCACCCTTTTCTGGGCTGTCAGGGGATCACATTAAATCCAGTGGTCAAGCTTATGTACGGCAAATGCTGCTTCCCCAACATTTGTGGGATGAAAGTATTTGGCATTTAGTAGCTTAATCTTCACCTCCTCAAGCTTAAGCAGGCAAGGAAACAAACAACAACAGCAAAGCACCCTTTTCCAGGAAATATGAGGGGAAGTCTGTTCAGAGCTGGGGGTGGGGGATGGGAGGAGGCAGGCTGTAATGCATCACATCTTGCCTGCCCCAGCGGAGTTCGGAGTTTTCCCACTCTGAGCAAAGAAAGGCTGTTGCAGGTGGCACCTCCTCCTTGCAGCCGCAACAAAATCCTGTGGGAAGGCTTGGCTTCTTCTTCTTTCTTTTTACTTTACTTTTCTTTCTTTTTTTCTTTCTTTAAGTGTTTCTTATGGGCTGCAAATTACAAATGAGTCTCCTCTCCTTTCACCAAATCATCAACTGGTCCCTGAATCTGAAAGACCGGCATAATTTCGTTGGGAGTATCCAAAAAACCGCAGGATCGGTCCAGCCCCATGAGGGCTGTTCAGCTTTTAATTTCTGGAGCAAGACTCAGCAAACAGTAAAACACTTTTGTGGTGGCTGTGAAGGTTTGAGCTTCGCTGTTTGATAAATGAGCAGACGGGCAGGCAGCCCCTCTTTCTTTATTTGTGTGGATTCAATGAAGCCTGCCTAAAGAACGCCACATGCTGTTCCAGCTACTGATCTAACATTCCGCAGCACCCCGGCCTTCCAAATTCCCTTCGGTCACTCGTGAAGCCCACCCTTCTCTCTTTCAGCCGGGGAAGGCGGAGCTGGGGGCTAGGGGGGACGGGGTGGGGGTAGGAAGTGGGCCCGTTCAGAACGGCGCTCTTTAGAGCTGCTGGAATGATTTCAGGTGGCACTGAGTGGCTCGTGTGCATGGTCCAGCCTTGGGCAGGCCCAGCATGCTCGGTACCCATGCATACTTTTGTGGGTAAAATTTTTACAGAACACAGGTTGTAGGTGTGCATTCCTGAAACGGCATGGCCACGCAGTGGCCCTGTGGTAAGATGGGAAAAGGAGGGCAGACACCCACGAGCATCACTGAACGCCACACACTGCCTAGGGCACATTCCTCTTGGTGTTAAAAGTGACCCTAAAACATTTCCCAACTGAGACCCGGGATCTAGAGAGTGATCTACCTCTTGTGTTTGCAGCCCCCTTGCCAGTGGAAGAGACGTGCACAGGATCCCACTGACCTCCCCTGATCTTTAACCTCGCTAACACTTGGCACCAGGGAGTCAGCAGGTATTCATGAATCGTGTCCATTAGCATGAAAACCCACAGATATGTCCTCTCGTGTGGCACATCAAGAGATACCTCCAGAGCCATGCAGCAAAGCCACTTGGTCCCTGTCCTCTGCCGACAGGCTTCACTCCGGGCCCTCATCATACCGCCTCCATTGCCTTGGTTCCCAAACTTAGCCACCGGGCTTCTTATTGTTTCTACAAATCCAACCCAACAAACGATCTAAAAGCAATCCCAGGGTGAAAGAGCAAGTATGAATCCTCCCACGCCCAAGAGGAGACAGGATCCTGGGTACGCAGTGAGTCAGAGATGCTGAAAGCTGATCTGAAGGCGAACGGTGGGTCCTGGTTCAGGGGTCATTTGGGTGTGGGAAAAGAAAGGCTGGTCAAACAGAAATTGAAACTTAAGACCTGTGTTTTATAAGTATTCATTGTGGAAATTTTGAACAACAGTAAGACAGAAGTTGGTTAAGGATCTGAGCCCCACCAATTTAAACCTAGAAGTAAAGTGAGCTACTTACTCTCTGTTTTGACAACAAACCTAGCCCCCCTTTCAGAGGAGGAAGAATTGAAGCCTAGCGGTGGGTGCGAATAAAGACTTCGAAACATTCGACCTCTGTGCCTCCATCAAGTATCTGCAAGAGCAATTCTGCGTGGGGCATAAGGGTCCGGTCTATACGCGTGCTCACACACACACACATATAAAGTGTTACATACACGTATTTCCTGGAAGTCATCCATTTGCACATGAGCTTTGAAGTTCTACTTCCACAGAAAATTCTTCAAGAGATGTTTCTACAAGAAATCCGTGTAGACTGCGAAGGGACAGAAGTAGACTTCCATAGCCCATGTGTGAACAGATGAAGGCGTCCGGGAAGAGCCCAGGGGAGGGGCGGCAGCTGTGAACCACGAGGCAGGAAAGGTGGATGAGGGCTACAGGGGTCCAAACATCCACACGTGAACCAGGGACTGTCCTTAGGGTGGCTGGGTGCCGTGTCGCATGTGCGTGAGACGGTGACAGCTTTGGCAGACTCGTTAGAGCGGGTGACTTACGTAAGGTGCAGGTTAAGTCAAAATATGGAATAATCGCACAGAGGATAATAAGAAAAGTGCGGGCAGTGATGGCAGTGACTGCGATGTGGGACATTTTTAGAACAATAGTTTTCAAAATTGCTCAGCAGGAAGAGCGCCGAGAAGGCTGGAACATTCATGCATTAGGGATGGTATATTAAAGAAACATGAAGTATTAGAGCCATGGAATGTTGCTATGATAAAATGAAATCACAGCTAACAGGCACTGAGTGCTTCTGTTGGCTGGCTTCTGAGCTAAGTGGTATTTACGGTGGTTTCCGCCACAGTCCCCAGAGCTGATTTCATGGGTCCACTTTACAGACCGGGAAACTGGGCCCAGAGAAGCTAAGCTGTCTGGGTTCTTGTGGCTGGTTAATGCTGGGATTGAGCTTCAGACCCAAATGACCTGAAAAGTTCTGCAGGGTACCACACTAAGAAAAGCAAATTAACCAAATATATATGTTGATGAGAAGTCACATGGACAGGGGGTACCATATTCTAAAGGCTAAGGAAAACATATGCTAGCATTTAAAATAGAAAGACACTGTCTGTACAATTAATTTTTCCTTTGAGTGATGGCAAGATATCATCATGAAGACCCCTTGGTATGTCATCAGGACACTTTCACCTCTTGCATTCATGGACGTGTGAGTGACCCCTCTTCCCATGTCAGGACAGGAAGGAGGTAGGCAGAATGGAGGGTCTCTCAAAGGGGGAGGTCTTATTTCCATCTGTGTTCCACATACATGTGACTGCTAAGCACAGATCCCCAAACACATGTAGCTGTTCCCACCACTGAGCAAGGCTGGCCAGCAAGAAGGAAGAAGCCAGACATTCAAGGAGGAGCCCCCCATTGTCCAGTCTCCGAGCGACCTCTATAGCTCATTCACACCTCGCCTTTCCCAGTGACTACATTCACACAAACACAGCCCTCTGGAGTTCGACTCCTGGTTTCTTCCCATCTTACCCAAGTCAGCACGCCACCCATCTCAGCTGGCGTGGGCGGGGCAACCCTGCCACCAAATACAGCAACCTGAGAAAATCATTCCCTCCCTCTGATTTTAATTTCCCCATCTAGAAAATGATGGATTCGTACCAACAGATCTCTAATCTCCCCGAGAGATTAAACTCTCAGTGTGCGGAGACAAGTGGTAAGAGCCATGGACTGTATTCTCTTCGAGTTTTGTGCTTACGGCCAAGGGCCGCCAGCAAAGCTTCGTGGAAGTGAAGTTTGTGATGCTAAATGAACTCATGCACTCAAATTACACTGTCAAAACTATCAATGCCTTTCCGTGTTTCTACCTTTCCCCAAGAACCCCACAAATTGTGGACCATAAATTGTGTCAGCCTCATGGTCTCAAGTGGTCATATGCACCACCTGGACTACTTTTAACTGGCAACATCAGAGCATTGATAGACGGGCCCCACCTGATGACTCAGCTTCCTCTGTTCCAACATGAAGATGCTACAAAGGTGACGTGCGTTTGGGAGCAGCCAGGATTTGCATTTGCATTTTGATCTTTTCCAGGTCAGAGACAGTCTGCGACAGAGGGATGGTGACCTCTGCGATGCTGAACACTGGCGGGGAGGGGCAGCTACAGCTGGCCGTGAGGTCGTGAAGGCAGAGAGCTAGAACTCGATGACGTGCCATGCTGACGCATGAGATGTCCGACAGCTCCTTAGGAAGGATGCTCTGTTGGGGGTGACTGTGCCCGACTGCAGGGTGAGTAAGGCCCTAAGCATGTTTAAGGCACAGCAGGTTCTGTGTCCTAAGCACATGTCTAACTGATGACATTTTCAGCTTTCAGTAGATGTATGTTCATGTAACCCCACTGTAAGTCAGAGAACACTGTCACACCCTAGGGCTCTCGGCCCTGGTTCCACGTCATAACCGTGACGCACGTATCGGGGATAGCCTCAGAGAGATAAAAATTGCTGTTTCCTCCTCCTCTCTCTCTCTCTTTCTTTTTTTTTTTTTTTTTTTTTTTGGTTTTTCGAGACAGGGTTTCTCTGTGGCTTTGGAGCCTGTCCTGGAACTAGCTCTTGTAGACCAGGCTGGTCTCGAACTCACAGAGATCCGCCTGCCTCTGCCTCCCGAGTGCTGGGATTAAAGGCTTGCACCACCACCGCCCGGCTCTCCTCTCTCTTTCTTATCAGTAACTTCAGGTAAAAGTAAAACTTGTTTTTAATCCACCCACCAGATGACACTTTGTTCAGAATGCTGGCCCAGCGATACACTAAATCATACATCTGCCGATCAGGCACACGCGTCAGGGGGTTAATGGTGGCGGGGTGACGACAAAGGAGCGGGAGGGGAGGAAGGAGGATGGTTGCAGGGTGCTCGCCGTGAGGTGTCATGAAGGTGGCTTGATTAGCTATGTAAACGCACACTGTAAATTGCGGGCGAGCACTAAAATTCAGTTTTTTAAAAAAAGCACAACTGATACAAAGCCAAATAGAGATGAAAGCAGGGCCATCTAAAATGTCCAGTGGAAATGCCCAAGCATGGGGGACTGAGTTCAAATCCCCAGTACGGCTAAGTGCAGTTGTAGCCCCAGGGCGAGGTCCCTGAAGCCTGCTGGGCAGCCAGTCTAGACAGTGTGTTCCAGTTCTGTGAGACAGCTGCCTCACAGGACAAAGCAGAGAGAGCAGAAGAAGACATGGTCTCCACACACATCACATGTACGTATGTACACAGCCGAACATGACTGTAAAATACATACACCTACAGAGTACTGCTCCAGAGGCTGAGGTGATAGGATCACCGTAAGTTCAAAGCCAGCCTGGCTTACACAGTAAATCTGAGGGAAATGGGGCTAAATAGTAAGAGTTTAATTAAAATGGTTAATTAGAGCAGGGAGGGGAAGCTGTCTTGGTGGTTAAAGTACTGTGCAGCCTCTACTCGCAAGCGTGAGGACCTGACCTCAGATGCTCAGCATCCACAGAAAAGCTGGGTGTGGGAGGCTGGAGCGACACCTTGGCAGCTGAGAGTGTCTGCTGCCCCTGCAGGGCATCTATATGTTCCTTACCAAAAAAAAAAAAAAAAACCAAAACAAACAAACAAACAAACAAACAAAAAAAAAACCTTTAAATACAAAGATGCTTAGAGATGAAAGCTGAATGCCAAGATGTCAGTCATCAAAAGGGCAAGGAGTTGCACTGACTTCAGATAAACTGACTTAAACCAAGGAGCACGGTCTAGCATACAAGGGTGGTGGCACACTGACTGAGGGGCCGATTCCTCAAGAAGGGGCAGCAGTTCTTAATGCTGCTCACAACAACAGAATAGCACACTTCTTTTCAACACGGTACAGAAAGCCTACCCATCTAGTGTAATAAGCAGGAAAAGGAAATAAAAAAGAGATCAGGAAGAATGAACAGAATGGTCTTCATCCACAGATAACGTGATTGTCTATGAAGAAAATCAAGATATATTGAGAAACAAGCAAAAAAACAAGTTATTTTAAATTAAAAAGAAATTATAGAAGTGTTACAGGATATGAGGTTAATACATAAAAGCTTTTCTTTACACCAGCAACGAACACAACACTTCTTAAAAGTGAGATGTCGTATAAGTCCAATTAGATGTGTTTAAAAGCTATATGAAGAAAACTCAGTGGAAAGAGAGTCAAGGAAAGCTACATAAATGGAGCGGTATTCCACATGCATGGATAAGAAGATACATGCAACCTGGTTAAGATTTTCGTTCTTCCCAACACGATGTATAGATTAATTATAATCCAACCCAAGATCCCAGCAGGTACTTTGTAGTTATTATCCAACTACTTCTAAAATTTACACAGAGAAGTCAGAGACCCAGAATAAGCAGTATATTATTAAAGAACAAAGAGAAAGGACCGGCAATACCTGACCTCAAGGCTTACTATGAAGGTACAATAATCATGACATTCTAGTATTGTCAAAAAGAGTAGACAAATAGATTAATAAAAAGAACAGACAGCACAGAGGTAGACCTTCTGGAAGGGCTACCCTTCACTGTCCCCTGACAGGATTAGACTCACCCGAGGGTGTCTGTGAGGACATTTTATAAGGTTCAACTGAGGTGGAAGGACCCACATGACATGGCTTGGTGGCGGGGGAGGGGGAGCGTTCTTGGACGGACGGAATAGAAAGGACCTAGCAAATGGAGAGCCAGCGTTCATGTCTCCCTGCGTCCTGACCAGTTGCACCACCTTCCTGTCACCATGAATTCCCTGCCATGACAGACGCTACCCTAAAGCCCAGAGCCAAAATAAAGTCACTTGTCCAAGTATGTTGTTACACGCCCACGCACGAGGGTGCACACACACAATCACACACACAAAGCACACATGAGCATGTACATATGTACAAAAAAAGAAGAGGTTAAGGATGTGAGATCACAGAAAACGACCTAAGCCACTAGCAAAAGCCAACCCAAGAACAATCCAGTTAGAATCTTCCGCATCCTCTCCACTTCCTGAATAACTACAGGACCCAAGGTCACTGCCGCTTTCCCAGAAGCCAGTGCTTGTGGAGTTTGGTCAATGATGAGACATCTCAGGCCTTGCTGGTGGCAACGAAACCGCTGCCTTCATCTTTAGCAACAGCGGTTTCCAGCCAGGCTGCCCCAGGGACAGCTTCAGAGCAGACATCTGACTCACTGCTTGCCAGCCCAAGGTGGGGGGGAGAGGAGAGGGGTGGGGAGAGGGTGCTACCAATAGAGTCTCCCTTGAAAATGAAGAAATACCGAACTGGCTGCTCTAAGTTAAAAGTTCACAGATTAATCGTAAGTTTGGATGCCCCTGTTCAAGTGCAGGCTGTACCCTAAGGTTTGCAGAACCTGGTTCCCTTCTTCGGAGGAAATGGCAGCTGTAAAGTACAGGAGTCTCAGGATGGGCAACTGTGTGCTTGAGATTTCAATGCAACAAACTCATCATGGACCCTCAGCGGGCACCTTCCGCCCCCGGCAGCTGGAAGGACAGTCCCAACTTGAGTGTTTGGACTGTTGGCAAGGCAGATGCCCTGTGTACTCACAGTCTTAATAATAAGGACAGTTCCTTGCATTCAGTCTGAACATAGATGTCTCTTAGTGTTTGTGTTGGAAGCTTCTGGCACCGAAATTTGTGGGGAGGAAGCTCCCCATTCGGAAAACCATTTGAAGACATCTGTGTGGTCAAATGTGTCGTCAGCGGAGACCAAGAACCCAAGAAGAGAAGAAATTTGGCAGGAGGTGTCTCAACAAGGAAAGGGAGAGGAAAATGGGCCTGGGAGGCCATCAGGAAGGAACAGCTAAGAGACGCAGGGCAGAGAGGGGCTGGGATTAGTGGGAAGGAGCTGAGGACCAATAAACCTGCTGATGAAGAAGGCTTGATCCCAGCCTTGTTGAGAAGTAAAGATGGCTATGAACTTCACAGGGGTTTTCTGTGGGCTGTCACATGAGAAACAAAAGGACACCATGCTTCATCCATGGTCCACAGACCCTTCCGTGATGATGAGGGGCCATCCAACATTGTGGTCTCTGGCCAGGTATAGCTATTTGCAGTGCAGCCAATACAATTGCTGGAGGGCCAAGCTCTGGCTAAAGACACCAGGCTAAAGAGCACAGGGGTAAGGAGAGATGGCATAGACAGAAGAGGAGTCCCAGGTCAGGGGGCTTCTAGACCACAGACCTCTGGGGATTAGACCACATCTTGAAGGGAGTTTGAGGCTTAAAACAGGAATGGAAGTGAAGAGCTAACAGGGAAGGACAGACTTTAGCCAAAGTCCTCTCGAGGAAGAGTTCAAGTACACGCCAAGATGACCACAGAGCTGTGGAAGTTTTTGTTTTGTTTGTTGTTTTAAAATAAACCCTCCACACGAGCAAACCAATAAACAGTGTTGGTTTTCTTTACATCATAATTTGAGCTAAAGGATGGCTGCTTGCATCTGGACGCAGAAACTTCAAAGATGAATTCATAACACCAACGGTGGTCACAAACAAGAGGTGGTTAATATATATCTGAGTTGCTGGGTGACTAAATCATTTTCCAGCCCCCACTGATATCTCACCTGAACCTTGTTGCTTCCCACAAGGCAGCTGAGGCTCAAAGAGGTTGCATGTTAAATTCTTAGAAGCTGCCCAAGCTGCCCCTCTATCCATACCTACCTGGCCTTTCTGCTGCGGCCACTTCATGAGGATGCCAACACAAGCCTGGTGTCACAGGAGTCATAGAACACTCTCCCTTCCCTCACCACTGGGTCCGAGCCCCTAATAGCAGCATGTTGAATCCCCTCCCTAGGTCCTCCTATGACTACCTAACATGGGACCTGTTGTACATTAGAAGTAGTACCACTTACAGCTGAGGGCCCCGGGACCACCAATGTCATAATCCAGGATTGTTTCCCAGTCTCTCCACGGCACGCATTACCAAGCCAAGTGCCTCTCCGGTCCCAGGCTCACCATCAGACGTAGATGCAACTGTACACTCATATCTGCCTCTTGCAGAAGAGACATTACTTTGTTCAAGTGAAATACAAAGGAAAGATGGCAGAGCATGTCAACTTCATGTTTCATAATGCTCATGAATTGATTGACATTTTTATGGTCAGGTATTACCAAACCCTACAGATTGCTTTCTTCTGGGGTTTGATTTTGTATTGTTTTGTATAACTGTGTGAGGACTTTGCAACAAAAGATCACAGCGAAGTCACCCACGTGTTTATTTTAGTAACTTCATAAAACAAGAATTAGGATGTTTTAAATCTGTGTGTTATGGGCCAGCAAAATGACTCAGCACCTGCCACCAAACCTAAGGGTCTGAGTTTGAATCCCAAGTCTCGTAGTGGAAGGAGAGAATTCGACTTTTGCCTCTCTCTCTCTCTCTCTCTCTCTCTCTCTCTCTCTCATACACAAGCACACTAAGTAAAATGTAAGTTTTAAAAAATTTAAAGTGTGTGGATTATCTAAAGTTGGGCTTAGACTGACCTTCCCAAAGCTGGCCGCGTTGACGGGCTGGGTGTCATTCTTCTCACAGAAATCCAGGTAGTGCATGTATAGGGCACTGCGAGGGATGCAGACGCCCTCGGCGATCTCATAGTTCTCCTCCAGCCTAGAGAAATAGACACTCAGTGAGAAGAGCAACAGCAACCAAAAGTCTCAGCTCCCCTTCCTTCCGGTCTGGTAAGGTCTCAGAAACAGGGCTCTTCCTCCATGATGAGAAGCCAGGATCACCTATGGGGTCAGCAGGTTCCTTTACGTTTGGTCCTGGTTACTTTTCTAGCCCAAATTCCAGTCCCTCTACTATGAGCTGGCTTGGCCTGACCACACTGGCGAGAAAGGTCCCTTCAGGCCTTTAAAGCTACGCTAGAGCTTGCAGGAGCCCTGCTCAGCCAGGGTTCAAACCATGTGTTCACTCTGAAGCCATTTCTAACAGGAAGATGTCAGAGGCTGTGTGTCCACACCTTAGAGCTTCTCCCCTTGACAAGAGTGGTAGAGAGGAATTATCTGAGAAAAGTCATGGGCAGGCAGAGGTGGCACAGCTGGACAGCCACTGGTCACTGCCAAAGGGCGACTTCATGATCCTAGTAGAGTTGACCTCTGGTTATGCTAGGGTCTTCTTCCTCTGTGCGGTATTCAGGCTGGTAGTGCTATATCCCGTACATTCCTGAGTGCAGGTTAGGGGTTCTGTGGAAGAAAATGTCCACTCTCCAACTGGGTTCAAATGCCAACCTCTTTGTTTATTGGGGTGGTGACCGTGAGCAGGTTCCCTAACCTCAGGCCTCAGTTTCCCTTCAGAAGTGATGACTGATGACTACCTTTTACAGAGGCTGCTGATATCAAACAAAGTGGTATGTGTATTATAAGGACAGGGCCCAGATGTCCTATGAATGGCATTAGGAATCCTCAATTTTCTTTTCCATAAGACACTTTGCCGCACCCAACTCTGTGATAGACATTGAGGACACAGATTAAATATAAATAAGTTTTGAAGCTTTTTTTTAAGTAAACAGAATTTAGGAATCCAAATAAATCCTGCCTCCAATGACATGGATCTGTCAGAGGGTTAAGACACCTCTTCCCACATCCCTGCTGTGGAACACGACACCTTGGAGGAGCCTGGGGTACACACAGCTCATTCATTAAACACTCCAACAGAAAACAGTTCTTCTATGGTCACTGGATTTTTAGGGAAACCATTCAAAAACAAATAAACAAACCCGGAATCAAGTTTAGGGGACACCAGGACGAGTACCTGTTTTCTGGGACCTTTTTCCTTGTTCTTGTTGTTAAAATAAGGCATGATTCTTAAGCAATGGAGCAAATGTCCTCAAATAGCTTCAGCCTCCCTCGGAGGGCACTTGCCAGAGAAGTGGTCCAGCAGTGTCGTAACTCAAGAAGGATGAGGACACGGCCTCCCAAGGGCACCCTTGAAGGGGTGGCACTCACTGAGCTCATTCCAGAATAAGACTAAAAATAAGTCAGCTCAACCATTTCAAACCTCATGCATGAATCTGACCCCAGGGATGCAGGCAATGGCAGGGCCGAGTGCTGAGGGGTCCCGGCCGTTCAGTCCACGGCCCTCTCTTCGGAATGGACCTATGGAGTAGTTCCTGATTCTCATGTTCCAGTAAAAATACCTCAAGCAATCCTTTCTAGAGGACCAAATACCCTGAGACTGGGGGAGTATCCAGTCACTTCAGAATCCATGAAGTCCCACATATCCCTCAGCACAAATAGGTGTCTGGTGTTTGATGGATGGGTCATTTCAATCATTTATCATTTAACTCAACCATTTAACTCCTTCAGCGAATGTGTATGACCTTATCACTCTCCAGACACTGGGCCATATCATGGTGAGCAAAATGGGCCTTGATGGCATACAGTGAGCAGATTCACAGTAAACAGAGGGGTAGAGATGGGGTCTTTAATTCAACACACACTTCCTGAGGGCTAAGCAGTGATCTCATCATAAGGAAACAGGTTAGCATGGCCCCTGAATCAGGATGGTATGCATATTCACGAAATGTCCCACATTAAAACATAAACAAATTAAGGAAACAATGGCAAACAAAATGAAGCCGTTCCACACCAGTGCAAGTGTCCTCGGTGCTAGCAACGGAACTCTACCTGGGTTTCACCTGGGGAAACTGGCTCCAGGTACAGAGGAGGCTTCTTGAAGCTGTCCTGAGCTTTGGATCTGGGATGAATGAAGATCAACCTGCAAGTTTAGCCAAGATCCCTAAATGCTGCTCACAGCATTGCTTCTCTGTAACTTCAAAGGCCCAGCTGAGGCTCAAACTTTAAAGGAACCACGTAAATGAGGCGGCTGTCACCACTAGGGGAGGGGGGTGTGTCTCACAGGCATGCTTTGTTTTGCCTAAGCACCAATGGCTCAGCTTTTAAACCCCAGGACTTCGCACAGAAGAATCTAGATTCCTGGCTTCTTATGAAAAAGCTGAGGTCTGGCAACCTGGACCAATATTCCCTCATGACAACAATGGGCCAGGGTGACATGTGCCCTGGGGTTGGCCAGAGTCCTTACTCCTCCCCTTCCTTCTTACACCAAGTCTGTTTTCTGTCCCTTTCCTGGCTCCTGTGGGCACTTGTGTTGGCAGAAGACATAACCTATGTCCTAGTTCACTCTGGAGTCTGGGGAGAATGACACAAGAAATGAGAATGTGTTACTACTACAGCCTCCCTACCACAGATGCTTCTGAAGAGGGAGACCCTGCTTAGTGTGTAGATGGGAGTGGATGACTATGGCTCCACAGACGACTTCGGGTTGAAATTTTATAACAGCAAACAACAGCTCAAATTCATGGAGTTTGTTCTAGGTGCCAGGCACTGGGTGGCCAGGGTTATTTTCTTTTAATTCTCATAGTAATCACATAAAAGTCAGGCATGTTGACACATGCCTGTAACCTTAGCACTCAGAAGGATGGCGTGGGAGGGCATGGGGTTCGAGGAGCGGTTAGGCTAACGGTGTGTGCAAGCATGGCCTGAGCTACACAGTGACAGCCTGAGTTAACAAGAAAACCCAAGTGAAGCAAAAGCAGAACAGAAAAGCCCTATGAAGTAGGCAGTATACCAACCTTTCACATCAAGAGACTAAGGCTCAGAAAGTAGAATTCATTTGCTAATGTGACCAGCGATTAACTTTTCTCACTAGAAGCCTTTTCTACTGTTGCAGTTGGTGGAGGCTCCAGGCAGGCGGAACAACAGAGACCAATAGATGTGTCGTGTGCTCTGAATGGTGGGTCATCTGCCTGAGTGGGAGGAGGGCTTGCGAAGGGAGACCGAAAGAAAAGAGCTAGGCTCTGCTCATGGGGGCTAGGGATGGCTCATCGGGGCTAGGGATGGCTCATGGGGGCTAGGGATGGCTCATGGGGGCTAGGGATGGCTCATGGGGGCTAGGGATGGCTCATGGGGTCTACGGATTGCTCATGGGGGTTAGGGATGGCTCATCAGGGACTAGGGATGGCTCATCAGGGGCTAGGGATGGCTCATGGGGGTTAGGGATGGCTCATCAGGGGCTAGGGATGGCTCTTCGGTTAAGAGCATTTACTGCTCTTTTTCTCAGAGGACCCAAGTTTAGTTCTCAGCAACCATGGCGGGCAGATCACAACTTCTGTAACTCCAGCTCCAGGGATCCAACACCATCTTCTGACCTCTACAGGCAGGTCTGTGCATATGGTACACACACACACACACAACTCGGTGTGTGCAGTGCTTGTTGTAAAGCCTGAGAACCTTCACTGTGAAGCACGACCTCGGATCTCCAGAGCCCATGTTTTAAAAATGAGCAGGGAGGTGTGTGTGCGTGTAATTCCAGAGCTGGAAATGCAAAGACGGGGGGGGGGGGGGGGAGGGGGGGGGGGGGGGGGCTTTGGGACTGGCCAGCCTGCAGACCAAACCAGTGAGTTACAGGGCCAGTGAGGGACTAAGCAACAAAAACATAACATGGAGAGTAATTGAGAAAATGGGACAGGATACCCGATGTCAACCTCTGACTCACACATGCACTCACTGTACACACACGCATGCACGCACGCACGCGCGCGCACACACACACAGACACACGCACACACGCATGCACACAACTTTCAGCTCTTCTTGCCTGATTACTTCTAGAATGCTCTATTAACCACAATAATAATGTTGACAAAGGTTAAGAACATTAATGTAAAGTTAATAGGTTCTGTTAACTGATAACCGAGTATAAAGAACACAAAAAAGCAAGAAAGTAAACCCCACATCTTAGATTTATGAGTGTTCCATTAAACTATTTCTCTAAATTAACATAGGTTTGACTTCAATTCTTCAGGCCATTGTGTGCGGGACATTTTCCATTCTAATACACCGACATAAGAAATCGGGCAGCCAGGACTTGGTGGAGAGCAGAGGGTGTCCCTCTGTGCTGTGTTAACGTTGTCCTAAGTTTACTTTGGCCCAAACAATCCAAGGATTCAGGGGTAAAGCAAGCTTTTCAAGCCATTTGGAATCTGTTTGTGGGATGCTTTTAAATGAGAGAGCACCCCTCTCCCTGTTAAGGGACCAGAGTGGCATAGTTAAAGGTGGCAGGACCTCTGAGGTGGACGACCAAGGATAACTAGCAAAGTTGGGTTAACTGGTATTTTTCGCATGGATCAGCAAACATATGAGACTATCTGGCAGCACTATACTAGTTCAGGCAAGAAGTACTAGGTCTATGTTTCATTAACTCCCATGGGAGGCCTGACCCTTTCTGAATGGAGATGGGAGAGGAGTGGATGGGGGAGGGTAGGAAGGAGGTGGGGGAGGGAATGGAGGAGAGGAGGGAGAGTAGTCATTACGTGTTACTAAAGTCACGATGTCTGCATTTCTACTTACTATTCTGTTTGCTTGCTAAATCTGACCAAGAGATCAGGACTGAAATACGGCACTCAAGGTGATACACAGCACGTGAGATAAACCCCTAGCAACAACAAACTATTTGGATCTGCTCAATCAAAGTCACGGTTCACACAGGCTGAGCTAATTAAGCCACTACCTTGAAAGGCCAGCGCCTGCTAACCTACTACGTTTCTGTCGGGTTCTGTCCCTGTGACTGGAGCGGCTGAACCCTCGAGTATCCAGGTGGCTTATGACTATGAAGCATTTTAATAAGCTCTGTGAGTGATGGGTGTAATTGGCACGGAAGGGCACCTTTGATGCTAGAAGGATGCTCCAGGAATAGTATTGTGACGCTGTCCCTCAGACTGCCTGGCAAAACCTAGCGGCTCGGCGTGTGCACTGAAGTTACTAATTGGAGCATCCGCTCCGCTGACAGAGGCGGGAAAGAGAGAAAGCAGTTAATTATTTCTCTTCATATCTGATGATGAATTTCCCCCTTCCCTCCCTCTTTTAGAGGACATCATTAGCCCGGCATGGTGGGTGAACAATGCTGCATTTCACCTGGATTTTTTATTTTACTGCACACACATGCACACACATACAATTCTGGACTTGCTCTATTTTCTTACCTTCTATTTAACAACTTCATTGTATTTGAATTGAGCCCATGCTATTATGGGCAGATAATGAACTCGGTCACCAGCTAGCATGAGCCATTATCTGAGACACACATTTCTTAAGGAGACCGCCTTGGAAGGCTTCAGCCTGTGGCCTCCTGAGACACAGGGAAGCAGCTTGGTATCAACGCTCTCAAGCAACAGAGAATGTTGTGACGCCCGGAACCGCTTCTCTTCTGAGCCACATTTTTACCTAACAGTTTTTTTTTGTGTATACACATGCTGTCGGGCAAAGTGTCCACCTCTTCAGTTATTGCTCACTTATCTAGAAATGCTACAACAGGTCTACTTTACCAAAGCAGGATCTAAAAAATACATTCCAAAAATAGAAAAGCAGAGATGGCCATAGAGATTGGACACTGTATTGTTTTGTTTGTATTTAGAGATAGTGTCTTACTATATGTCTCTGACTGTCCTGGAAATCACGATGTAAACCATGCTGGCCTTGAACTCAGAAAGATCCACCTGCCTCTGCCTCCTGCATGCTGGGATTAAAGGTGTGAGTCTCTATGCCTGGCTTGATTTTTTGTTTGTTTGGTTGTTTGGAGATCTGAGATTGCAACAGTAGGAATTTGCTGAGCAATGAGAGCCGGGCAGTGTTCTACACCTTCAATGGCTCCACACTGCCTCCTCACAGAAGTCCAGGTTCCTTCCCTGGACATCCAAGGCCTCCACTGTCTGACCCCTGACTGATTCTCCAGCCTTCACTTGCCCCATCCCTCACAGATACCCTCTCTTCAGCTACTGAGCTGTGCCCTGTACCTTAAATACATTTACCATAATGTACCCATGCGTGTTATATGCACCCATATGTGTCATATGCACCCATGCGTGTCATATGCACCCATACATGTCATATGCACCCATACGTGTCATAATGCACCCATGCGTGTCATAATGCACCCATACGTGCCATAATGCACCCATGTGTGTCATATGCACCCATACGTGTCATGATGCACCCACCATACTTGTCATGATGCACTCATACGTGTCATGATGCACCCATACGTGTCATAATGCACCCATACTTGTCATGATGCACTCATACGTGTCATGATGTACCCATACGTGTCATATGCACCCATGCGTGTCATAATGCACCCATGCGTGTCATAATGCACCCATGCGTGCCATAATGCACCCATAGTGCCTGGTGGCAGTGAACCAAGTACACAGCAGTAATGTCCTAAGAACAGAACAGCAACCAAAGGTTGTTGTCTGCGGCATCACAGTCATCCTGAGGGCAGAGTGGAGGCCCTTCCTCCCGTGTATGTGCTGATGCAGGGGTGACATACCAACTGTGCTGTCGAGTGCATGTGTGTGTGTGTGTGTGTGTGTGTGCATGCGCATGTGTGTGTGTGCGCACATATGTGTGCGTGCGTGGTGTGTGTGTGTGCGTGCATGTGTGTATGTATGTGTGCACGTGCATCCGTGTGTGTGTGTGTGTGTGTGTGTGTGTGTGTTTGCGCGTGTAAGTCAGAGGATGACTCATGGAAATCAGTTCTCACCTTCCACTATGTTGGTCCAGAGGTTGAACTCAGGTCCTAGGCTGGGTGGCAGGTACATTTACCCACTGAGCCTTCTCACCAACCCACATACAGACGTTCTGGTAGACAATGACTGCTACAGGTGTGTTTATCATCTGCCACTCTAAACGATGACGTCAGAGCTCCTGGAGCTCACGCGCCTACACCAGCAACCCTGTCACTGGACTGTGCTATCCTCTCCTGTGTCAGGTTTAATTCTCCCGATTTCCTCATGGCCGGAGGGGCGATCAGCTGTAACACATACACCACACGCATGTCTATGATGCTCACTCAACAATGCAGTGGCCTAAGACCTGTGTGTCCCAGGACGTGTGTCTGCGGCTAGTGCGTGGCTATGGCGGCTCTGCCCATTCTGCAATTTTAGGGAACTTGAGTGACTTTGAGAGACACCATCTGATGGGGTGGAGGAAGCACTGCCCTGGTATGTCCCGCATCTGCAGATCTGGCCAGTCCAGAGCGGAAAACGGAACGAGAGTTCTCTCTGCCTTTGCAATGACTACCTGGGCTGGAGCACAGAACCATCTGATCATCCCCCGGGGTTGCTTACAACTTCCCAGAGGCTTGGGTTCAGAAACGTAGGTGCAGTGGTCTGCCCAGCTGTCGGGTATCCACGTCTATTACTTGGGGTCTTACAATTCTCACAGGCAATCAATGCTTCTGTCAGGAGGAGGCCAGGGACGGGAGGCTCCGAAGCTAAAGGGATTTTGACACAGTCTCCGTCTTCTTCATCCATTCCCCATCTCTACCTCTCCTCGCCTTACTGTGGCCAGTGGGGCCCCAAAGATCATCTTTGTGGGTCTCCTTACACCCCTGGGGAGGGTTCTCCACATGGAGCAGAGTCAAATGAGCAGAACCCCAGGCAGACCTAGGAACCGTGTCCTGGTCTAAAATACTGCGATGTTCAGGTTTAAAGGGTCAACTAACTGCAGCCTAAACTCACCTGGGGCAAGAACTGGATGAGGGATGGCCCAACTCCAGCAGGCCTGTGGGTGTGTCTGTAGCTGGTTGTCTTTACTGTTAGCTAAATCCACTGTGAGTGGCCCCACTCTCTAGGCTGGGCCCTGAACTGTACCATTAAAAAAAAATAGCCAAGCAAGAGCAAGTAGAAAACCTTCATGTTATTTATCTCCTCTCTTCTGAACTGTGGATGTGGGGAGACGGGCTGCTGGAGTCCCTGGGTGGACTCCTTCAAAAGGATGGACTAGAATTCTGAGTAGAGAAAATCCTTACTCCCTGCTGTCTTGCTTTTGGACAGGTTATTTCCTTAAATTTAAAGAGGGGGAGGGAGGCTGAGGAAGAGGAAGAGGAAGAGGGAGGAAGAGACAGAGCACATGCGTACCCATAGAGACCCAAAGAGGCACTAATTAGATCCTCTGGACCTGGAGTTCCAGGTGGTTGTGAGCCACTCGAGGGGGGCACTGGATCTGAACACAGGTCCTCTGCAGAGGCAGTGTGCTCTCTTGACCACTGAGCTGTCTCTCCAAACTGTCCAGGCCGTTTGTCATAGCAACAGAAACAAAACAAGGACAGACATCCAAGTCTGGCTTTAGAACAGTGCCAGGTCTAGCAAGTCACTGGTGATTTGTGAGAACATTTTAAAGAGAAACACTGAATCTATTTGATTTCACACTAATATCAAATATCAACAGCCCATCAAAAAAGGGAAAATGTTCACACTTCCAGCTACCCTCGCCAAGAAAGCGACACCTCACTACCTCATCTTCAGCCTTCTGGGTACTGGGGGACCCTTACATCTTATGCTAGTCGCTGAGGAGGAGACTGCCCCAACCCTGACGGTGCACAGGCTCAGGAAGGGCACAGCAGTGGGTGCAGGAGGGAGCAGGCCACAGAGGAGCCATGCATTGGCAGCAGGTCAGCCGGCATGGCCCAACAGGGCCGCTTTCCATTTCAAAATCTCCAGTGTGAATAGGGGTGATTGTGTGGCTGGGATTCCAGCGGCGCCCAGCATCCCCAGTGAGGTGGGATTTACTCACCCCCATGACCGAGGTTGCTGGAAAGGGTTTGGCAGGAGCCCTTGGACAACATTTGCCTGTTTTCTGCTGGAAGCTGCCTCCAGATCATGTGGCCCCGATTCTTTTTGGCTGCTTGGCAGTTATGTTATTTGTTCCTCCGAGGAGGCCTGGTGTCTCCAGGGTGGTGGGGAGGGGGCTTGGGAGGGGAGGGGCCAGAGGAGAGGCAAACCATTCCTAACCCAGTTATAGTGGCAAGCCAAATCGTGCCAGGGAGGCTGGGTGCTGCCAGCCTGGCACAGCAGCTCCCCTCAACACCCCTCTGGGTGCACAGTGCCGCAGGAGACAAAACAGCGTGAAGGACCTGAACGACTGAGACATAAGATTCCTACACAGAGAGATTCCTAGGCTTGTGTGTCTAAATCCTTTGTAGTGCAGGGAAAGACAGAGCTGGAAACTGGGGGCAGAAAACACTGCAACTCCATCACCAGCTACTCTTCTTCATGCGCGCACAGAGAGGCCCTCCCCAGGGCTACAGAGGCCCCATGTGGAACCTTCTGTGGGGTCCTGTTTATAATTCAGGGGTGACATTTGGACAGACCTAAATACCTAGCATGCGGGAAAGGGGCCGGCTCTTCAGCTGTTCTCCAGGCAGCACCGTGCGCCACTTAGAAGGAAGCTCATTCTCTTCGTCTTCAAATGTGGGGGGAGGGGCGCACGCACGCACCATAGCAGGTGTACAGGGTCATTTCTGTCCTGCCATGTGGTCTCCATAGCTCAGACTTGCGTTGTTAGCTTGGTGACAGGTGTGTTTGGCCCCCGAGTTACCTCCTCATCCTGAGGTTAATTCTTTATTAGCTAATCCGGCGTGACATCAGGATGTTAAGAAATAAAGTCAGCTGTGGATCTACAGAGTTTGGGGCAATGGTGTAATACATCTGTGTGCCTCTTATAAGGAGGATAGAAATAAAATAAAATACAAATTAAAAACAGTACAAGATTCCCTGGGTGCGTGCATGTAAACACTTACACACACACACACACACACACACACACACACACACACACACGCCTTACTGAAAAGTTATTTCTGAGAAAAAGTAGAATAACTACAGTGAAAATGGACATTAGCCTAATCTTCGGTTTCATTTTCTGACAAAAGAAAATGTGTTACTTGCGTTAATAATAGAAGAAACAGGAGGCACCTGTGACTACATGTATTTCCTGGCCTTTCCATGATCATTGGATGAAGGGGAGAGGAGGAGTTTGCAGACAGCGCTGCCGAACCAGCTCAGATTAACCTCCGAGCTCCCGGGCAGCCAGAGAGAAAGGGAGACGCGCTGTAAATCGTATTGCTGTTTTCTGTAGGATGAACCTGCACCTAGTTCCTTCTGAGAGACAAAGCTTTAGACTGGAACTATATCACAAAAATAATAACTACTCACGAGGGAGCTTTATGGAGGGGTGGGTGGGGTTAAGTGTGATGTCCTACACGTTCCCTCCATACACACGACTTCTCCCTCATCAGGATTTTGGTTTTTGTGTGTATGTCTTGAGACAGTATGGTGTAGCCCCTCGAACTTGATACGTCAGAGGGTCGCCTTAAGCGCCTGGTCCTCCTGCCTTCACCTAGTACATGCAGGGATAAACGACACACGCCCCTCCTCTGTACCACAGTGTTCCTTGCACACGCCCCTCATCTGTACAGCAGCATTCTTTGCACGCTACATGGCTGTGGTGCTTTGAAGGAGCCCAGTCTGCTCCCTTCGTGGGATGCTGGTGTGTGTGACCAGACTACTTCTGTATTAACACTATGACTGGCACAGGGAAGTGGGCTTCTGGGGCTGAGTCCCGGGCCTAGAGGGAGTCATCCTTGGCAGACTATGACGAACACTGCCATTCCTGGAGCAACATGCTGGCCCATGGCTTAGACCTGGGTGGTGATATGGCTTCTCTGCTTGACTGACAGGGGCTTATCTCCGAGAGGCTGTGGGGGGCCTCAGAACTGCCCGAGAACTGTTCCTCTCTTCCCAGCCCAGGTCCTCGTCACCTGCTCCAGTGCTCCATGTGGATCCTGGGCACAGGCTGAATGCCCGCTGTGCGCTTGCTCATCCTGAAAAGTGGAGAGCTGGGCTGCAGCCTCAGGCCACTGGAGCGGTCCTGTCTGCATGTTCCTCTGGCCTGGCTTCTGCAAACCGCGGTATCACGGACTTTGCCCCCACACATCTGTCCACGGGCGTGTTACCTCCAAGAAGCTGTCCCTTACTGCTCATCACAATAGTGTTGCCACCGTCCTTTGGTGCCACTGAGTCGTCCCACAGCACCCACCTCGGGCTAATATGTGCCTGGTTTTCTTTGTGGTCCCTTAAAAAATTATCACTGTGGGCATAGCTCAATTGGTAAAGCACTTGCCTAGCTTGCCCAAGGCCCTGGATAAGCCAGGTGTTAGTGCCTGGCCAACTCTGTAACCCCAGCACTCAGGATGTAGAGGCCAAAGAGAGTTCAAGGGCAGCCTGAGCTACAGACCCTGACTCCAAAAAAAAACCAAAAAACAAAAAAAACTGAACAGTTCTGCTTGCCTCTTCTACATCTTTCTTATCCCAGAATAGGACCAGCCCTGACACATAGAAGGTATTCATTAAGAACTACTTGAATTTAGTTAATGACTGAAGCTATATTAACATACAATACAAAGGAAATTGGAGACTGATTTGCTATTCCTAAAAGAACATATTTTCAAATTTGCTTTGCCAATTGGAGGATGAAGTCAGTTCTAGAATGATCCACTTGCCTCATCACAGACAAACAGACGCCACAAGGTGAGTTTCTTCTAGTATCTTTTTGATATTTTAAAATGAACTGTTTCAGGTCACTAAGAAGAAAGTATTGATGTCTTGTGTTTCTAGAAATCCCCACACCCAAAAGCCTCTGCACGGCTGCGTCATTCCTGTGGTGGTGCCATGGAGCATAACTGGCATGACATTTGGAGACTACTGCAGCAGCAGCTTTGCTAGGGGAAGTAGATTTACTTTTGGCAGGGTTGGGGAGAACAGTACCTCATACAGCCAGACTGACCGCAAACTCACTGCACACAGGGAGGCGTGCTTCTAACCTTTTTGCCTCCACCTCCCTCCTATGTATGACAGCATGAGCTACCACAGGTGGTTCATCATGTATAAAGGATCAAAGCCAGGCCTTCTGTATGCTAGGCAAGCACTCAACAAACTGAGCCAAATCCCCAGGTCACAGTCTTTAGGCTAATGCTTGCAGAGGCAGAGGAAGACAAACAGGGAGGGAGGGAGCGTTCTGAAGGATATGGGCTCCTCATAACAGCCATCAGCTTGCTCTCACCAAATATCAATGGTGGCTTCCAAGACTCCTTTCTAGGCCTTTTCCTTGTCCCTCTTATTTGTCCATGTGTTCCTTCTCACTGAAGTTCTGCTAAGCAAGCTGACTGCGGAGACCCCGGATGGCAAGCTGACTGTGGAGACCCTTGAACAGCAAGGTAACTGTGGAGACCCCTGGACGGCAGGCTGACCGTGGAGACCCCTGGACGGCAGGCTGACCGTGGAGACCTCTGAGCAAACTGAGATCTATCCCAATGCCTTCTCCTCTGTCACCTTCCCTTCCTCTCTGCAATCACCAGCCCAGAGACGGAAAGATGAAAGTCCTCACAGCCCCAATCTGAGATCTCAGTCCTTCCAAGCACCAGGCTGGCACTTAAGAGTCCCCGCCAGATCCCTGCCTCCTCCACTTAAAAAGCAGTAGACGACCAATGCTATAACTGTCTCGGTTTTATGTTCCTCCTCTACAGAACGGATGCAGCAATACGAAGGCCACTGACTTAGAATGACATAGGGCGTGTAAGTGAGCCCCGCACATAGGCTGGCAAGGAGTCGACGTGAGTACTTTCCCCTCTCCTGGGTTCCCTGAGTTAGACTGGTAAGTGATAGCCTTCAGTTGCCAGGTTCTCTGAAGCAAGGGTCTCAGGTCAGAGAGCTCAAGGGTTCAAGGTCACAACATAATGTTGAAGTAAAGCTTCGAGAAGAGGGGCTCGCTGTACATGTCATCAAGTCCAGGAATCTCAAACACTAACGGGAAAGTCATTCTAGAGGACTACTTTTGTTAACGCTATAGTGTTAATTATATTTCCAGCAACTGTTAATCCACTCGGGGCTCCTAGGTTAAGGATGAACAGACTTGCACTTCTACCATTTACTAAAACTTCATCCATTATAATAACAGATTCTATTAAAACTCGGAGGCAGAGGCAGGTGGATCTCTGTGAGTTCGAGGCCAGCCTGGTCCACAGAGCTAGTTCCAAGACAGGCTCCAAAGCTACAGAGAAACCCTGTCTCCAAAAACCAAACCAAAATAGAACAAAACAAAAACCCACTTTAAAAAAAAATCACATGAACTCTAATCCTTACCAGTGTTTTGACAATGGAAAAATATTTACCCCCAAAGACAGACATATGAACACTCAAATCACCAGGCCAGAGCTAAGGTAAGCCCTTTGCATTGGTGAGTTACCAAATGTCAAGTAAGCATGACACCACCCAAACAGCCGCGCGATAGGCTGCCCTAGCTAGAAAGGTCTGTGCGGCTCGCATTGGCTCGCAGCCGACACTTACCATTGCAGAGTGGCGGGAGTGGAGTGGGGCTTGGAGGCTCTGTTATTTTCTTTTTCCTCATCTGTTAAAGGAAAGAAAAAAGGAGTTGGCTTCAGTTGGCAACGGGAGGAAGTCAAAGGCAGCTCGGTGACCCCAAGTTTCGAAAGACCGGTTTTCCGCAGAAACAGCGACATCTTGGCATTTCCACCATGCTAGTCTTGTTGCACGCTAATACAAACACAAGGAAAACTTGGACTTTTTCAGACAAGATCTCACTGTGCAGCCCTCATCATACACAGAACCTGGAACTTACTATGTAGACCAGGCTATACCCTCAAACCCAAAGACATCCACCTGCCTCCCAAGCCCTGGAATTGAGGGTGTGCACCACTACACCTGACACAGAAAACTGATTCCTACAGAAGGCTCCAGTCCACTTTTCTTCTTGTGGCAGCTGCAGTTGGTCTGACAAGCCGCCCTCCGTCGTCACAGACTTCTAAAATGCCCCAGTCAATTAAATATTTTGGACATCTGTCTCCATGGTTTGAGGACTTAAGAATAAGCATATTATCCTCCCTCACTGCTACAGAATGATCTCTTGTGTCCCTCCGGTAGGCCTTTAGGAAATTAGCCAACCCCTTCAGCTCCCTTTGACTCGGATCAAAGTTTTTATGAAAAGACCCCAGAGAATCGCTTTGTCCCTTCTGCCCTAAGCACATGCCAGGAAGGCTCCACCAATGAGCCAGGAAATGGCTTCCACCAGAGACAAACCTTCAACAGATGCCTTGGCCCTGCTGCCTTTAAAAGCAGCTTGAGTTTTACTGAAGTGACAGGGACAGACTTAGACATTTGTCATCTTATCTCTTCGTGACCCCAATGGGGCACTTTAGGACCATGAAGGCTGTGTAGGAATTCAGGGGAGCCAGAAGGGGCAGTATGGCAGGCTGGAGTCTATGAGTCATGTAGCCTCTTTTATAAAGGGCTGGAGAGTCAGCAAGGTTCTCAGTCTAAGAGGAAAATCAAGAATATTTTGGATACTAAGATCAAATTCACATCAATCATCCTACCTTAGCCTTCTTGAGTGCTCAGATTAAAGAATTTGAGCCACTGTGACTTACTCAGAATTGGTACAAGAAAGAAAACAAATCCTTGCTCCCCCACGTTTTTTTCAAAAATTCAAAGTACGGTAATTACAATCACGAATGTCTGCAGCATGTCTACTAAAGGGAAGAATAAAGTTATTTCAGACGGGCGCTTAACATTTCTCTTCATTGGGATTTAGTTAGAATTCCCCAATATCAAAAAAACTCATCCGTAAAAGTCACCTATCTGTAAAAGATTTCATCTAGCCAAAGAGCCATCAGGCCAGTCAGACCACAGGGTCCTGATCGCTAAGTCCTTCAGTGCAACAGTCCCAGCAATGGATTAAGTCTCCGCCCACCCAAGAGCTATTGTGTCTTTCATCCATGTCTCAATGAGGATCATTAAGTGGAAGATCAACACAAAGTCTCTAGATCCACAAATTTAACCCAAGAAAACTGCTACAGCCTCAGATAGTTTCAAAAGAAAGTCATATACATGTATGGAAATACATGATGAAATTCATTATTTCATACAATTAGCACATGCTAAAAATTTGGCTTTTAAGAAACTGTTTGGCTGGGTGTCATACATGCCTGTAATATCCAAACCCAGAGAGCTGTGGGAGGAGGGTTAGTGAACGGGTCATGGTCAGTGTCAGGAGATGTTCGTAAGGTCGGGATGACCTGAGTTACCATGGACCCCATGGCAGAAGCAGGGAAGAAGCTCCTGGAAGTTGTTCTCTGACCTCCACACGCACTCCATAGCATGGCACTCCGCAACACGGATGAATGTGTGTGTGAGCGTGTGTGTGCGTGTGTATGTGTGTGTGACAGAGAGAGAGGTGTCTGTGTGTGTGTGTGTGTGTGTGTGTGTGTGTGTGTACATGGCTCATCTGGTACACAGTGGGATGATGCCTCAAAGATGTGCAAGGCCCTGGGTTTCATTCTCAGTATCTCAAGCAAAGAAAAAGAAGGGAAAAGAGAGAGAGAGATGAAAGAGAGAAGGAAATCATACTGACCAAACCTACAAATACACTGAACAAAAGCTGGCACAGAAAACTTCCATAGAAAGGAGCTGATACTTGTGAAAACAGCTTAAATAAGAATGTAGATGGTGTGAGGCGCTGGAGGCAAACAGCGGTGTCTGCCCATCTGACGGTGTGACACAATGCTGTCATCTACAAAGTCTGTGCTCAAGAACTGTTTAACCAAGCTGCCCCCCGAAATCTCATAATAGTCTGCATAAGTTCATGCTTTCGTGCCAGGCCAATTATCCTGGATGCACAGATCCAAAAGGCCACAGGTTGGATACATCCCATCAACTTCTTCCTAAAATCTTCATTTGTTTCAGTAAATTGAGTCCAGGAAATATTTTCTCCAAGAGAGCAGATTGGTATCAGTATAATTCTGATTAGAACATGGGGTTGGAAAAAAAACCTTTTCCCACATGGAAAATCTGTGAGAGACTCTCTGGCCAGTAAAGGAATGGGGAAGAGGCAGCAAACTTGTAACTGGGCAGAATGGTGGGCTGAGGACAAGGTCAATGCTGAGGGTGCAGACAGAAGGCAGGGAGTGACAGGGGCCTCTGAATCCCACACTGCGCCTCTCGTCAATGGGCCCCCAAATCGCTGCCTCTCTGTTCTGAAATCCAATCCCATTCCCCAGCTAATAAAACCTGTATCCATCGGGTGTTCTCTCCTCTGTCTCCCAAGCTACAATATTGATATAAACACTAAGAGTTCTCAGGCACAAAAATGTCAGAATCCTCAACAGACTGAACACTGTGTCATCTGCTTTGACACCCAGATCCCCTTCTAAATGGTTCTTGTTCCTTCCAGCCTAACTTGGGCGGCGTCACCTGCCTGCAGGCCTCTCCCCAGCCCTCAACACATCTGTTTCTGTTCCGCTGCACCATCTCCCAGGTGAGCCGTCCAGCCCCCATCTCCTCTCCTTGAGGGCCAGCTCACTCAGAAGGCAGGTGAGCACCCAAGCTACATTTCTTTGTGTCGCCTCCTGCCAGGGCCTCGGAACTTAACACTCTTAACTCTGCTGCCCACAGTTCAAACCACAACAACAAAGGTAGTTTGATAGCATGGTAAAAAACACGTAACTGAGGCTGTCATAAGAATGCAATCAAGCTAAGCTATAGTGGCTTTAAAAAAAAAAGTGACTTCTCCATACAACATGTGACTGCCATCATTTTGACTGAGGTCAGGTGACCTTACTGCCATCTTAACTGAGGTCAGGTGACTTCACTGCCATCTTAACTGAGGACCAGGTCAAGTGACCAAGTCCTGCCATCTCCTGCCTGGTCCCTGGTGCTGACTCTATTTTATATGTGTGTTTTGCAGAGTGCCATGCCTTTGGGAGTGCCCACCAAGAGCATCCATTTTGCCCAATTCTTGTTCACTGTGTGTGTGTGCGTGCATACATGTAACTTAAATGCACCTGTGCTTACTGTTTTTTTTTTTTTTTTTTAATTTTTCGAGACACGGTTTCTCTGTGGCTTTGGAGCCTGTCCTGGCACTAGCTCTTGTAGACCAGGCTGGCCTCGAACTCACAGAGATCCGCCTGCCTCTGCCTCCTGAGTGCTGGGATTAAAGGCGTGCACCACCACCGCCCAGCCTGTGCTTACTGTTAAATGTTATAATTGTCTGTTCATTGTATCTTATTTCAGACTACAAAGCAGTAAGTCTCACGTTTTAAATTGGTATGTACTTTTAAGTCTCTTACATAAAATACTATATATTTAATCCAACCCTGCTTTAAAATACATTAAACTGTTCTCCACTATTGTCAGTCACAGCGAGCTCAGACCGGGCTCTCCAGGCAGGTTCTCTACTGCAGTTATAACTCATCTATTCCCGGTAAACAGCCCCCAACTGCTCAGAGATCTGGGGAATATTGTATTTAAATGTTTAACTATTAAAAGACTTTTCATAACAAAAAGAGACAGGTTGGCTCCTAGGACCAGCACTCTACTTCCAAAGAAGACAGAAGACAGAAGACAAACGGGCACAGAACAAAGTCCATCCATTTTGTTTCAACTGCCAAGCGCTGACCGCTGGGAAAAACTGCCTTTCATCTAAACTGAAGATCTCCAGACAGTGGACAGAATCGCTGGAATGGGCAGCCTAGCTGCTCAGGTCAAGGTAGGCTTGTCTTCCTACAGGTTTCTTAGACCACAGGATTTTCTGGAGCCTGGCAGGCCCTGTGCTACACAGCAAATGGCAAATACGACCTTCAGCGACCATGGAGGACCCTGAGGAGGGGCTCTAGGTAGACAACCAAGTAAGTTCTCTGTTGTTTTTTTAATCAATAACTCAAGTAAAATTTTGTCCTTCTCAAAGATCTCTGATGCAGATTGACAGCTCAGAGGTTCTGTCATTTAAAAGGACAGCCTCACCAAACAAATTTCAATAAGATATTCTCACTCACACTGCCTTTCATAGTCTTAAAGATACTTTTAATTGTGCAAAAATATCTGTCACAGTCATTCTGTTGCTGTTTAAAACTTATGTTTTCATAAACCCAAAAAAATTCTTGTGAGTTCTAGGGAGCCGAATTAAAGGATCTACCTTAAACAGGTCAAATACACCCCTCTCGATTCCCTGGTCCTAAACTTTTCCCCTAAACTTAACTTTGTCCTCTGTTCTGCCAATACCTTAAACAGGTGTAAGAGACACCAGACATTTCCATACCACAAACACTGGACAGGAACAAACAGAGCAGCTACCCCAGGATGTGACCAGCACCCAGCCTTCTCAGGTTCCTCCCCTCAAGACGATGCCCACAAATAAGCAGGAAGCAGTCTTGAAAATCTGCAGTCCCAATTCCTTTAACCTCCCGCCTTTTTTTTTTTTTTTTATAAAAAAAGAGATGGGAATATAATGGTCTGTCTTGTCCCTTTAAGAGACAAACCCCGCCCATTCCCTCCCCCATCCCAGTTGGGTTCTGCTTCTAGCCTGAGCTCCTTTCTTTTCCATCTCTCTCTTGAAGAGGTAGCTTCTCTTCTCCTCTCCCCTTCCCCCCTTTGTTTCTCTCTCTCTCTCTCTCTCTCTCTCTCTCTCTCTCTCTCTCTCTCTCTCTCTCTCTCTCTCTGCTCTTCCCTCTTCTCTTCCCTTTCTCCTCCATAACCTACTAAATAAACTACACCTAAACCCACACTCGGCATGGTGTGCCTATTGGTCTGTCTCTCATCTGCCACAGCTCTCGCCGGTTGTGTGGCTCCCGGCCTGGGATTCGCTGCCCCTCATGGCCCACAGGCTCCTTGGGGCTGGTGTTGTTTTATTTTTACCATTGCACTTATAAATTAAGAAACCAAGTTTTGTGGACAACTCCCATGGTCCAAACAGTCCATAAATGCGGGCTGGTGCTTGGTGACTGGTCCCAGGGTGGCTAGCGGTAATATTTACACAAGAACTGTGAACTCCTGGCCTCCTTCCCTCAAAGGGTGTTACTCCCAGGCCTGACCCTCATAGTTAGGGACTGTCAATTCAAACTCTCCTGAGGGAGTGGCTACTTCCTAACTCACCAAATATGTATTGAATGTCTACTATGTTTGAGCTCTGTGCCAAGTGCAAAGGCTGAGAAATAGTCACAGCCTCGCTCTCTTGAGCTCAGACCATCAGCTAAAAAGGGGGAAGCTCAGTTATCTTCACAGAGTCTTTCTGGGTGTACACACCATACTTAAGGCCAGGCCCTGTGGTCAGCCGTACACGGCCAACACGAGAGGAACTTGGTGATATTTTTGGAGATTTTTATTTTGTTTTGGTTTTGCCTTACAGATCTTTTGCTTTTACATTATTTTCCCATTGTTTTGATGGGTTTTTGTTTTTTTCCAAGCTGTGGAGCCTGTCCTGGAACTAGTTCTTGCAGACCAGGCTGGTCTTGAACTCCCAGAGATCTGCCTGCCTCTGCCTCCCGAGTGCTCAGATTAAAGGTGTGCGCCACCCCCCCACACACACATTTTGATAGGTTTTATTTGTAGGCAAATGTGTGTCTCAGTGTTTGTGTGCATTTCTTGTGTTTTTAATTTGGATCTTTTTTTTTCTCTTTGTTTTGTCCTATCCTGGTTTGTTTCTATTTTATCTTATTTTTAGATCCCTATGTGTGTTCTAATGAGAGAGAGAAAGAAAGGGTGTGCATTTGGTTTGGTGGGGAAGTGGGGAGAATTTGGGAAGAGTTGGGGGAGGGGAAACCATAATCAGAATATACTGTATAAAAAATTTTATTTCAATGAAAAAAATCAGTTAACAAAAGTCTAAGTTCTGGGCAGGCACTGTGGAGGTCAGGTCCAGGATGCTGTGACAGCAAAGCTGGTGGGATGTGAGCCTGGCTTGGGATCTGAAGGAGCCGTCAACCACAGCGGGCAGGAGCGCCTGTTTAAGAAGATGGACTAGGGGCTGGAGAAATGGCTCAGTGGTTAAGAGCACTGCCTGCTCTTCCAAAGGTCCTGAGTTCAATTCCCAGCAACCACATGGTGGCTCACAACCATCTGTAATCGGGTCTGGTGTCCTGTTCTGGTCTTCAGGCAGAGAGAATATTGTATACATAATAAATAAATAAATATATATAAAAAAAGAAGAAGATGGACTAGCCATGAGTGACGAAGACTTTAGGGACTGGTGCTGCCAAGGGCCTCTGCAGCTGACTAGGCTGAAGGGCCACACATCAAGTACAACATCGGGTCAGTGGGATTCCTGGTATCTTTGCTCTCCAGTGCTCACCAGCTGAAGCCGAGGGTAGCACTCAGCTTCGGAGAAACCCTAGGGAAACAGTTGCCTACTCCAGCACAGCACAGGCACCTCTGCGCCTCTTCCTCTACTTTCATCTACCTCTAGGCTCAAATCCCGGCTCTGCAAGTTGTGGCTGGGTGACCCAGAGAAGCCTTTCGGTCTCTTGCTTCCTCCTCTGTAGAGATCAGAAAGCACCAAGCACACAGGGCTCTGACCCCTGCTACAGTGTGCATGCTATCACAGTGTCCCCAGAGCCTCTAAAAGCTGCAATTTCTCCAAGAGGGCAACCCCCCAGGCACCATCCTGTGCAGTGACAGGGTACTATATGGACTCAGGGGCCCCACGGCCCTCTGTCCTCCTCTTAGCTGAGCCCTCGACTCTGGGTAGTGTTGGGACCATTTGAAATCCTGGCCTCCAGCTGCTCTTCCCTGCTAGAGATCTTTACTTTCCTTCTGATTTGAGTTACTGAAAGCTGAGTCAAAGTTGTTTACCAGCTCTGCTTCACGAGCACATGTTGCCTTGGCCTTGAGGATCAGAGGATAAGGTTTTCACCTGTTGGCCCACCTGACTGGGTTGGGTATGTAAGCCTCCATAGCGCTCTGGAATAAAGGCCTTTTTACCAGTGCCTAGATGTCCATGTTCCTGTCTGTGCTGTCTCTGTCTCTGTGTGAGTCTTTGTGTGTTTCAACCTCCAGCCCCTTGCCCGAAATTCGTGAACTGTATGGTAGTGCATAGGGCACAGACAGGCATGGTGCGCTGCAGGGTAGGATCGCTACTTCATGACTGTCCAGCCTATTCCGGCTTCTGAAGGAAAATGCCACAGAAGAGATGACTTATCAACAACATCCTTTCACACACTGCTGGAAGTTGAGAAGTCCACGATGATCAAGGCGCAAAAAGATTCTACATAGCATATGCAGTACTCTGTCTCCTGACAGAATGGGTGGAAAGCTCTCTGGGGCCTCTTCTATAATGGCGCTCATTCCACTCTCAAGGATCCCACGCTCAGGCCCTAAGCCCCTCCCTAGACCTCTGCCTCTAAATCCTGTCACTTTGGTCACCAAGTGATCGACGGCTGCCATGCTGGGCTGCCAGCTCAGGAGGGCGCAGACCTGGCACCACGCCATGCAACACACAGCAAAGGCTCAGAAAGTATTTGTGGAATGAAGACATGATGTGAAAAACACCCAGCTGAGGCTTCAGAAGGCACACAGAGTAACGGCAGCACATGAAGGGCACACTCAGGAGACGCGTAGGTGCCAAGAATACGCTAAGCTCTTAGAGATGCTGTTTGCTTTCGCAGCTGCCCTAGGGAGTGGACGAGTTCGCACACATAGAACGCCGAATGTGTCTATGGTGTTTAGCATTTACTGACAGGAGAGCAAGTTATTAGCATTTTCTCCTCTTACAGAGGGAGAGAGGGAAGTCACATGACTGCTGGTGGCATGATGAGAATGATCACACCTTCTTCTTGTCAGCCTCCCAAGCTTGAACATGTGCGACAAAGCAAAGCCTGGCTCGCTTTCTGGCTGCTGTGATGAGCGGGAGGTATAAAGAACACAGTTCCCACATACTGGTTCTCCCTAGTGGTCCAGCCCCTGTGCTGATTAAATTTGCCACAGCCAGCTCCTGTTCTAGCATATTTCCTGCCTTGAGGCTGATTCGCCAAGTTTAATATGTTGGGAGAGAAAGTCTCTAAATTAATTAATTACCTCTTCAGCTCAAGAGAGGGATGGTTCAAGTTCATGTGAGTCTTGGGTTTCACTTCCAAGTTCTAATTCTATTTCCTTCCATTGTGCTGGCCTGCCCACACCTGGCCAGAACTCACCTGTTGGGAGCGGGCAGTTGGCAAATGTTCCATTTCCCCTAATTCACACCACCTCCATCTTCCTAGACCTCAGCTGATGAGCTGGGAGTGTAAGCACCCAGGTTCTTGGCAGCAGTACCAACCCTTGGCAAAAAGAAATCCTTCTCCCTGTGGGAACAGGGCTGGGTCCCAGACAAAACAGGGATGCTGGCAGCATTGCCCTGAGGAGCCACAGACCTGTTTTCTCTTCCCCTTCTGGGTGAATTCCTCCATAGCCTCTGTCTAGGGAGGGGCCACCTAACTCATGTGAATCCCAAAAGCTGTGTAAGAAAAAAATACTTTCACTACAAAAAAAATCAATTTTTTTCTATGTGAGGGAAGAGAAACCATGCCATAATTTTCAACGATAATGACTCGCTTGGAAAAACTGTGTTCGTGATAACGCAGAGGGTGCTCATCTGCCCACCACAGAAGCCAGCTCCATGAAACCAGGAGGAGAAAGACCCGGAGCCCAGAAGGAAGATGGGCAGAGCATGCACTGTTGATGGGAGTAAGAAACTGGTCATTATGGTCCATTTTCAGTCTGAGGTGGCTTCAAGCGCATCTGTCAGATAAGCTGGCGGCACTGGACCCCTGTCTTCCCCAGCTAGAAGCTGGCGCCTGCTTGCCCGGGCACTTTCTGCCTTTTCTAAGGGTTGAAAAGCTACAGACAATTTGCTGAATAACAAAGCCCTCCACCCAGAATCAAAACGGTGGAGGAGAGCCGAGGCCCAGGAGGCTGGGGAATTTAGGGTGAGGACTATCCTAAAAGACTCTCCCTCCCTGAAGACCTCAGCCCGTGACGTGAGGAGGAGGAAATCACAGGAGTGTAAAGCCCACATTCTGTGCCAGGTTGGCACACCAGTCAGGCTTTGATGCCCACTCTGCGAGGCCGTAAAATAAACCTGAGCACGTGGGCCTTCTTCATCAGCGGAAGGAGAAGAGAACCACTCTGCCATGAGGCTATGAGGAGCAGGCACCCTGCTTTAGAGTGGGGGTGTAGACTAGCTCCTCCCACACGGAGGGGCGTTCCATGAAGTGTCTGTTCAGCAGCAGCCTCACAGGGGCCATACCCGGACTTACAGGAACGACACAAATTCAGGTAACTTGTAATGGGAAGCTGGGAAGGGGCCCAGTATCTGTCTGATTAAATAAACGACGGATGCATTCTCACCCTGGAATACCATGCAGCTGCGAGAGAGAGAGAGAGAGAGAGAGAGGAGAGAGAGAGAGAGAGAGAGAGAGGGGAGAGAGAGAGAGAGGAGAGAGAGCAAATAGAAGAAGAAGGAGAATGCCCTCCATGTTATTTCTCTCCCTCCTTCCCTTTCTTTCTCTCCCACTTCTGTGACAGGGTTCATGTAGTCCAGGCTAGCCTCAATCTCACTGTATAGCCAAGGATGGCCCTGAACACCTGATCCTCTGGTAGCTACCCCCCAAGCAATGGCGTCACAGGTGAGTGCCGCTGTGTCTGGTGGCCTCTAGCTTACCAACATAGAGCGCCAGGCTGACTCAGATGAACACATCAAATCACGGCACAGCACATGCCCACAGAATGTACTGTTATTTGTGTGGAAGAACACGTGTTCACATTTCTTATGTGCATTAAGAAATCCTGGGAAATGTATTTTTAAATGGATGAAAGCAGGGGTGGTGGGATGGTTCAATAGATGAAGGCACTTGCACCCAAGTCTGAGGATGTGAGTTCAAGCCCCAAGACCCACATGGTGAAAGCGGAGAACTGACCCCTGCAAGTTGACCTCTGATCTCCACTAAGTAACTAACTAACTAACTAACTAACTACATGAATTAATGAATGAATGAATGTAATTCAAAGAACAAACAAAAAAAAATGGGTAAAGGTGATCACTGCTGAGGAGCTAAAGTAGAAGGGAGAAGAAAGGGGAGGGGACAGGACTTCTAAATAAGGACTTTTTAAAAAGCATTTTGGCTTTTAAATCGTGTGAGGGTGTTAGCTATTCAAAGCCCTCTAAAACTGAAGACATGACCAAGGAGGGGTCATCTAAAGGAAGAATCTCCTTCCACAGCAAAGTGGTTCGGGGTCTCTAACCGTGATACCTGGTCCAGCTCCAGACTGTTTGCCTCCCTTCCTTCCTGTGCTTCAGCAAGCTCTTCCTCCACCTTCCAGCCCCAGGCCCAGGCTCCAGGCTCTTCTCGATGGAGTGTGGCCATAGGTAACTGAAGGAGGAGTGGAGGGCCCTGGCAGGGGTCAGAGCATAGAGGGGGACACTTTCTTCCCCACCGAGTGTAGGGACAGTGGGTTGGAGAGGACAGACAGACAGAAAGGACCCCAAGGTCAAGCTGGGAGACCCTTGGTGTGAGAACAGAAATGAGGCCCAGGAAGGAAAGAATGTGGGGGGCATATAAATCAAGCTGCATGCTAGTGCCTCGTGGGCAAACTGACAGCCTTGCTTTCCTGCAGGAAGCCTGGCTGCTGACACCCAGGAAGGCAACCCCAGCCTTCAAAAGCAGACAGGGGCTGGGGGAGTGGCCTCATGGTAGTGCACTGGCGTGGCATGCCTGTCGCCGGGTTCTGTCCCCACCACCACGATAATGATCATAGGTGGCGCTGGTGGTGCTGGTGGTGCTGGTGGTAATGGTTATAAAAAGCAACATATAGATTTCCCTGCAGGAGACAGCCCTCATTTCTGACTTTACGGTGTTCTCTGGCCCAGCAACTCTCTGAGCTCTCTCTGCCACTGTCAGGGAGCTTGACGGATTTACGGAGCAGGTCTGGGAGACAAGCCTCCCTGCCCACCACATCCTCTCTCCAGTGGATGAGGCTTAGGAGTTGTCTCATCATTTTCTTCCCTGTTAGGAATTTCAAATAAGATCTAACAGCATTTCCTATTCCCCAGAATCCCTTTTATGAAGTTATGAGACCCCAAATTGGATAATAAACCGAGACGCACTGAGCGAGCTGCTCGGGGAAAGAAAGGAGGCTTTCGCTTACATAACCTTGACACAGGGCGCTATTTTAATAGAACAGCCGTGAGTCACATCACCTTGTGACCCGCTCTGACCCTGGGCTTCCTATGCTGTCATACTGCCGAGTTCAAGCCTTCCCCTGGCTTGTGCTATGAATATCCTGTCACCTCCAGCCATGGTGAGTCAGGAGGGTTGGAAGACAGATCTGGGGGTGAGGTGAGATGTGAGATACAGGAGAACCACCATCAGGACCTGGGAGGAAGGGGAGGAAGCAGGGCCCGGATAGAACATTCAAGGCAAAGAGACTCCTTCCCCACAGGCACCAGAGCACTGCTTGTGTGCAGCAGGCGGGTGGGACAGTCCTGGGGCCCAAAGGGAAGGCTGTGGCTCCCAATGAGATACAGCCTGGAGGCGAGAGTCCTGTGACGCTGAGGTTCTAGGGACATGGCCGCCTGGGGCGAGAGGACTTGGGCACATCTGTGTTAGACCGGCATTCTCTAGTTCCCAGAGACAGAGAGGAGTGGGAAGGACCCCACTGATCTCTCTGGAGTCATCTTACCACCAGAGTCCCTCCAGTTCCCTCCATGACTAACACAGAAAGTCTGTGCCTCATCTTTTCAAATCTGTACCTTGAGGGGAGCCCCGGGGAGGGCCCTCTTAGCTCTAAGCCACATGCCCGGAGACTCAGCCGTGGCCTGAAACCATCATCTTGATGGACCTTTCCTGAAGCCAGTGCTTCAGGGGCACCGTAGCCACCAGACTGACATGCAATTCCTTCTTTGAAATTCCAGGCATCCCATGATGGGGCTGTCTTAGTTAGGGTTGGTATTGCAGTCACAGAGTGCCATGACCAAAAGCAAGTTCGGGAAGAGGGGGCTTATTTTGCTAAGACTTTCACATCACTGTCCATCTTAAAGGAAGTCAGGGCAGGAAATAAAGCAGGGCAGGAACCCAGAAGCAAGAGCTGATGCAGAGGCCATGGAGGGTGTTGCTTACTGGCTTGCTCCTTGTGCTTTGCTTAGGCTGCTTTCTCATAGATAAAACCCAGGACCATCAGCCCAGGAGTGGTCCTACTGAGCATAGGTTGGGACCTTCCACACCAATCACTAACTAAGAAAATGATGGTGGCGCACGCCTTTAATCCTAGTACTTGGGAGGCAGAGGCAGGTGGATCTCTGTGAGTTCGAGGCCAGCCTGGTCTACTGAGTTCCAGTACAGCCAGGAATACAGAGAGAAACCCTGTCTCAATAGAAAAGAGAGAAAAGAAAAGAAAGAAACAGAGATAAAGGGAGGGAGAGAAGAGAGAGGAAGAAAAAGAAGGAAGGAAGGAAGGAAGGAAGGAAGGAAGGAAGGAAGGAAGGAAGGAAGCAAGCAAGCAAGCAAGCAAGCAAGCAAGCAAGCTCTCCAGGCTTGCCCGCGTACAGCCCGATCTTCTGGAGCTATTTTCTTTCTGAGACTTGCTCCTCTCAGCTCACTGTAGCTTGTGTCGAGCTGACATAAACCAGCTAACACAAGCCTAAGGCTCACATTTTCCAGACCGTTTCCCATGCTTCTTTAGCCTCACAACCCAGCTCATGGCTTTCTCCTACTTCTTTGCCATCTTTGCAGCAGACTGGACATGGTTAAACATGGCAGTTGAGGGCCTGGGAGGCAGCCCACAGGTGAGGCGCTTGCTTGCAAGCACAAGGATCTGAAGTCAAACCTCAGAACCCATGTTTTTAAAACGGTCAGCATGGCAACTGCAAAGCGGCAGGCAAGAAAGACGGCCAGCCAGAGCCAGCCAGAGCCAGCCAGAGCCAGCCAGAGCCAGCCAGAGCCAGCCAGAGCCAGCCAGAGCCAGCCAGAGGCGTAGGTGTGCTGTGGGAAGCTGGAGTATCCAAGTATCCAGAATTCCAGATTAGGGAGGAAGGAGCAGAGGACAGAAAACAGGCCTGAAAGACAAGGACCAAGGAGTCTACAAATGTGATAGCAACCTATAGATCCGAGAAACACTGCCCCGCATGAAGAAGAAGTACAATCGAGTCCCCGGTGGTGTGGGATCATTGTTATACCAGTGAAAAGAGAAGGCCAGGAGAATAAATTCAACAGCAGCAAGAAAACAGCACACCGCATTCAGAGAAATGATGATTACTCTATAGTCTTATTCCCAAGGGACATTTTTTGTGTGTTATTTAGGAGATAATTTAAATGTCAATTTTAATGCGTTGACAGCAAAATCAAAAGTTCAATTCCCTCACCAACCTAGAATTTTATACCCAGCAGAAATAGCCTGTATAAAACTGGCCAATCAGGACACCCGACATGGCATGTACCACCCTGTACTGAACTGCAAGCGTCAGGAAAACAATTTCTTCATGCAAACGTGAAAAATGAACTCAAGTACTGACAGGAGTAAAGAATATGCCAATCACCAAAAATAAATACTAACCGCTTAAAACAACAATATCTGGCGTCGTGTGGGTGTTGGACATAGTTAGACCAAACACACTCGAGTGAGAGCTTGGGAGGTCAGAATGAGGTCACCGGACGAAACTCACGTGGTGCGGAAGTGGAAAGGAAAACCAGCGCAGACATAGCAGGAAAATTGCAACCCCAAGATTTCCACTGTGCTGTGTGTGTGTCCAGGTTTGTGTGGTTGTGTATACGTGTGTGTGGTGGCCTGAGCTGACACTGGTGCCTTCCTCAATCACTCTCCACATATTTTCTGAGTCAAGGTCTCTTATGTGTTTGACTGGGCACCCCGGGAGCCCTGGGGCACTCCTGTCTCTGCCCACAACACAGAGAACTGCGGATGTGGTCATCACTTGTGATATGTGTGCTAAGGTCAAACGGTTTCCTTACGCTTGTGTAGTCAAGCCCTCTCTCCAGACCAGGATTTTCTCTCTAGAAAATGTCTACTTTGAAAATGAGCCAAGGAAAGCATCTTAAATAAGCATTCCATAAACCACTGCATCCTCCCCCCCCCCAAAAAAAAACCGTAAAAATAAAGAATAAAGGAATAAGGACACATGGTTCAATTTTAAGAGAAAAAGAAAAGGCAACACTAAGTATGTTGATAACACCACCAATGAAGTGAAGAGTAAATCTTCAATAAAGTGAAGATTAACAAACGACATATTTTAAAGTTGTAAGAAAAACAACAGCCTTGGGGCAACCAGGTGGCAGAGGGTTTGCATAGCACACATGAAGCCTTTGGGGTGACTCCCAGCACCATATAGAACAACACAATAGTAATGGATAAAGAAAAATGCTGTGGATCCCCTGAGGCTGCAGTGGCAGAAGTGACGCAGGTCCCTGAGGAGCAGCAGTGGGCCATGTGGCAGCAGGCAGCAAACAGTGGGTCCCAAGAGCAACCAGTCCCAGACAGGGACAATGCTGTTACCCAAGTGGCACAGACAAATGGGCACGCCATGGGACCATGCCTCAGGGCTCGTGGCAGGCGAGAAAAGACAGAAGATAGGCACGCCATGCACAGTTAGGTTGGATATTTATTTAGTGGGTTATGGAGGGGAAAGAAGGGGAGAAGAGCACAGAGGCAGAGAGAGAGAAAGAGAGAGAAGGGAGAGATGGATGAGAGAGAGAGAGAGAGAGAGAGAGAGAGAGAAGGCGGAAGGGGAGAAGTGGGAGAGGAAGAGACTCAGGCTGGAAGCTGAAGATCAGCTTGCCTTGGCGAGGGGGGGAGGGGGTGTGACTTGTTTCTTAAAGGGACCAGGCAGATCATTACAACAACAACCTTCATAGTGAGGCTAGAGGAGGGGTTCACTAGCAGAACATGTGCCCAGCACATGTGCCACCCTAGGTTTCATACGAGCTCCAAATAAATGACACCGAAAAACCTTAATGCTGAATTCAGCAAAATCAGAAAAAAAAAAAAAAAAAGACGAAAAGCATACCATAACAACCCAGAAAGAAGCTGGTGTAGCTGTGGCAAACTTAAGGTAAAATATGTGGTGACAAAGAAGAAATGTTTGATGATGATCACCGATGAGAGAATACTGCAAGCCGGAAAACTAGAAACAAGCATGTGGTGTCTGCCAAAACAAAGCCTGAGCTGAAACAGAAGGGAGGCAACAGTTTCAAATACTGGCGTCCTACAGATGTCCTGTGATAGAGTGGAGCTAGGGAGGCAACAGTTTCAAATACTGGCATCATACAAATGTCCTGTGATAGAGTGGAGCTAGGGAGGAACTGGGAGCAGAGCAGCAGCTAAGCACAGTCAGGTGCTCAGAAAGACAGCCTCAGACCTGGGAACAAGCCCCAGGCAAGAAGTAGTGACGGAAAACTGAAAACAGGTGTGTGTGGCGGGGGGGGGGGGGGGGGGGGGGGTGGGGGGGTGGGGTGGGGGGGTGTGCACACCTTTAATCCCAGCACTCAGAAGGCAGAGGCAGGTGGATCTCTTGAGTTCAAGGCCAGCCTGGTCTACAGAGATAGTTCTAGGACAACCAGAGATACACAAGGAAACTCTGCCTTGAAAAAAACAAAAACAGGAGGAAGGAAGGATGGAAGGAAGGAAGGAAGGAAGGAAGGAAGGAAGGAAGGAAGGAAGGAAGGAAGGTGATGGAAGAAAAGGAAAAACTATGGCATATAGCGGGGCTGGAGAGATGGCTCAGAGGTTAAGAGCATTGCCTGCTCTTCCAAAGGTCCTGAGTTCAATTCCCAGCAACCACATGGTGGCTCACAACCATCTGTAATGGGGTCTGGTGCCCTCTTCTGGCCTGCAAGCATATACACACAGACAGAATATTGAATACAGAATAAATTAATAAATTTAAAAAAAAACTATGGCATATAGCTAAACTATGCTTACAGAAAAACTTTTAACTTTGAATGCACATCTTAAAAAGGCTCAAAATCAATTATCTACCCCCAAACTAGAGAAAGTCAACAAATTAAATTCAAAGGAAGAAAGGAATAATAAACACAGGAATAGAAATAAATTCAACAGAGAAGGGTGAACCAAGAGAAGTCATGAAGATACAACAAGAAATAAGGGAAGAGTTTGGGTACATACTGTCTTCCTAGGAGATTCTATTGCTGAGATAAACACCATGACCAAAAGCAAGTTGGGGAAGAAAGGATTTATTTCACCTTCAACTTATATGGCTGTTACTGAGGGAAGCAGGGCAAGAACCTGCAGGTAGGAACTGGAGGCAAGAGCAAGCCTTGAAGGAACACTGCTTTCTGGCTTACTCATTGTGGCTTGTTCAGCCTGCTTCATTAAATACCCAGAGTCATGTGCCTGGGGGTGGAGTCATCCACAGTGGGCTGGGCCCTCCCATATCAATCACTAATTAAGACTAATTAAGACTTGCAGGCCAGTCTTATGGAGATATTTTTCTCTACTGTGGTTCTCTCTTCTCAGATAACTCTAGCTAGTGTCAAAAAGTAGCCAGGACACATAAATGTTAAGACGAGTAATATACATCCCTTAAAAAAACAATTTTTGGAGGCTGGAGAGATGGCTCAGTGGTTAAGAGCACTAACTGTTCTTCCAGAGGACCGGGTTTCAATTCCCAGCACCTACATGGCAGCTCATAATTGTCTCTAACTCCAGGATCCAACACCCTCACCACAGACATAAATACAGGAAAACATCAATAAAATGAAAATACATTAATTAAAAACATTCATTAAAAGTAATAAAGATATGAATAATTTTATACCCACTTAAAATATTTAATCTGACGTTGAACACCCTCCTTCAAAGGAAATTCCTGTAGACTTCTCCCAAATAGTTAAGAACGAAGCCAGTCTCTCACAAGCTTTCCAACACAAATGGAGAAATGGAAGCTCCACATTCCTTTTTGAGACCTCCACAGGTTTCACAGAGAAACCTGAGAAGGACATTCCAAGCACACTAAAAATCACGACCAATAAATGCCATCAACATAGAGGTTGGATCTCTCACCAAACAGCAGTCAGGGTAACCCAGAAATTATCCTCATTTCTGACCAAGGGTGGTTTATTCAGGCAATGCAAAAAGTCAACAATCACTATAATCCACTAGTGAAGACTAATTAGAAAAAATAATAATACTGACAGAAGCACTAAAAGACACCAATTGCCTGGGAATAAATCTAAAGTAAGGTGTGCAAAGACTCCCCACTGAATGTGGGGTGCAAAGACTCCCCACTGAATGTGGGGTGCAAAGACTCCCACTGAATGTGTAGCCCACTTCTGGGGAAAACTGAAGATGATCTAAATATAGAGGCCAAATGAGCTTAAAAATTCAAGATTGCTACAAGGTTAGTTTTTCCAAAATCTTTTGCTGTTGTTTTGTTTTTTGAGGCAGGGTTTCTCTGTGTAGCCATAGCTGTCCTGGAACTCACTCTGTAGACCAAACTGGCTTAGAGATCTGCCTGCCTCTGCCTGACTCTGCCTCCCTAGGGCTTTGCCGGGTCACCCAACTTGTTTTCCCAAACTTTGAAGAAACACATTTATTTATCTTGATTTGATGTGTGTGTATGCATGCCTACAGTATGTCCATGTATGTATGTATGAACCACACATGTGCTGGTGCCCCAAGAATGCCAGAAGAGGCTTCAGATTCCCCGTAGCGGGAGTTACAGGCGGTTGTAAGCAGCTGGAGACAGTTTCCAGAACTAAATCCTGGTCATCCGAGTCATGATCTTAATTACTGAGCCATCTCTTCGGTGCTCTGCCTTCCCAGCTTTTTAACAGATTTAATAAAATCCTGTTTTTTTTTAAATCTTAGTAGGGTTTTTTCCTACATGTAAAATATCACGAGCTGATTATAAAGTCTACATGGACTTGTAAGAATGTAGATTATCCAAAATAATGGCAAGGAAGAAAACTGTGAGTCGTGGTGATGCCTGTGGGTAACCTTACTACTGGGAAGGCAGATGCAAGAGGATCACAAGTCTAAGACCAAGCTACACACCGAGTTCCAGACTAGCCTTGCCTAAGCAGCAAGATCCTGTCCCCAGAGAAACCAAAATCAAAGAAAAATATCATGAGGTCTTTGTTAGCAGGCACCACAGCCTATAAAGGTGCAGAAACAAAGACTGCGTGAGACAGACAGACAGACAGACGGAACAATAGTGCAGAATATAACTCTGCAGACCCGGATCCCCGCACCCTGTTAGTGGGCAACGGATGGTCTTCTCCAGTAACGGACCTCTGCTTGAAGAAAATTACTAACAAACTCTGACATCTCCTTCACGTTTACATGCAAAAATTCCAGATGAACAGTTGATGCAAAGGTAAAATAATGAAATCCTATATAACAACATATCTTCATAACCTTAAGGCAAGCGAATTTTCTCAACTCAGAAAGTGCTAACTGTAAGATAAAACCATTGGTAGATTGGGCTTTATTATGTCTGGAGGCTGTGGAGATGGCTTGGTGGGATAAGGCACTTGCTCCATCCCTGGGTCCCACATGGAGAAAGTTAACTATTGGAAATTTTCTCAGGCCTCCACCTGTGTGTACGACCTACCCCCAACTACTCACACACAAAATAAATAAATGCCAAAGCAAAAGCAACAATTAAGAAGGCCAAGTCATCTAACATTCACATTAAGAGAATGAAAAGGGGATTGGGGAGAAGGCTCAGCCAATTAAGTGCTCACCTTGCAAGCCTGAAGAAAGCCATGCATGGGGAGGGCACTTGGAAGCCCAGTGCTGGAGACTGCAGAGAGAGCAGGCTCTCTGGAGCCTTCTGGCCAGCCAGCCTACTCAGGCAAGTGCTAGGCCAGTGAGAGACCCTGTCTCAAAAACCACGGTGGGCAGCCCCTTCAGATCACCAGAGGTTAACTTCTGGCCTCCACTCAAGTACATGGACACCCACAAACATATGCATACGTACAGGCACAGACATGTGCACGTGCACAGAGTGGAAAGGCAAGCCACAAGTGGAGAGAAGGTATTTACACTACTTTTACCGGGTGAATCCCCCTAGATAGGGTATAGGAAGACAACATGATCTAAAAAACACTCAGGAAGAAGACACAAGCAGGCTGTGGAATAGTAAGTGTATGTAAAATACACATTAGGCATCTGAGAAATGCAAACTAAAACCACAGTGATAACAACAGGCATTTGTGTGGACAGCCAGCACGGAAACGAATGGGGGCAACAAAGGCTGGCAGGGAAACAGCCACCCGAAAGCCTCTGCTATATCTGGGAACCCACATCGGCTCGGCTGCTTCAGAAAGACCTAGCTGCTAAAGCGTAGTATACATTTGTCCTGTGACAAACTCAGCAGAAATGAGCGCCTAAATCCACCAAAGACACAGAAATGTTCAGAGCACCAATACTGCTACAGTCCATAAAACATGGAAGAAGCAGGCACATTTCCAAACTCAAAACCATCACCGTAGCACCATAGTCAGACAGAGACGCTATCAGAAGAAGAAAACTACAGACCAGCATCTCTCGTGAGCACTGATGACCAAACACACTCAACATACTGGCGACTGGAATACAAACACTCTGCACTGACCAAGCTGGATCAATTACTTGAGGGTGAAGAAGGTACAGCATATAGAGACCACTGTAATTAATATACCATATTAACATAAGAAAGAGAAAAAGCATGTGATCATATCAATTGACACAGAAGAAAACACTTGATGAAATTAAACACTTTATAATAAAAAAAAAATCACTCCGAGAATTAGGAATAGGTACCTCAACATAAGAAAGAGCACAAGTTTAAGGAGTCTCCTGGGGGCTGGTGGTGGGGTGGTCCCAGGTTGGCCTTGGAGAAAACTGAGTTCAGACTGCATCACTCCCAAAGGAGGAAGCTACGTGTGATGGGCAGGTCTAACTCTAAGGCACTCGGGAGGCCTGTCACAGCACAAGGACAGGTATAGATGTAGGAATCTGCATCCTGCAGTTAACTCTAGTTCCCAGTTGAGGTCCACAAGACATTTCAACTTCCCGACAGCAGCTATGCTAACACTGGGTCAGACAGTGCTCCCCCCTTCAGGGTCTGCATCTGCACAATTATGGTATCATCTAATAGGATCTGTGTGGACCAGGCTAGAAGACCCTCTGTGTGGCGTGTAAACAGCAACTAAGGCTCTGCTCTGACCCAGATTTCCATGCCCACGTGACTGGACTCCACTCTCTGCAGAACATTCCTAGTTGGAGCGTGTCTTGCTCCAGGTGGTGTGCCCTAGCCTGGCACACCAGAAGTGCTCTCAATCCCATCAGCACCCTGGCCTCGTCTGGGATGTCACAAAGGAACGAGGTCCAAGCACTTACTTTCATCATTAGACACATTCCCCAGAGATGTGTGGCTGGAATAGCGTTTGTTCTCGCTTTCATTGAGACATCTTTCAATCCAGCTCTCTACAGAAGGAAAAATAAACAGTGAGTCAGAGAGATGCTGTGTGCAGGAGACAGGAGCATAACAAACCCATTAGAGAGCACGGCCACAAACCTTCCTACAGGTCAGCCTGGACCAGAAACGGGCTGTCCATGTAGCACTGTGCACAGCACTGCTGCTGAGTTTGCCGAGCAGGTAGGAGGCGTCATGGCCGTTGGAAGACCCACCTGAAGATTTCTTGATCAAAATCTACTGATTCTGGGATGTTCGAAGCCCAGTACTGCCAACTAAGAATCATCTTTCTTTATAAATGGCATACATTCCTGAGAAGTGGTTTGTGAACCATAGTCTGATCAACTGGTCAGGCTCTGCAAACTTACCTGTCAGTCAGAGAAGCTTTCCTTCAAATAAAAACAAAACCCCAGGGGATCTGGTGGAAGTGGAGGAGGGCAGGGAAGCTGGTGGTCACTTTTTGTCAGGTGATCCCCACAGGGGACTCTTCCAAGTATAGTGAGAGCAGAAATCAAAGGTACCAGAGTATCCATGAAGCACTTTTAAAATCTAAAGGACTCTGGTTTTCTATCCAATTCCAAAAGTTAATTAGGGGTCTATTGTTCATAATATAGCATAATGCTTATTCCATTTTCGTTTCTTAAAAGATTTATTTATGTATACAGTACCCTGCCTGCAGGTCAGAAGAGGGCACCAGATCTCATTACAGAGAGGTTATGAGCCACCATGTGGTTGCTGGGAATTGAACTCAGGACCTCTGGAAGAGCAGCCAGCTGAGCCATCTCTCCAGCCCCAGTTTATTGCATTTTCTAGAACACCCCCTACTCATCCAGTCATTCAACAATACCCGCTACACACAATCAGTTGTGTCCTTTGAACACAGCATAGCCCAACGCGATGCTCTCAGAGGGAGGAGTCAAGCACGGGGCCACACCTGTATTTCCTTGGGCTCCATTTCTTCTGTGATGATACTTACACAGAGGAAGAAAACTGCAAACAGCTGAACCGAGCCCAGAAGAATACACAAAAGTTCTCGCCTCAAACCTTTACCTGCTAATTCAAGATTCTCAAAGCAAGCCACTTCTGCCTGCACGGCCCATAGGCTAGCCAGTGACATCACGATAAGTCACAGTGAGTCAGCTTTCAGACATCTGCTTCCAAAGCCATCTTCAGGCCTTTGGATTTGCACATTCTTAACGATCAGGCTTGTACCAAGCTTGTTATTTATTATGATCCTACTATGTGTCTGTGACTGTTTATGAGTCTTGTCTCCCTAAACATAATGCTTCTGACGAAGTCTGTATTCTTTATCATGTGATTTTACATGATGTGGCAATTCTTGGGAGCACAGAGTGGTCCCAGGCCAGGACTGGCTGCACTCACGGCTATGTGGTTTTCAATACTCTTGCTACTTTCTTCACCTTCTCTCCCTTCCTATTAAATAGTCTCAAAATACAGCTCATTTTATCCTTGGTGTCAATATGCAACTCATGCTGGTGATGTTCCTGCCTCGGCATCTCATGCCACGTTTGCAGGCATGCACCACCACCCCTGACCCTCACTGCCTTCATAATGTGGAGACTGGCATATGTCCTCTCTTATCTTATCCATTCTAAGAACCGCTCCCAGATGCAAGGATCTCAGTCTCTGTTTTTCCTAGAAAGCGGCTGGGACTTAGAGGAAGGCTCGGTAATGTGAATTCTTGCTCTTCCAAAGCTGAGGGAAAATCCTTAATGAGGACCTTAGGTCACAAGCTGCAGAAGGAAGCTGGGCAGGTGAGCATGCTCCACCAAGTGAGAACCAAGTGAGGGCAAGCAGCAGGGAGAAGGGCTGCATTTCATTCTGTTTTATAGTGATGACCCAACCAACCGTTCTTTTAAAAGCTGCTTCCAAAATTACAGACAAGTAGGGGAAGACATCCAAGGAGAAGAACAAAGGCCAGCTTGTCGAGAGGAAATGGAAATCTGGTGTTTCCGAGCAATCCCGAGGAGTGCAGAAGCTGAAATCACGGAACACAAGGCTCAACCGCACGGCGTGGAAGCCAGACGCTTGTAACATTGCAAAGCTGGGAGGCACAAGATAGGCGTTTGCTAAACATTACATCCCAGAGCAAATGGGTCTCCAGGACCCTTTCCAGCCTTCTCCGGAAAGTTATCACTGTGTGTTGCTCACTTCTAGCCCTGCCACAGTTCCCTGGCAGCATCCATGGCTGACAATGACGACATCTGTCGCCATCAAACCACACCACCACATTGGTGTCTGCAGCCCGGGAAATGGCTCAGTGAGGCAAGCTCCAGGGTCTGAGCTCTGCCTAAAACCCTGGCACCGGTGAGGCAAAGATGGCAGATCTCCAGGGCTTGCTGACAAGCCAGCCTCATTTTCTATATGACTTTCAAGACAGTGACACCTGTTTCAAAAACTACGTAGACATTGCCAGAGGGGTGGCACTTGAAGATGCGCTCTGCTCTCTGTAGGAATGCACACACACACACACACACACACACACGTACACCCACATGCACATGAATATTCACACACACACACAGAGAGAGAGAGAGAGAGAGAAAAAGAGAGAGAGAGAGAGAGAGAGAGAGAGAGAGAGAGAGAGAGCAGTGCTCTTGCTGCTATTGGTCTGGGATCGTCCCTGATCCTCAGGTAAGAACACATACCTGGCTGCTCACATGTACACGGAGACATACACACTCTCACACACATATTCTACCTTCTCCCTTTCGTGAGACTAGGACCCAAGGGAGAGTCTTGCTGTCACTTACTGGATTATACCCAAGTCAGTCCTGTTAACCTTGGAAGGGCCTGGCCCAGCCATGAGAACCCACTGCTATAGGAGAGATTTTCTGATAAAGTTGGCAACGTTAGAGAGGAGCTTGTTCTCCATACTGGGTGGGCCGGAATGGTACAGTCCCCTGGTTATCATATCACAAATCAGGCAAGAATTTTCCTCTCCTGTTCGCCTGCTGTGGCTCAGTCCCAGAACCAGCGATGAATGAAGCCCAGCCCAAGGACAGGGGACAGTAAAAAGGGCAATGGAACAAAAAGACACCGGATGTCATCAGGTTTTCCGCCTACTGTTGCACACTCGCCGTTCCCTACAGACATGCTGTGTCTGTAGCCAGGCTGGTCTCCATTCTCAGCCAGGGACCATTCAAAATATATCTAGTCTCCTGACTCCGGGGAGAGATGGGAAACCAATCCACATCTCGACTTTCTGGTTCAAGGTCACTTATTTCAGTTGTTTCTTGGAAGCAATTTCTCCTGCTTTGTTGTTATACAGGTTTCTAAACATCTAATCAATGTCCTTGTGAACATCTGGCAAACAGAGTCAACCTGATGGGTCCAGACTGTGGAATGAACACTTGGAGAGCCCATGCTCCCAAGAGTCTTGCAGTCTAGACTGGGTGGATGGGACAGTTTGAAGTTAGTCACTTTCAACCAGAATGACACACATACTGAATTTCAATGAGGCCCTGTGCTCATGTACCTTTATCTTGTATGTGATTCAGTAACAAAGGCCAGCCTGTATCGAATGCTTGGGATGTGTTCCACATTGTTCAAATCGGGACATGGATCACCATGAGCTGGGATCAAAATGAGCTAGGAGTTGTTAAGGAGATATTTTAAGGCTGTGGAGACAGTTCAGTGGGTGAAGTGCTTTGCTGAGAAAGCACGAGACCCTGAGTTCAGATTGCTAACATCCATGTAAGAAGTTGGGCGTGACGGCATGCCTGTCATCCTGGGGCTGGGGAGCCAAAGAAAGGGCGCACCCTAGGGCCAAATCAGTGAGCTCCAGGTTTAATGAGAGACACTTTCTCAAAAATTAAGGTTTGGAACCTCTGGCATGCACATCCACCCCCAAAGAGGAAGGAGGTGAGAGGGGGTCAGCACATTTTGAGGTATGAAAGCAAAAACTCAGAGCGGTTAGACAATTTGTCAAAGTCACCCAGCTGGTGGAGGACAGGACCAGCACCCAAAGGTCGTAACCTCAGTACCCCAAGTGTGGGCTGAGCCTCCTCCTCCTCCTCCTGCAAACCCACATGGCACCCAGACAGTGCCAGGGCTGCAGCCTCAAGCACAACCCGATTTGTGTCAGAACGTTCGCTAACACTCTACCTACACATGACAATTTTTGCTAAATCTGCTTCCCTACTTCCTCGTCAGCTTTTGTCATGCATGGCAGGCTTCAGTTCAGGGCTCAAACAACTTGGGAATGAAGTCCATTTGGGTTTTTTTCTTCAGAGTCCCCCATCAGACTCAAGCATAGAGGGCCCAGCCTCGCCTCAATATATGCCACATTACTGCCAGAAGATGTCAAAGAATGTGTAGCTTATAAGCACATCTGTCCACACAGCTGCAGGATTCCCTAGTCATCTTCATCGTGGAGGCCGTGAAAAGCACAGCACACATCAAAGGCCCTTTCCCAACTTCCTTTTGTGATGTGAGAAGCTGTGTCAGAGACACACTATGAGTGACAAGAACACAAAAGACTGGCGTCTAGCCTCCGTGACCATCTAAGCGCAAGGCAGACTTATCTCCTGAACTCCAGAGGGGAGGACCTGATGTGGGGTGTCCTCTGTATGTGTGTTGTTTTTATTGGCTGATGAACAAAGCTGTTCTGGCCAATGGCTTAGCAGAGCAAAGTCAAGTGGGAAATCCAAACAGAGATAGAGATAGAGAGAGAGAGAGAGAGAGAGAGAGAGAGAGAGAGAGAGAGAGAGAGAGAGAGAGAGTAGGCGGAGTCAGGGAGATGCCGAAGTAGAAAATGCCAGAAAATTACCAGTAAGACACAGCCTCGCAGCGGTACATAGATTAATAGAAATGGGTTAATGTAAGATATAAGAGCTAGCTAGGAATATGCCTGAACCATTGGCCAAACAGTGTTGTAATTAATATAGTTTCTGTGTGATTATTCGGGGCCGGGAAACAAAGCACAGTCTCCGTTTACCAGGACCCTTTAATGTCTACTCTCTGACTTTAAAAGAATCTTTACATGTATTTGATGTGCATGAATGTTTTCCCTCCACATATGTATCATGTGTGCCCGGTGCCCTCAGAGGTCAGATCCAGTGGGTTTAGAGTTACAGATGACTGTGAACCACCATGAGGGTGCTGGGAACCAAGCCCAGGTCCTCTGAAAGAGCCATAAGTGCTCTTAACTGTTGACCCATCTCTCCAGCTTCCCCCCTTTGTTTGGACACGGTCTCATGATGTAGCCCAGGCTGGCCTCTAATTTTCAGTCCTGCCACCTTCCATATGCTGGATTCCTGGCATGTACCGCTACTCCCAGCTTCTGTTTACCATTTTGAACCCAGCTGCACACTATGCCTGGCCCCAGAAATGTTGGTAAATGAACACGGCCCACAACATGAAGTTCCTGTTGCATTCCCACCATATGGCAAGGGTCACTCAAGAAGGCATTGTCATATATTGGTCTAAGTCAAACCTCAGAGCAATGTTCTCGCCATGTTTTGATATTTCTATTTATAGATACTTGAAGTGGAAGCTATAAAGCAAGGCCGGCTGTGAAGAGCATCGGTTGCCGCACAGGCACTGTCTTCCAGGACGGGGAAGGAGCTTTTCACTCACACGCGATGACTTCCTGTAGTGAAAACCAAGCTTGCGGCAGACGTAGCAAAGGCTGTGAGGATGGCTGTGAGTTGGGGCTACTGAGCTGCACCCACTCCCTTCAGCTGGGGCTACTGGGCTGCACCCACTCCCTTCAGTGAGCTACTGGGCTGCACCCACTCCCTTCAGTTGGGGCTACTGGGCTGCACCCACTCCCTTCAGTGAGCTACTGGGCTGCACCCACTCCCTTCAGTGAGCTACTGGGCTGCACCCACTCCCTTCAGTTGGGGCTACTGGGCTGCACCCACTCCCTTCAGTTGGGGCTACTGAGCTGCACCCACTCCCTTCAGTTGGGGCTACTGGGCTGCACCCACTCCCTTCAGTGAGCTACTGGGCTGCACCCACTCCCTTCAGTGGGCTACTGGGCTGCACCCACTCCCTTCAGTGGGCTCACAACTGGAAGGAAGATGCGACTGTGCCTGCCCGAGTTTCACTTCCCAGGCGCTCGCCCAGCTTGGCCTACAGGCAGACCTACACGTCTCTTCACATAGGCTCAGAGACTGGGAAACCCTGATCTCTATGACTCCTCTGTGTCACAGGATGACGTTGAGGAGAACCGCATATGGTACTGGGTTTCCCAGGAGGCTGTGGAAGAAGTAAGTTGTCGCATCCTGGAAGCAGCAGGTCCCAGGCGGCCCAGACTTGGACTTCTGCACCACAGACACGTGCTGATATATTAGGGGAGCTGATTAAAATGACTCTCAGAAGCCAAACACTCCCCAAGGCTTGCAGAGCACAGGAACCTGAGCTTTCCTATCTACTCGTTTATTTCACAAATGACTGCCACGTGGCTTCCTTGTAAATCTAACAGAAGTTATTCAGCCAGAACCAACGTTATCTCCAGTGGACTAGGGCCTCAAGGCTTACTTATTTGTTTTCTGTAATTTATCTTCCTAACCCTTAAAATGTAACAACCTTATTTGCCTTGGTCAGTATCTTGTCCCCAAGAGCTAAGAATACTTAAGTAACCACTTGGCAGGGATGACTAATGAAAACAAAACAAACAAACAAAAAAAAAAAAACAGTTACTGGAATGACAGACAGGGAGACCCTCTATCAGAAGAGGTCTCAGAAGAGGAGGAATTTGGACGGAGGCGAAGACAGCAAGGGAACGAGCCCTTCAAGGAATCAGAATGAGGAAGGAGGCGGCTGACACATGGGAATCCAGGGTGATGTAGTTGGTATAAGGTGAAAGGGAAGACGGAACTCGTCTTGGTGACTGCAAGGGTTAGAACTAGGGAACTCGAGTTCAAGTCCCGGCCTCACCACTCACTGGCTATGCCTATCAGGGTTCCCCAAAGACGCCCTAAAATAGAAATGGCAAAGCACTTAACCCACTTGGTCTCATGGGTCATGGGAAAATAGGGAAGGTACCATCTCCCAGGACCAGGAACACACTGCTGAGAGACACAGCCAGATAGCCAGTGGGCATGGGAACCACAGCCGTGGCCAAGTGTTTACCACATGCCAGCTACCCTGTGTCACCTGCCTCGTCTCTACTCCTCGGAGACACCAAGGCAGACGGCCCACGGGCTCTGATTTGTTGGGAGGAAGCTAAGGCGGCTGAGGAGAACCCAGGTGGGGAAAGTCAGGCAGGCAGTGGCTGAGCTGAGCCGGGTCTGCCTAACTTCAAGCACTCTGCTTCGTGGCACGTGGCCTCCGTGGACAAGCAGCGTGTATATGAAGATGCCATGGCTGAGGGAAGACAGTGTCCATCTCGGCCTGGCTGCCTCACAGTCAGATCAAGTGAGGTATTTTAGGCACAAGGGCTGTGGTCAGAGACAAGGGCACAGAGCGACCAAAGGCCAGGCGAATTCTGGGAAGGGTGAAGAGTTTGCCAACCCAGGACCCAAGGACTTGGGAGGAAGGACATGGATAGGTGGTGGTACCTTGGGAGCAGCTCACAAGGCCTGGCTCGCCGGGCCAGGAAGCGTGCAGGCAGCTGGGAGGCAGCGAGCCCCGTCAGCGGGAGCGTTAATAGGAAGCACGGAGCTCTGCATCTGAGGAACCGCTGACAACAGGAACGTCTTATGTAACACCCGAGAAAAGGCTGCCTGACAGAAAGTGTCACCAGGTTTTTAATAGAAGGTGTTATTCAATACGCACTGTAGAAGCAGGCTTTCAGAACATTGTATTTAAGCTTATTTTTGGAACCCACGACTGTACAAACACTACATGAAAGGGTTGGAAAGGGTTGGGATGGCAGGCAGACGGCTGCCAAGGAGGTCCTGTCTCCAGACCCCTTCCCCAGAGCCCAGGTCATTACCAGAGAAATGGCGCTGCCATTTTCTGTCTCTCATTTTCTTCCAGCCTCTCTTTTCTCTCCCCTGGCTCCACACTGGTGGGGACACACACAGGAGAATTTGGACCCTAGGAGGCAACAGCTGTGGCCTCTCCAAAGGGCTCTTGAGGTCAGTGGTTACCACAGCGACGCCACAGGCCCTAGCCCAGGGGCCCCTGGGTTCTATCCAGGAAGGGGCTGGACCACAAAGACAGCCCCACCCCTTATTTACCTTTATTCTTTCCCACGTTCGCCAAATATTGATGTGGTGCCTTCTGCTCCCCGCTAGGCTAAAGAGATGATCAAAAAAGCCAATCAAGTCCTGACTGGGAGGACCTACGTCCCACAGTGGAGACAGACCCAGACAGACAACGAGATGACTTCGGAGCATGAAGTGTGCTGAGCAAGAACCGTAGGACGGGAAAGGTGGGCCTGAGGTACGGCTTGAGGTAGAAGGGACACGAACTGCTGGTCGAGGGGGTGACACCGCAGGGCAGAGGCCCAAGGCAGAGTGGGCTTGGAGAATGGGGAGAATCCAGGAGACCACTGGGATGGGGAAGAAGGGGCATGGAAGAACAACAGGAAGTCAGGAAGGGCTGGGGCATGCAGGGACTTGGTGGCCAAGGGTGGAACTTCACACTTATCCCAATGTTCTATGAAGTCATCTGAATACTCTCTGCAGCTTTCCAAGGATGTCTTGAACCACTCAGCTCCAAACGAGGAGCCGATGAAGGAATCTATATCCGTCCATCCCTCTGTTCATCTATCAGGTCTCTGTAGCAGATCACGAGCCTGGTGCCAGCCGCACGCCACGGGCTCAGCACCTTCAGAGAGGGCTGGAGCGTTCAGCTCAGTTCTGGAGAGTCACACGATAAAAAAAATGCAATTCCCTGTGCCAAGGGGGATGAAAAGAAATCTGACCTATCTTAAGAGTCAGGAATCTTCTTAGAGGAAGAGATAGCTAAGGAGTTAACAAGGCAGGCACAGAAAAGAGGGGGAAGAGGTGTGAAAGAGGGAGGAAGGGGAGGTCCCTGGAGGAAAAGCATGTGCAAAGCCCCTGAAGCAGGCAGAACGCACTCAGGAAATTGACAGGTTGGGCCATTGAGATAGGTACCTGGTGAGACACCTGAGGACCCCAGTTGAAATCCTAGGACTCACATGACAGAGAGAACCAACTCTTGAAGCTGTCCCTCTGGTGTGGACTAGCAGGAACATTCGTCCATTGCTGGTGGGAGTGTAAATTTGTACAGTCACTACGGAGATCAGTGTGGCTGTTCCTCAGGAAGATGGGAACTGATTTACCTCAAAATCCAGCTATACCACTCAGGCATATACCCAAAGGACACTTCATCTTACAAGAAAGACACTTGTAGCTTTCCAAGGATGACTGGAACCACACTGCTCCAAGAAAGGAGCCTATGAAGCAGCAGCCATGTTTATTACTGCTCTGTTCATAACAGCCGGAAACCGGAAACAATATAACTGTCCCTCAAATGAGGAATGGATAAAGAAAATGTGCATTTACAAAATGGAATATTACTCGGCTGTTAAAAATTACAACATGAAATTTGCAGGAAAATGGATAGAACTAGAAAAAAATCATCCTGGGAGAGGTAATTCAGACCCAGAAGCCAACTCTGGTGCATACTGGCTTCTGTGAGGACACTAGCTGTGAAGTCAGTGATACCCAAACTCTGACTGTAGAACCACAGAGGGAGGGCACAGAGTGAGGGACCAGAGGGCACAGAGAGACCTTGCTAGAAAAGGGAAGTAGAACAGATAATCACGGATGGATTAGGGGAGACGCTGGAATGGGAGGATCAAGGGTAGAGGCGGGAGAGGTTTGAGAGAGGAAATATGGGGACATACACCTAAATTAAGGAGCATTTGAAGGGTCGTATGGAAACCTGATACAGGAGAAATTTCCTGAAATATATACATGGATGAAAGTGATGTAAATGAAATCACCAACGTATGGGGGAGACAGTCCTAACTGCCATCTCTTGTCACCAAATGAAGCTTCCAGTACTGGGGCTGGGTTCCATCTGATCGAGTCGCTGGCCAAAGGGGTCCAGTGGGAACCTCAAACCACCCAGGCCGTTGCTGAGACAATGGGTTGCTCTCCCCAGACTGAGAGCAAAGCCCCATTGCTGAAGACGGCACTACATGACTCAATGAGCGTGGAGAAGCCGAGCCGGGCTTATGTGGAGCCTTCTCCCTTACGTTCTGGTGGTCTGGGTATGGGAAGGTTCTTTGCATGCTACCGAAGAGAAGCACAACCACTGGCCAAGCCGCAGAACCTGATCTACAATCTGTCCCGCCTGCCAGGACACCGGTACAATGGGGCACACGGCGTGTGGGAGTCACCGACAACATCTGACTTGGTGTAAGGCCCAGGCCACAAGACGGAACCCATAGCTGACACTGCTTGGGTGACCAACACCACAGACCAGCCCAGGGACCTAGGGCCTAGAGTAAAACCCAATACTACTGGTCTTAAAAAACAAATTAGCGATAAAATGACTCCTAATTGACATTCTGCTGGGCTCATATATTAGCGCCTTGCTCTGCCGGCTTCCAAGAGACTGCAATACATACAACTCTAAAGCAAGCAGAGAGACTCACCAAGGTCATTATTTACATGGTGCAAGAATTGATAAGGAACCCTCTTCCCTTCCCAGGATGCACCAGTGATATTTATCCAGTTATCAACTCACAGAAATGTGCTGAGACCAGAGAGGAGGGAGCTCGACTCTGTCTCCTGTAGGGGAGGAGACCAATGTCAGAGCACATTTCTAGAAACAGAGAATAGCATGAGGGTTAAACAACCACAGACCCAGCCTGTACTAATTTTGCCGCCCTTCAATTTCCTGTTGGCCATATCTACCCAACATCAGCAGATATAAAATTGCTCAGTATCTGTCATTACAACATTGATAAAACTCACAGAAAATCAGAATTATCAGATCCTTGGCAGACTCTGAATGGCTTTTCTCTTTAAATATGTCTAGGTTTCTTCTCCACAGCTCTGTTAGGTGATGCTCGTTGCCCTGAAAGCCCAGTCCATAGGCCTCAAGCAGATTTCTATTAGGCTTCAACCTCTGAGACAGGCCACCAACAAGCAGGTCCTTCTCCTTGGTGAAATACTTTCTTCCTTCTGACCTGCTCATCTATTGCAATCGCATGATTTCTAATCTTGGAAAGAGATCCCTATCTTTCCAGAGTACCATTCCTTCCAGAAACCACTTCTCCTTTGTCCTCGTTTCTGCCCAGGCTAACTGTCTGCAGACGGGATGTGTGGCCAGGAACCTTCACTTCCCTTCCCCTGAGCACCCATCACAGGGTTCTCCTGTGACTCTACTCTTCATACCCATCCCTGGGTCACACATCTCCGTGTCCATTCAAAGTTCGTGCCAGCAGTAACGTTCACGGAGAACCTAATGCTCTTCTTCCTGCTGTGTTATTCTGCCAAGGAGAGAGAGGACTGCGCGCTGGTGACTACCACCCCCTCCCTAGCTGAAGGACGGGAGGCAAGGGATCTTCCCTAACCCCTGAAACAGGCATCCCTTCGTGGAAAACACCATTCTGCCCATGGGAGAGTTAAATGCAGAGCGTGCTTTCCACGGGGCCAGCTCTGACCAAGTTCTAGAACAAAATGACGGAATCACGGTAACAATTCCCGGTGTTTGCTTATGCCAGTGGCTCCCTCCTTTCTCTTTCTCTCCCTCCTCCTCCCTTTCTCCTCTCTCCTCTCCTTCCTTCCTTCTGCCTCCCTTCTCTTTCTTTCTTGTGCTCTGACAATGCAGCAGTGAAGAGCACAAACTACTGAATTTGGGTCCCACTTTCTCATTCTGTGACTGTGGGTGAGCAACCTGACAACCCCTGAAGCCTGGTTTCTGCACCTGAAAAACAGGCACTATACTCACTATACTCCCTCCCTCCCTTCTTCCCTTCTTCCTTCCTCCTCCTTCCTCCTCTTCTTTTTTAATCTAAAAGCCTGACATCTGTAGAATGGTCCCCTACCCAAACCACAGCAACCTCACGAACGCTGCCCACTGAGTTGAAAATGAAAACTTGCAGGACGGCCGACCTTCCAACAGACGCTCAGCCCTCTAGAAGCCTCCAGGTTCCAACACATCAAGCGAGCGCTGCAAGCCCTCTGCAGTTCCTCCTCACAGCTTCCAAAACTTTCTCCACCAGAGGTAGGTATGGTCTATGGCGCTAAGTCGTGCTTTCTGGAGAAACTTTTGTGTTTTGTGTTTGACAGAAGAGTCAACGAGTGGAGAGACAAAACTCCAAGAGACAGAAATTTTACGCCAAATGCTCATCACCCGAGGACAGTATGAAGTGGCCTGGTTTTCTTCCTATGGAGCAAAGAACTCTATGCAGACACTTGTTCTCCCTTCAGCCCAGTTTACTGCTGCAGAACTGAACTCACAACGTGAACGGGAAATGTTTAATCAATCAATTACATAATCAGTAAGTTTAAATTTGTAATGTGTCCAGTTCTGGAGATATATGCAATCTTAATTACTCCAAAAGAAACATCGCTTCCTCATGACCACTTAGATTCAGCACATAAACTATAAGGAGGTTGAGTGCATGAACACCCCACATTTAGCCCAGTGGTCCTGAAAAAGATAGCATGGAACTCAAAAAAGTCACCTGTGATCACTTGTAAAATTATAAATTACATAATTCTAACATCCAAGGAAACGTCGTCCTTCCAGAATCTAATGTAAAGCACAAGATTTGACAGACAAAGACAAATCGACAGTTTTCTCAACAAGATGCATTTGTGCCTCAAAATCAGATGCTGGTCTGAAGGTGTAATTAATAGTTACTAATTATTCTCCATGTCAATGAGCTTGTCCGAAGTCAGCTCAAAGATCCAGTCACTTGCATGGACTCATGTTGTATTTTCCCACCTTGACGGTCTTGGGCATCAGTGCTTATGAGCTGGTAATTCTCTACTTGTACAAAGTAAATACCTGCTGCATTCCACAGTCTCTCAGCATCTAAGCAAAGCTAATACAACTGTGGTTAGAAGACAGGATCTAAGCACTAACTAACCTTCTCCGGGCTGCAGACTATTCCCAGGGCTTCCTTCTGTCTTTATTTTTTTTTATTTTTATTTATTTATTATGTATACAATATTCTGTCTGTGTGTATGTCTGCAGGTCAGAAGAGGGCACCAGACCTCATCTCAGATGGTTGTGAGCCACCATGTGGTTGCTGGGAATTGAACTCAGGACCTTTGGAAGAGCAGGCAATGCTCTTAACCACTGAGCCATCTCTCCAGCCCCTTCCTTCTGTCTTTAAATTAGAATGAGTGCAACACAAGCCAATGTTTCTGGATTCCCTGTTCAATAATTATTGATTGTGCATGGACAGATTCTACTTTGGGGTTTTATTGAAGATTAAATAACCACAAAAGCAGAACCCAGGCACGCAGTTTAAAGAACTCATGGGTCTGGAGAAATGGCTCATCAGCTAAGATCACTGGCTGCTCTCACAGAGGACCCAGGTTCAATTCCCAGCACCCATGTGGTGGCTCACCACTGCCTATAACTCCGGTTTTAGGGATCCGATGTACTCTTCTGGCCCCAACAGGCACCAGGCATGCACATGATGCAAATACATACACACATGCAGACAAAATATTAATATATATATTCAAAACTCTATAAATAAATAAATTTTAAAATGAAAAAGAATCTCTATTCTGATTGTCTAATACAGCACAGTGGAAGCCACCTAATCTGCTAGCACAGGTTAATGCTGTCCTAGTTACCTATATTTGGGCCAAATTCAGGAGAAAACATATAGGTGTGTTTCATCCTTTTCTACTTTTTATGATCTCTCTTTCTCTCTATTTCTCTCTCACTTGTGTGTGTGTGTGTGTCTGTCTGTCTGTCTGTCTGACTCCCTAGCTTTTAATAGCAAAAGCCATGATTTAGGTAAAACTCAAATTACCAAGACATAAACACAGCAAATGGACACTTTTGTTCATACATATACATATACATATACATATACATATACATATATATATATATATCTGTGCACGCTGGGGAGATGGCTCCGACGGGAGGAGTGCTTACTGTGCCATCAGAAGGTTATGAGTGCCCACCCCGATAGAAGCGGCCACCCACATCTTGTTAGCCTATTGCTGCGTGAGGTGGAGACCGGAGGGCTGCTGCAGCTTGTCAGCTGCTAGTCTAGCTGGATCCAGTGAGAGACGTCTCGTGAGAGACATCTCGAGGAAGATGATGGCGATGGAGCGGGGCACCCGAGGCCCTCCTCAGGCCTCTCTCGCATGGTATGTAGACAGACACACACACTTGGGGATACATCACACACATACAAACACTGCAGGGAGGGCACGAGAATTCAATCTTTTCTAGACTTACTGCTTCCTGGAAGCCACATAAAATGATTTCGTCTTTAAGCAAGCCTGGTCTGCAAGCTGGAGGAGAAAGACAGGAGGAGAACCCAGAGAGGGGCGCATCAGAGAAGGGCGCATCCGAGGCGCCTCCGTTCCAGAGCCAGAAAAGTAGGGGGAGTTTCTGGGAGGCTCTGGCAGGGTGTCCAGAACACATCTCCTCAACCCATCCCCAGATCTCCCAGGACCCCAATGCAAGCCAGCAGCTGTTGCCTCCACAATGATGTGTGTTCCACATCCTTTATGCACTGAGGGACACAAGGATGGAATCACAGAAAATGAGACCACGGAGTCCCTTTTTATGTCGTGGGACAGGTATGGAAGCGAAGGTGACATTTATTACTCAGTCTAAGCCCATTTGAAGAGAAAGCTCTCCTGGCTTTACAATGGGGCCCCCCGAATAGAGATCGATGGTAGAGTTCTTGCCCAGCAGCCTTGAGGTCCTGGGTCTCATCCGTACCACTGAAAATATTCTATTTAAGAAAGAAAAGCGGAACAGAGGCAATGTCTGGACAGCAAGCATGCTGACTTGATGAGGCAGTCGAAACCCTCTCCAGGAACCCTGTCCTCATCTCCCAGCAAGATACCAAGAACTGAGCTGAGGTGGGCCAGGACACTGCTAATGATACCGGGGTCTGGCATTGGCTGGGCGGTTTCTTGGGGCCACATGATAAAGTTAACAATATGTACGGCTACGCTGGTTTTTCACAGTGGCCCTAGGCACGGGCCAGCTTCGCAAACAAGAACACCGAGGCTCGGAGAAGGCATGTCACACACAGAGCTAGAGGCCAACAGACAAGGACTGAAACTTTGGTCTATCTACAGACTCCAGAGCCCATGTTCTTCCCACTACATCTTGTTGTATGTACCCAGTGTCCCATTTTAACACATGTCTGTGGTTGACAACATACCTCCAAGGTACTGTTTGTTGAGTTACCTAAAGACCATCCGTGTCACCACCTGGCTTAACAGCGTGTGTTTCCCTGGCCGACTCTGTGGTCTCTACCTGTATGTGGTAGATATAACCAGGGCATTGACAGAGATAAAACCATGCTCTCTAAACTTCAGATGGATCAAAAGACAAAAGCACGTTTTTTATCCATAGTAAAGACTTCTTTCAATCCCTACTTTTTTCAGCAGTAAGTTAAATTTCATCTCCACGGTTTGAAGGGTTGTTGTAACATTTGGGGGAGAAATGGCATTCTTTGCTTTGACTAATGGTACATGCTTCATTCTCTGTCTATTCTTCCCATCGCCACCTTCTTCATAAAAGGAAGAGGAAGTATTGGGACAGTTTTGTGCCTGGCGCACAGGGACAAACAATGGGTCACTGTAGGTTGTCTGTGGTACCCTCTGCCGCCCCTCATTGTGCCCTTATCCCTGGGATGCCATTGCTTAAAACAGAATGATAATAATGTACAAGAAGATATTTTAGGGCTGGCAAGGAGATGGCTTAACTGACAGCTGTCTGGTGCCCTGAGTTAGATCCGCAGAACGCATATAAATGATGAAAGAGACAAGGAACTCCCACAGAATTATTCTCTGGCCTCCACACATCCACAATAGTGCACAGACATCCCATCTCCCAAGAATAATAAAAAATAAATTAAAAATATATTTTAACTAATAGGAGGGTAGGGCCTGGTGGTTCGCACCTTTAATCCCAGAACTCAAGGGGCAAAGGCAGGTGGACCTCTGTGTGTTTAAGGTCAGTTTGTTCTACACAGTGAGTTGTAAGCCAGTGAGGACCACACAGTGAGCTCCTGTCTTGAACTAAAACAAGGTTTTATTTTTCAAGATTGGGTTTCTCTGTAGCTTTGGAGCCTGTCCTGTAACTGGCTCTTGTAGACCAGGCTGGCCTCAAACTCACAGAGATCTGCCTGCCTCTGCCTCCCGAGTGCTGGGATTAAAGGCGTGTGCCACCACTGCCTGCCTAAAACAAGATATTTTTAAAAGATAACAGTAGTTCCCTTCCCCATCCACCAGGGATACCTTCCCAGCCCCCAGTGCAAGCCTGGAACCACAGACAGTACCTATATGTAACTTTCTTTATTTTCCCTTCTGCATGCAAACCTATGTTAAAGTTTAATTACAAATTAGGCACAACGAGAGATTAGCAGCTACACCATGAACAGAGCTGTTTTAAACTTAAGTTTTTCATGGCAGTTTCCGGTTAGCATTTTCAGAAAGCAGTGGGCCCTGTGTGACAAACTCACATGGCAGAGCCACCGTGTCCCTGCCAAGCCGGCTTCTGGGGCTCGGAAAGTCACTGAGCACCACCGTGTTGAGAGCCATTGTGCAATCAGCCTGTTGCTCCTCGTGGCACAGCCCTTTTCCTATGGGGTTCGGTGGACATTTCACTAACGGTGCATTTCACTAATCCTCGTGAAGTGACGATGTCTAGTGAGCACTCCCTCAACTGAGGATGCTTGCACCCAAGAGAACAGGGAGTCTTGGCAATGCCGAGACTTCAGGCCAGAGGCATAACAGCTTTTATGGCAGGGCTGACCCACAGAAGCGCCGTCCTAGAGAAGCAGAGGCAGCATTTTTTTTTTTTTTTTTTTTTTTTTTTTTTGTTAAGCACTGCGTCTAACCAAGTGTCAGACATACCGGAGACACGTGGTTTTCTCGAATGAATTCATGAGTGAATGCAAGAATGCCGCGTGTCTGAGGTCAGCGCTCAACCACTATCGTACAGCCATGGCAATTACATAAACTACTCCATGAAGAACTCAGTTTCCCCGCAAGAGCACTTTCTCTCATTCAGAGAAAAAAACGGTCCAGGATTCTCCATGCCCCTGCACGCACCATTCTCCCACCAAGGGAGTGCCAGAGCTACCTAAAGGGGATCCCACCCCATTGCTTTGTTGTAAGACTATACAGTAGGCTGCCAAGATGGTGGGCCCAGAGAGGGAGCAACCTTCCCTCACGTCTGGCTTTTCTGTTCCTGCCACCAACAGCAGTAACCTCAGCTGTTTCACCCAACAGGGGTGGCTGTTGATGACATGCCTGTCATCCCACTGTCACCCCTGCCTCCGAAGCCAAAGATGACTCCGTCTCCTACGTCCCTGATGGCGCCTGCCACTCCCAGTGTATTGACAGTTTCTCTTGAAACACACACTCTGAAATCCTTGTCAGTGAGGTCTGCGGCATGGATGTCCCCAGGATCTGCCACCCAACTGAGACTGAGTGAACCCCAAAGGACTCTTTGCTTTTGCTTGAGAACTCTTGGAGTTCACTCTGTCTCACCGAAACCCTCGTCAAACTACAAGTCTCTAAGGAGAGGCGGGTGGGTGAAAGCTGCAGCAGAGATTTTTGCCCACCTTTTCCGTCCTGAAGAGTTTCGGGACCCCTAGAGGGGCAGCCGAAGAGGGTCCCAAGAGACCTGTAGAACATGTAGGGTGGGCAGTCAGGGGCCTGAGGAAGTGAAGCTCTGGCCTCCCAGCATTCTGCTTTGTGATGTCATCTATTTAGAGCTCATCTTTGTCATCTTAGAACCCATGGCCTTGCAACAGCAGGGACAGAAGGGGACTGCCTCCCTGCCTCCCCCATGCGGGGCTTGCGAGGATCCATTTCCCTGAAGCTACTCTACAGACAAAAAGTACCTGGTAGGTGTCACATGCTGTGTGTGTCACCAGACGCACAGAAGCAGGTCTGTCATTGAGCGGTACAATGTTAGCTAGAACACAGCCATTTTGTTTCTTTTTGAGACAATGATTTGTAAATATCCCTGGCTGGTTGAGTATTTGGTATTTAGCCCAGGCTGGCCCCAGGCTCCCAGTCTTTCTCTTGACTATGCCTCCTGGAGTTCTGGAATGGCAGGGTAGACCATACTCAATGTGGATGAGCCAACAGAGTCTCAAACCGATGGGAAGGGCTCCTGTCAGAGATGCAAGAAAGGAGCTAGTGTGGTTTTCCTTTGAGGGTGCATTTTGGAATACTGGCTTGCTGTGTGTTCCTCTCCGACATATGTCAGGCCCTTGCTGCTGCCTTCAGCAGCTAGAAGCCCCCAACACTGAACACAGCTCCTGTAAAATCTAGTGTCTTTTTGTAAATTCTCTCTGGAGTTGGGGAATCGGGAGGAGATGAGAATGCACCTTAGGCTGACATTAAGAAAGGAAATTGAGAATCTTTTAAAATGAGTTATTCAAGGTTCTTGACTATTGAATTCCCAAGTGACCCCCCCCCCCCACCATGTGGTTTAGAATATCACTGCTTTGGGGAGACGTTGTTCAGACGGTGCTAACAGAACAGTCTCACATTCTGCTTCCTGGACCCCCCGCTGTAAAGCCAACGCTGGACGAGGGCTAGGTCTAACTTGTTGGAGAATCCCAGCCTGAGCTGTCTGCGTCTTTTCCAGGCAGGGAAAGGCTTGGTTGACTTAAAGTCGAGTTACAAGTGGCTGCCATAGAAGGCTAACTCAAGTGCTTTGGCCGGGTGAGAACTGTCAGACAGGATACCCGCCCAGCCTCTTAGATGTCTGACCAGCCACGGAACCCACCGCCCTTTTAGATCCCATTTGAAGACAGGGATGATGAGAAAATCCCTCCTGGGCGACCCACGGGTCGTGGGGAAGAAAAGCCAGAACCTTTCACGCTGGCTAGCCTGTGGCTCTTGGGGAGGCGGGCGTACTGCCCAGCTGGCGCCTCACTCAGGACCAGGAGGGAGGCTGGTAGAGGACACGGAGAGGCGGGGTGGGAGCAAGGGTGCACAAGCCGGCTGAGAAAAGGTGTAGCTGCTGGAGAGAAATTAGAGACTTTGGCCCCTCTGGGAAGCAGGACGGTCCAGCACTCACACAGCGCCGGGGAGGCCCTAAACACACTCCTCTCCCTCCTTGCTCTCGGCCCTTTGTTGTCCGCCTCTGGCTCCCGCTCATGCCCTCGGGTCCCCCGCCCCCCTGAAGTCACCCCAACTGCACTCATAATATTTTGCTTTGCGCCGGGTCTGTTTTCCACCACCAACTTCCAGCAGTCTCCATGGCGACGCGCTGGGGGTAGAGAGGGTGGGGGCGGCGGCGGCGGCTGCTGTTCAGATCCCAGGCCCGAGCTGCGGAGCAGCCCTGGCTAACTTTTCCCGGTCTCTGGGTACCACGCTGGGGAAAGTAAGTGCGCTATCCAGGGCCCGCCTTGGATAATCGTGTAATCGCGAGCCCGCAGACCCGTGGAGTCAAACCTTTGCACCGCGGCCGCGTGCAAGACTGCAATCGCGGGTATCTGGAATTCCGGGACCACGGGACACTCTTTTGACCCTGCTGCCAAGCTCAGATGCTAGCAGGTGGTAAGAGTGGGACCACGCAAGTCCACCTCTCCGGCCACGCACACACACTTACCCACGCACGGCTGGGAGGGTGAGCCTGGCTTAGCACAGGAGCAAGGCTCAGATCTTTCGCTGCTTCCTGCTATGAGCCAAGGACCGGCTCTCCAGGATACACAAGGAGGCTACTTCTACTTACCCAGAGCTTCTCCTGGGGGAAAAATGCAGGAGGTTCCAGGCCTGTGTCTCTGGGGTAAAAACCTAAGGCCCCAGGATGTCTCATCTTAGGGCCCATGAAACGTGGCTGGACCTAGTACCGGGTCACCTTCCCTGCAGAACCAGTCTTCCCACCAGTGGGCCCCGGGCATTCAGATCCGATCTGAGTTTTGGAGGCGCAGGGTGGATGGGTGGGTGGGTGGGTGGAGGGAACTGGGTAGAGTTAGAAGCTTCCAGTTGGAGCGCCAAAAATGCACCTTTCTAACGAGCCATCCCGTTTAACAAGAAATGACCCTTCTGACGCGTAGGCGACCAACCTGTCCCATCCTCGCTTTGCACAAGTTCTAGGTGGCTGAAAATTCTACCCATTTTCCTTGCTCATTATCGAATTTCTGAGTAAGGAGCAGTTGAACAGCGCTGCACTGTGGGGGTCATCTGGAATCATACCCGAAAGGTCACGAACAAGTAGCCACCTCCAGCGGCCCCTCCTAGAGAGTGTGGGCCAAACGGGCCTGAGAACCAACTTTGAGGACGGGCGAGTTCAGCGCGCTGGCGCTAACTGTAAAACCTGTCCCGACGCACCCGCACGTTGATGGATCCTAAGCGCGCCGGCTGCCTTTGCAGTCCGAAGGAGCTGGGCGAAGCCGCCAGAGTCCCGTCCAAGAGGGGCTTTGCTTTGTGGTGTTGAGAAACCAGAGCCGAGGACCCAGGAGGCGCGCGCCGGCTCCAGAGCCTCCCCCGACTGGGCCATTGTCTTGGCCCCACACTTGTAGTGCGTATTTGGGAAAAACTCAAGGAATATATTACCAGCTCGATGCGCGGAACAAAGGGGTGAGTTTCCGCAGGTCACGCTGAAGTGGGCCCAAAGCAGGCCACTAGAGCCCCGGCCCCAGCAAAACCGTTCCCATGCCCCAGGCACTCTGCGGGGATTTTCCTTTTAAAAGACAGAGACTGTAGCTTCGACTTGCCGGCCCCTCTAAACATGGATGCTCCGGACTTCGCTCCAGCAGATGCTATGCGCCTGTTGTTTGAGCCCGATAAGAATGAAATTTCGTGTTTCTAGCCGAGCGCAATCTTACACCAGGGGTACAGAATCGAACTGCCTAGTGGAGCACTGGGCTCTGCACGCCCGGGGAGGGGGAATGAACCTTTTGCATAACAAGGGAAACTCAGAATAAAGACTAATTGGATTAATTCTTTGGAAGGGAGGCGAAAGAAGGCTCCTGGATCGGACCTCGCTGCGCGGCACTTCGCTTGTCCGGAGTTTTGCATGTGAAATGTCACCTGGTGCGCCCGGAATGACTTCTCAATTGCTGCCATTAACCAAAACTTTTGATTTTTGAGTTCAGGAGTGTGACCTAAGGTTACCTCTTAGGTTTGAGAGGAGAGCCGGAGCAGGGAGGCACTGGGGTTTTATAACCCATTTGGGGTGTTTGCAGTTGGGCTGGGGGTGGCTAGTGCCCCCTGCAACCACCTAATAATCCGGGATTAAAAATAGAACCTATCCACAGTTCAAAAGCACTCCACACCAAGCAAGGACTCTAGTCCTGTGGAGGGATCAACTAAAACCCAGCTGGGGCATACCTGATTTGGGGTATGAGGAAGGCCCTGAGATCGTGTAGGGACCCCTTGAAACTCCTCAGCCACTAATTCTGTATAAATAGATTTAATCTGGTTAAATAATTCGCTTTTAATGTTGTAGTTTTTAGGTTTTCCTTGAGTTAAAAAAATAATGAAGCAAAAGCTTGCTGCTCCCTATCGGGGACCAGTATTAGTGGGGCGCAGAGAAGACCACAGCGGGGCCTTCAGGTATGTGCAGCGCGATGCACTCCCCAGGCAAGAACGCTTCTTGCCTCCTCCGTGTGTGTTCACAGAGGCTCTAACCACTCTCTGGGGGCTCACAGCCACCCTGGGGAACATAACGGCTTGATTGCCTCAGACAGAAAAGTACCCCGGGTCCGCGTCTCCGCCACCCTGTCTGCAATGTAGGCCAGGAGAGGCCTGGAACATTCCTCCCAGAAACGAAGAACGACGTCTGGGAAGATGTCGAGATGGCTTGGCCCATCAGCCTCTTTGACCTGCCTAGGGGTGGGTGGAGTGGGGGCAGAGCTGTCTGCGGTGTTTATTTGCAAGTAAGTTATGTGTGTCAGGGCACAGCTGCGGCCAGCAGGCACTTGTTGCTGGGTTGCGATGCCCTCACATTCTCCCTGGTTTCAATGAAGCGGCAGCCTCTGTCCAGGCTGCCTCCTTCACCCCCAAGAAACTCGAAAGCTGAGGCCCAGCAGGGATTGGAGCGGCTTGGTGGAGAGACTGGGCCTATGGGAGGGATTAAACTTTTTAAGGACTTCTACTTGGAAATGACATAATAAAAGTAATCTAGATTTAGAAGTGTGGCGGTCCCCAAAGATGCTAGACATTGAAGCTGACTGACGGTTCAACACGGAGAAGCTGGGTATTTTCGTTGTACGAGATCCCATGTCTTCCCTTCTTTAGTGAACCGCGGCGACCCTAGAGCCTGATGCCCACTACACAGCCCTCTAACCGAAGGGCAGTTCGCAGAACTCAATGCCAGAACTCAGGCCTCTGCTGATGCTTTGTATTCGGCCCCCCCCCCCCACCCAACCCCCAACTGGGTTACAGCCTCCGTGTGGAGAGGCTAGTGGGTTGCCTCTTCGCGCCTGGGCTCCCACCTCTCACAGCCCAAAGCTACGAATGCCCCAGGACCACCGGGTTCGCCGCCGCCACTCCCTCCAGCTGCGCTGCTCCTGCAGCAAGAGCCTCCACCTCCCGCGCGGTGAAACGCTGTCGCCCTCCCCCGCCTTTGGAGCGTTCCCGGCCCTCACCCCAGATCCTGAGCACACCACTACCCTGCCCAAAGCCAGGGCAGCTGCGGGGCCGGGAGGGGGAGGCTGGCTCGCAAAGTTCCTGCAAGCAGCAGCACCTCGAGCTCGCCGCGAGCTAGAGAGCATCTTTATGCAACTTTATGCACAAGTGAAAGCGCGCTCCGCAGCGTGCGCGCACGCGCACACACACATTTACACGCACACACACTTCCATGCATTCACTTACGTATTTAGCGCTGGGCCGAAAACTTCTGCACTCCTTCTCACCTGGGATCTCACTGTCAAGTTGAGCCGCCTAAACTTTTTGCAGCTCTTTCTCAAGTTCCCCCGTCCCTGCTCCTTTCCTCCCAGTATCTTCCCCCCAAGTCCCACCAGGACTAACCTGTGGAATCCATGTCGGGTTCCTCCAGTAACCCACAATGCATGCTCTTCCCATGGACAGCACAGACGCCCCCCAAAAGTCCTGATATTTGGGGATCCCCTGTGCTAGAGATGCCCAGGGAGAAAGGGAGGGAAGGAGGGAGAAAGGAATGGGTAACGAGAGAGAGGGAGACGATGGGCGAGAGGGCAAAAGGATAAAGGGGGAAAAGAAAGAACCAGAGGAAAGAAAAGAGAAAGAGGCAAAGAAGCAAGGGAAGGAAGGAAGCGAGCTGGAGCAGAAGGAGAGAGCGAGCGAGGGGACACTCAGTAATCCAGTCGGGCAAAGCCAAACCCGTCAAAATGTTTGCGGATGTTTCATGGGAAAAAACATCATTTTATAGGAGCCCCGATGGGAGCAATGTCATTGATAGGCCAGCGGGCCTGATGAATGGCCGCTCGTCAGATGGGGCCGTGGCGAGGCGCACTGTGAAGCCCATTGTGGGCCTGTTTTGAATAAGAAAAGCCGCCTCCGAAAAGGGGGGCTCAGAGCGACGCAATCCCAGCCCTCCGACTTCCCCCTTCTATTATAGCATTAGCAACGTTTTTCTTATTTAAAGTTCCAGAGGCCTTCTCCAGCCTTAGCCCGGCACTCATTATAGGCGAAATCAAAATTGGCTTAGATCTGCCCCCCTCTCCAGCCCTCCCGCGCCCGAGCCCCGCGCGGTGCAGCCATGAAGGGGGGTGCAGAAGGTGTCAGAGCCCTATGAGTCGCCTGTGCGGCCACGAGTGGGCCCAACTCCTTTTTTCTCTCCCCTTGAGACACGTCCCATTTCCGTCCTGAGTTAGATTTTGAGCAGGGGCCCTGGAGCAAAGCAGAGGAAGTGTGTCTTGAGTTTCTTCCACGTAGATCCGCGGACATGCGTGGGAGTAGAGGGCCGGGAAGGAGAAACTGAAGCCTTAGGTTCCCATCTCCAGTCTGAGAGACAAGAAGGACGCTTGGCAGGGAGGGGTGAGGGGCTGGCTCGCCTCCACCACAACTTTTGTACCCCTTGTCTCTCGCCCAACGGGTCTCTCCAGGTCTTCGTGCCTTGCTGTCTGGGTCTCCGTTTCTCCTTTGGCTGCCTATCTCTTTGTCTCTCCCTAGGACTACGTCCCCCTGAGTCTCTGGGACCCCCACCCCCACCCCACCCCCTTGCCTCTTCCCATAACCCTGTATGTCAGTCTGTCTGCGTCCGGGTCCCTCCCTCTTCCCATGTCCCCCGACTCCCCCCTCCGCCACCCTCTCGGTCCCCCACAGCCCGCAGCGGAGTTGGTAAGAAGCCCCCGGCGTCCGAGTTGGGGACGCGGCTTTCCCAGGGACCCCTCCCCGGTGCAGATGAAAGTGCAGGAGGAGGGGGCCGGGGCTGGCGGACCGCAAGTTGGGGGGGGGCTCCCGCCGCCCCGGGAAAGTGGCCGTTCGCGGGCCGGCCGGGCTGTGATTAGAATATGAATGGGCTCGGCGGGCGGAAGAGAAAGGCGGATTACCCCGCTGCTTTGACCATGGACAGAGGCAGCGCCGGAGGCTCAGGGGCGGATCGCCCGGGTCCCTCCCGCCGCGCCGGGTGCGCTTCTTGCCCGCGACCCCGGGCCTGCCCACCGCGGGCCTCCGGGAAGCCCCCGAGCCGCGCCGAGTGGGACAATGGTGGGAGGGGGCAAGGGACCAGCACGTGCCGCGTTAAGGTCACGGGGCGCGGGGAAGGGGTAGTGCCGAGTGCCGGTCTGAAGGCTGCGCTGGGTTCGAATCCCGGCTCTGAAAAGTCCAACGTTTTTCTAGGCCTCAGTTTCCTCGTCTGTGAAATGGGATAACGAAGCTCCTTCCCGTTGCTCTCCCCAGGCCCTGACTAACCTGCGTGGGTAATTGCTCCTTCCTGCTCAGGCCTCTACTGAGTTCTAACTTGGGTCGTGTCCAGGGAATTTGGTCACAACCTCACACGCCGCCCTGTCGTGCCCAGAAATCCTCCACCCACACCCACCCCGGCACACCCTTTCCCGCTGTGGTGGTCGGTGAAAATCTTTGGCAGCCGAAGGGGTTGAGTAAGATCCCCTCCTACCCTCGTGGGTTCGAAGTTAGAGATCGAATGGCAGGGTCTGTCTCTCAAAGCCACACTGGCCCTAGGACAAAATGCTAGGGTGTGCGTTTTGGGGTGCACTGGGTGATCCTGAGGATCCTGTCTCCAGGGAGGGGAGCTGCCCCACCAGGAGGGCTTAGGGTCCTCTGGGGAGCCCTCTACCACTGACACTGGGGCAGAGGTGATCTGTAGGTTGGTGAGACTGTTACACAGCTGTTGCTAGCTAGATTACACTCACTATCCAATGGAAGGGGTGGGCTGGGCTGCCCCCACAAGGCAAGGGGGACAGAAAAGGGCTGCGAGGTCCAGGCAGGCCTGGCCCGCGCTGGACAGGAACACCTCAGAGTGGCAACAGGGCCCTTCTAGTCACTGGCCTGTCCGGCTTGGCCTGAGAGGGGAGAGACAGCCTGGCACCTTTTAGGTTATGTCACATGCCTGTTACATGGAGGAGTGGGCAGATGTCAAAGCCGGTATCACTCTGCAGGTGCAACTTGAGCTCAAAAACAGTGCTATCGTTCACTGGAAGTCAGATAAAAATTTCAAAGCGATGCTGCCCAGGGGCTGCCCACACCAGTGTGTCTGTCGGGGGCCATTCACTACATAGTAAGCACACAGCTGTGAAAGTCTGCCATCCTTCAATACAAAGGTTTCATTGAAGACCAGTGTCTACCCCTTCCACCGACCTCAGGGACAGCGTCTCATTTAACCCCTACACAAGGAGCACACACTGCCGTCCTGCCTAGGGAGGATAACGGGAGGTCAGTGTGTCCAACACCTATCACTCCCTACCCTCTAGAACACAGCCCAGGAGGGCAGTGTGTGTGTGTGTGTGTGTGTGTGTGCAGATGCTGAGACACGGCGGGGGGGGGGTATATATGACAAGGCTGGAGGAAATGAGGGCCAAGCCAGGAGCTGAGTTAACCAGGCCTGGGCCTTGAGTTTTAAGGACGGGGCGAAGGCCAACAGGAGTGCCTATCTGGTGTGTAAGGACTGAGCCTGGACCCGAGGACGGGTAAGGGAAGGTGCTCTCGTTGGAGACTATGCAAAGGAATGGGTCTTGCATCTGGGACTAGAAGTGCATTTTGGGAAGACCACAGAGACCAGGATGAGAGGAGCTGGCTGCTGGAGGGGGCGGCGCCATGACTCACAGATGCAGCAATGGGGGCTCGGGGGACTGAGGAGAAACAAGTACTTTCCGGCCTTGATGCTGACTGACTGTGGCCAGAAGAGAAGGGAAGGACCATGCATTAGCCAGGGGCTGCCCACCCCACTCACCAAGATGGACCAAGGAGGGGTGGGAGATGGCAGGAGGAGGCAGCAAAGACCAGGAGGCCTGAAGTACCCATAAAACTTGCCAGTAGCAGGTGGGCAGGTGGGCAGACCCAGGAAGACATGGACTGGGCAGGTTTTGTGTGACACTGGAGGCTACAGCAGCCTCTGGAAAAGCTTATTGTATGATGTAGAAGTAAAGATTGTAGGGGTTGCTCTGGGTTCTGCTCCTGTGCTGCAGCCCCCACAGCACTGCACTTAGCAATCCTACCCAGTCCCCCGCCCCATCATTATAGGTATGTTGTCATGGGGGACAGGATTCACAGTTTCTAACTTCCCTTCCCTCCTACATCCTGGCTCCCTGCCCACTGGCTCAGGGTGCGGTGATCAGCACAGCCCCAGCCAGCCCGAGCTTCCTACATGCACTCAAGCGCCCTCTCTAGCATTGGATTCTTAGACTCCCGATTTGCCCTTGCAAGCAGCCCCAAGCTGGTTATTGGTCCCATAATAAGAGATACAGGTAATCGATGGGAACCTACCCAGCAGCCCGAAGGGAATCTGCAGACCCGAAAGCCAGACACAAACATATGTTGTTACAAGCTTTGAGATACAGTCTTATCATAAGAAAGGGGAAGACAGGAGTAACAGTCCATTGCTCTCTGCCATGTTTAAGGGAATAAGAGAAATATGAATGATGGCTGAGGTTTATTGAGCACCACTATAAGTGAGCAGTCGTTCTAAGTGTTTAAATGAATTACATTCAATTATCAGAATAATCTGGATAGGTACCATATTTATACTTGCCTTTACACAGGTCACAGAGAAGGTAAGTAACTTGCTTAAGATTACACAGCAAGAAGCAGTAGAGTTGCTGGGCAGAGGTGGTGCAGATCTTTTTAATCCCAGGACTCGGGGGGCAGAGGCAAGTGGATCTCTGTGAGTTCGAGGCCAGCCTGGTCTACAAAGTGAGTTCCAGGACTGTTACACAGAGGAACCCTATCTCAAGGAAAACAAAAATAAATAGGAAGGAAGGAGGGAGGGAGGGAGGGAGGGAGGGAGGGAGGGAGGGAGGGAGGGAAGAAAGAGGAGGAGGTGAGTGAAGGAAGGGTATGGACAGTACGGACTTATTCTTCTACGCAGTCATTATGCTTGCTTTTTGTCTTGCTTGCCGCTCCTTCCCTTTCTTCTTTCTTGTCTTTCCTTCCTTCTTTCTTTCCTTCCGTCCCCCCTTTCTTTCTTCCTTCCTCCTTCTTGTTCTTTCTTTCCTTCTTCCTTCCTTCTCTCTTCTTTCCTTCCTTCTTCCTCCTTCCGTCTCTTTCTTCCTTCCTTCCTTCTCTTCTTCTTCTCTTTCTCTTCTTTCCCCCTTCTTCTTTTCTTTCTTCCTTCTTCCTTTTCTCCTTCAGGTAAAACCTAACAAGAAGCCCACAGATGTCCTGTGAGACGTCCCGAGATATCCTCTCCACTATGAAGTGCCTGAGACAGTGAGCTCAGGGAAACTGTCACTGTATTTCCAACTGAGACCAGCCCTTTTTACAGACCCACCCCTCCAAGGTGGATGGTATGTGTCACCCCTAGAACCATGAGGTACCTGACCACCTCACACATGAACTTCCCACACCTCATCCTCCCAAGCCCCTCCTGGGAGTTCTGGAACTCAGTCTGTCCCGAGCGGACCCTACCTACACCACAGTGGCTTCTTTCCACATCTCTGCTCCCCAAGGGTGCCACCTGCCCACGGCCCTCACCAGGAGAATCTTTGCCTCCTCATCCCAGTCTCCCGGGGGTCTAAGGTCAGGAGCCTGCCCTTCCTCACTGCTGTGGAAGCCTGCTGTCCCAGCTACTTGGCTAATGTCGGTCCAGGCAACTGAGTCTGTCTCAAAGCAAACAAGTAAAAGGAGAGCTGGGGTTGTGGAGTGTTTGGAGCACTTTCTAGACCAATGGTTCTCAACCTGTGGGTTGCAACCCCTTTGGGGGGTCAAACAACCCTTTCACAAGGGTCACCTACAATCATCAAAAAACACAGATATTTACATTACAATTCATAACAATAGCAAAATTACAGTTATGAAGTAGCAGCAATGAAATAATTTATGTCTGGGGGTCGCCACATTATGAGGAACTGTATTAGAGGGTCACATATTAGGAAGGTCGAGAACCACTACTTTAGACCCTAGGTTCAACTTCCAGCATTGCAAGTAAATAAATAGTAAATGCTTTAAAATAATATATCCCTTTCATATTCCCGACTGGAAGAGGAAGAAAAGCAGCAGGGAAGGGAGCCTTCTATCAGCATTTCCGGCTCATTTCTCTTTCTAGAACACTGTATTGTTTTCTTCTCAAAGGCATCCTCGAAGAGTGGTGTTTAATTTAGCCAATCACACAGACCCTTCAAACAAACAAGTTCTGTTGGTTAGAAAGAAGCATGCCGGGTGGTGGGAGGCAGAGGCATGCGGATCTCTGTGAGTTTGAGGCCAGCCTGGTCTACAGAGTGAGTTCCAGGACAGCCTACACAGAGAAAATCTGACTTGAAAAACCACCCACCCACCCACAGAAAAAGAAGCAGAAGCAGATCTTGGATAAACAGAGCTAGACTCAGCTCCTCCCAGGAACATATTGAACATACATCTTTCCTCTCCTGATCCATCCCTTTCTCTTTTCTGGAATCTTCCATGAACATTTTCGCATTCACTAGGCATCTCCTATTTTAAATTTCTTCAGGCCGGTGAGATGGCTTACTGGGTGGGACACCTGCCACGACGCCAGCTGCTGGAGCCTGATCTTCAGAGCCCACCTGGTAGAAGAGCTGACTCTTGTAAGTTGTCTTCCGGCCACCACACGTGCCATGACGTGAGTGCCCCACCCACACCCCCCTCACACACAAAATAAATAAACATAAAAATTATCTGAAAGGGAATTAATGTTTCCTTTGTTCTCATGCGACCTTCTCACTCACTAAACCAAATCTCCACTTCCTATCTGTCTCCTGGTCGGGTTGGTAGTTTTTTGTTTTGTCAACCAGACACAAGGTGGAGTTAAGAAGAGGAAAACACAATTGAGAAACAACATACATGAGATAGTCTGCAGATAAGAGCACCTGCCTCGACCTTGCAAGACTGTGGGACATTTTCTTAATTAGTGATTGATGGGGAAGGGCCCAGTCCCATTGTGGGTGGAGACATCCCGGGGCAAGCAGTCCTGGGTTCTATAGGAAAGCAGGCTGAGCACGTCCTGAGGAGCAAGCCAGTGAGCAACATCCTCCATGGCCTCTGCATCATCAGCTCCCGCATCCAGGTTCCTGCCCTGAGTCACACTGACCTCCTTCATGCAGGGCTGTGATGCGGCAGCGTGAGTGGAAGTCAACCCATTCCTCCCCACGTCACTTTTGATCAGGGTGTTTTTTATCATCGTTACAGAAACCCAGACACCACCCCAGAGACCCTTCAGCAAAGAGCGATTTATGAGCACACAGTCTACTTACCCCCGAGCCCGCTCCTTCACAGCCTCGCCCTCGTCCTCCTTCCGTCCCTAAGAGACAAGAGTCCCAGTCATGGCTGTGCTGTCAACTGTAGCTACTGATTTTCTGCCTCCCATTCTTTTCTCCATCTCTGTCGATCATTTGCCCTCACCTTGGTTCTGAGGCTCTCAGCTCATTTTCTCCCGCATCACCAGCTAATTGTCTCCTTCCCCGGACCACATTCCTGACTGATCCCCAAACCTCTGGTTGTGGAGTGTCCAGTCTCCCAATCTCTGCTTCCCTGGCTACTCTCCTCCTCTGAGACCTTCTCCTGGGACCTCCTTCCTGACTGATCCCCAAACCTCTGGTTGTGGAGTGCCCAGTCTCCCAATCTCTGCTTCCCTGGCTACTCTCCTCCTCTGAGACCTTCTCCTCTGCATTCCGGCCACTGCTTTGCATGGCCCCTTGGCTAGATAGCCTTTCTCCAGCAGGTATTCTCTCCCTTCCCCTTCCTTATGGGGGGGGGGCAGAGCACGTCACCTCGTCCCCTGACTTTGGCATGGGACTGGAACACATCACCCAGCCTGAGACCAAGAGCGAGCAGCCTGTGACCTGAAGAAGCAATGCCCCAGACACCCCAGACTGCTGAAGAAAGCAAAGGGCCACTGTGGCTTTGGGTGGCTTGTTCTATGGCATCCCTAGGCCCTCCTAGGTTAGGTTAGGAGTACTGTGGGGAAGAACTCCTCAGTCGGGTCCAGGAAAATTGTATGGTGACTCAGAGCATGGTAGGGATCATGGGATGGGGAATAAAGGGGCAGAGTCGGGAAGGAGGATTGGATTATAAAGAGCAGGACTTGCTTGCAGCTGGGTTGTGAGTAGGATAACGGGATCATGCAGAAGTCCCGTGTTTTGAACTTTGAGAACAGGATAAACTGTGGTCCTGCTTACTAACTGGGGAACTCTTGGGAGTACAGCAGATAATCCTGGCTGCCTACTTGACACATCTGGGAAGGAGGACCTGTGGGCACGTCTCTGGGGTACTGTGTTCTTGAGTGTTAATTGATGAAGGAGGGCCCAGCCTACTGCGGGAGGTACTGTGCTTAGGCAGATGCTCCAGAGGTGTTTAAGAAAGCTAACTGTGCAGGTAAGCGCTGCTCTTCTCCTGGTGGCTGCTTGAAGCTCCTGGCCATGCCTGTAACTCCAGCACGTGGGAGACAGAGACAGGAGTTGAGGTCATCCTTGGCTACACAGCCTGAGCTACCTAAGACTCTGTCTGAAAAGAAACAAACAAAAATCTAAAACAGCAGCGTGAATGCTGGAGACCAAGCTCTCGAAACACGAGCCTGACAACCATCAAATATTTGCCGTCCAGATCGCCTGATTTCCTTAACAATTTGTTAAACCTGGTTGGTCTGAATGAAGATTCAAAGCAGGGCCACACAAAACAGCCTGCTTCAGTGCTTTTTAATCTGGGGTGTTCTCCTTTCCCTCCCTCAGTCCCTGCCCTCCTCTCTCCAAAGCCAGAGAGCCCCCCATGTCTGTGAGCCCACAACTGTCCCTGTGAGCCCAACTCATCCCTGTGAGCCCAACCCATCCCTGTGAACCCAACCCATCCCTGTAAGGCTACCCTATCCCTGTGAGCCCACCCCATCCCTGTGAGCCCACCCCATCCCTGTGAGCCCAACCCATCCCTGTGAGCTCATGCCCATCCCTGTGAGCCCAAGGCATATCTGGGAGACCCCTCCCCCTTGCCCTATAGAAACCTCCTCTTCTTGGAGGTCTCGGGTGTTATACATTGGCAGCTGGATCTAAAGGATCCAATCCAGGTTTACAGCTTTGACAGAAATAGCGTGTGGGAGGTGGCGTGCACTTTCTGTACCTGCACATCGGGGTTCACAGACACAGATAGACGTGTCTGTTACTAAGGAGACTGCAGGGTGCAGGAATTACCAGCAGCACCAGTTGCTCCCAGAAGCTGCTTCATTATTGGTTTTAATATTAGCTGGTGTTCGTCGCCAAAACTGATTTTATTTATTTATTTTCTGACGGTATGTAAGAGTTTTTTAAGAATAGTTCCTAGGAACTGTTTCACGGCCTCGAGGCAGGATCACAGAGGAGAGCTGTGCAGGGGGAGGTCACGAGACAACCGTGGATGCCAGACCTTTCCTGACACCTTGTCTTCCTTGACTGAATCTTCTGTGTGCGCCAGGCTTTCTGGCTCAGAAACCTTTGGGTGCCCTGTCTCCACCCCCTATCTCACTACAAGAGCACTGGGATTCCAGATCTGTATCCAGCTCTATAGAGGGTCTGGGGATCTGAACTCAGTTCCTCCAGCTTGACCCGCTGGGCCACCTCCTCACCCCGCCCCACAATGTCTTGTTGTTGGCAGCTGAAGCCCAGTCTTTATTGTGAAGATTGTTAGCTGGGAAGGAAGTCAAACTGGTTGAAGCTTGTTGAAGCTATGCAGACCACATACTGCTGGGTTGGTGGGGAGGAGAGAGGACCGGAGCTGTCCATCATATTCGGGTCAGGCTTCTGGTGCACCAATGTCTGTGACTTTACACAAGTGTCTGTTCTTCATGGCTTCTTTTCTCCCTTGCGTGAAACACAAGAGACTGGGCACAGGCAGGAAAGGGAGTGCCATTCCCTCCCTCCCCAGGGCCCTGGGGCAGGCCTCAGGAGAAGCCCCCATCCTGGAGTGGAGGCTTTTGTTATGGAAACAGCTCTGGACATATTTCACAACTATGAGTCTTCTCTACTAGAGCCATGAAGGGGTCGTTCTCAGATCTTAACCGTGAGAACCTGGTGGGGTTACTGGCAGGGCAGTGCCGAAGGCTGGGGTCCCTGGGAGCCTCTCGTTCCTGCAGCAGGTTCCCACTGTTCATGCTGAACCCCAGCAATTCATGGAAGCTCTTGGTTCCAGGCCTCTCTGGAGCATCCTGCTCCTCCATCTTTGGGAGGGCACTTGTCCCTGAAACATCAGCCTCCAAGCAGTCCAAATGCTCATTGCTTTTCAGAGTGTCAGCTTTCTCTGATCGTTAGTAAAGAAGTGATTTTTTTTCCTAAGCTCGAAGGGTGAGATAACAAGCTGACTCTCTTATTTCATGCAGCTTTTTTTTTCATTTTCATTTTTTAAAGGAAGCATGTAACACATTTAGAAACCAAGTCTGGTAAGAAAGGTTTAATATTTTTAATTCCTGTCCCAAATATCCTAATTTTCCTTCCACAGAGGAACTATTTCTTAACACACACATGGGGACACACACACACACACACACACACACACACCACATCACTTTATCTTCTCATTATTGATAACTGTTAGATAACATAATTATGATGCAAAAAGATGCCGATCCACTTAGGAACCTTAGTTGGGCCGGGGAGTGGATGCTGTCAGCTAAGATAATCCTGGGTCTGGAGAGAAAGAAGGCTCAGTGCATAAAGACGCTCGCTGCCAAGGCTGACTGGCTGACTCCAGAGAGCTATCTGCTGGCCTCTACTAGAGAACAGGTGGACCACAGTTTCACTGAGTCTCGCTCCAGGCAGCACTGTGGCTGCAATGGTGCAGGAGCTCTCTGCAGCCCTTCCTGTCTGGTGACCCCCCCCCCCCCAGCTACTTTATGACTCTGCCTGGGCCACCATTCACTGAGCCTAGCGATGTTCATGGGAGTTTCTGTCTGTGTACTGGTTCACTGTTGCTGCCCGACTGGGAAAAAGTGGACCCTCAAGGCAGGAACTACTCTAGCTGTGGTTTTTAATAGTCCAGAAAAAAACACACATTCATATCTAAAATTACTGGGACCCTGCTGGACTGTTTTTTCATGAACGATAACTTGCGACATCTTTAAAGGGATTTCTTTTATAAATTAGCCTATTCAGCCTCCCTAAGATGAACAGTAAGCATTCATATTTTCTTCAAATTATCATCCATTAAGACTGAACAGTTAAAACCATCATTGTTTTAATTCTCTCCTTATTGTTTTGCATGGTCTCCATTTCCCCTGGTCAGGCTCCTGTGCTGGAGAGCTCTTCGGCACTCCAATACGGTGAGTTTGGGCTTTCGCCTTCCCTTCTGCTTTCACTGGCTACCCCTATCCTCTCCTAACTCCTTTGGCAAGATTATGAATTAATATACCTTCATTAATTAATACTATATTATCTATAAATTATTAACATTTTCTCTGTGCCACTTTGCTATCTCTCAAGTCTCAAATGCAAGCATTTTTATTGCAGTTTTCTAAGTGCTCTGGAATTTTCTGTTTCCTCCAACTGAACAACGGTGGTGGGTGTAGTATGAATATTAAAAACCCAAAGGCAGATACTGGAGTTCAACCTGAAGATCAGAAGAGCAAAGCAGCCAGCCAGTAGAGAGACCTTTTACCTCTCCTGAATCTTCAGACCGAAGGGGCGAGAGAGATCCTGTCTCCTTGAGTCCTCAGACTCCACACTGCACTGAGCTCCGGTCTCCTCCACCTTTACACGCCTCTCTCCACCCAGCCTATCGCTCCTGTCTCCACCTCCCTAGTGCTGGGATCACCTTTGTGTGAACTGTTTCTCTTTTAGATAGAGATTCAAGCATTCAAGGCCCCAGGATGCCTTGAACTCACAGAGATCTCCTGAGTCCTGGGATTTAAGGTGTGTGCACCACTGCCTGGCCTGTATGGCTGACTAGTGTGGCTGTTTTGCACTTTGATCTTCAGGCAAGCTTTATTTGTTAAAACACAAATAACATACCACTATGGTGGGAGTTGTCTTGACTTCTGTCATTGATTCAGGAGCCTTCTTATCTTGGTTTGTGTTGTAATTTGCACAATTAAGCGGGTGGCTTAGTTGCAGAGTTGCAGGAAGACAATGCCCATGGGTTTCAGTCTGAGGGGGTCATGACCTTGCTTTTGTCTCAAATATTTTAATTAGGATTTTTATCACTTTATTATTTCATAAACTATATCTGCATAGAATGATGTCTCCTACAGCTAACTCAACCTCAGCTATACACACACACACACACACACACACACACACACACACATACACACTTGGGAATGTAGATGGTGTTGCATTTGGTATATGAATAAATGTAAAATCAGGTCTTATATTCCTCAGAATGCTGCCCTGTAACCCCCCCCATCTTAAATTTTCCAGGCTGCCATGTTTGGGGTTAGCTCAGGACTGCAAAGGACTGAGCCTTGTCCTATGATCCAGCTGGGGCATCTTCTCTTTAAAATCTTTATCCATCTGAGTTTACAGAGAGCAGCAAACACTTTGATGTCAGCTTCTGCTCAACTTCGTGTTATGGACTTCATTAGTTACTTTTCTCCTTGCGATGACAAAGCACCTTACAGAAGCAACGTAAGGTGGGGCTGGAGGGACGGACTCAGTGGTAATGAGCACTGATTGCTCTTCCAGAAGACCCAGGTTCAAACCCCAGCACCCACATGGCAGCTCGCAACTGTAACTCCAGTAACAGGAGGCCCTCACACCCTCTTCTGGCCCCTGAGGATATCACAAATGCATGTACACAGACGTAGATGGAAATAACACTCATATACGTGAGATGATAATAAAATCTTTGTGAACAGCAACTAAAGGAAGTTTATTTTGGCTCATGGTGGAGGAGGTGTGAGGCAGGGGTGCCATGCCCTATAGCTGGTGACAGTACATCAACAGGAAGCAGAGAGAGGAATGCTGGCCTCACCTCACTGTCTCCTTTCTAGGACCCACGGATAGGACAGCCCAGCCCGCTCTTGGGGGCTGCCTCTCACTTTAAACCGTTCTGGAAACATCTTTACAGAGAGGCCCAGAAATTGGTCTCCCAGGGGCATTGTAAATCCTGTTAAATTGGCAATCAAATTAACTGTCACATAATCTGTATTTTAATCCTTCTAAAGATCTTCCTATCACGTGGTTTGTGGTTTCCAGGACCCAGTATGTGCACATGTTATCTGATGATGTGGAAGAAGTTTAGTTTGCACTACACTGATTTAATGTATTCAGGGTTTTTTCTTTTTTTTAGTAGTTTGATTTTTTTATGTAATTCTCTTTTTCGTCAATTACTGGACAGACTGGGTCCCTCTTATGAAGCAGCAGTAGAGGAGGCAGCTGAGAGAAGACCCAGGGAAGGTGCCGGGAGATGGCCGGGTTGTCAAGTGCAAGCCACACATCATGAGCAACTGCAGTGGTTTCTGGAGCACAGGCTCCTATTCACACCCTTAGTACACAATCCCTGCAGTGGCTTCTGGAGCACAGGCTCCTGTTCACACCCTTAGTGCACGAGCCCTGCAGTGGTTTCTGGAGCACAGGCTCCTGTTCACACCCTTAGTGCATGATCCCTGCAGTGGTTTCTGGAGCACAGGCTCCTGTTCACACCCTTAGTGCACGAGCCCTGCAGTGGCTTCTGGAGCACAGGCTCCTGTTCACACCCTTAGTGCACGAGCCCTGCAGTGGTTTCTGGAGCACAGGCTCCTGTTCACACCCTTAGTGCACGATCCCTGCAGTGGTTTCTGGAGCACAGGCTCCAGTTCACACCCTTCGTGCATGATTTCCTTTTCCCTCGTTATCTTTCCAGTCCAATCCTGTCCAGTCCTTTCCTTTCACCTCACTCCTCCCCCCGCCCCTTTCCTTGCCTCTCTATGATTCTGTTGCTGGGTGAAGAAAAAAAAAAAAACCAACTCTTTTCTAAGTTCAAAGTTTCCCAGTAGATATTTTTTATTTCATATTTAGATCTACGGTCCATTCTGATTTAATTTTTCCATTTTATTTAAATTCTGTGAAAGGTATAAGGCCTGTAGACAGGTTTATTTCTATTTTATATTATTTTTAATTTTTATTTACTGCAGCATCATTTCTGGATAAAAGATTCCTTCTCCATTGATGTCTTTCTTCTCCTGTGTATGTCTAGTTGTGCCTTCAGGATTTAGTTCCAGTAATTAATATGGTGACTCTTTCACCAATGTCACACTGTCTTGACTATTGTTATCTCATACTAGTTTTAAAGATCACTGGGCATGAGTCTCATCTCTGCTCTTCTTAGTGTGGTTTTAGTTGCTTTAAGCCTTTTGTCTTTTTGTGTAAACTTTATAATCCTTGTCAATACCCACAAAGCACCTTGCTAAGGTTTCGATTTGGACTGTATCTCATCTCTATGCTAGGTTGGAAAACTTGACATCTTAATAACGGGTAGTTTTCTACTCCATGACCATTGGCCAGCTCGCCATCGTTCAGCCCTTCCTTGGCAGGTGTCTGTGCGCTGTTGCTATTTCTTCGCGCAGCGCCTATGGTGCACTGTTACGATCGACGGTACAGTACATGTCTATCCTGATCAGTGGCCGGGAAATCTCGGGAAGAACTGCTGTGGCTGAATGGAAAATTCCACCAGTGTGGTTGAGACTGCTGCCCAGGTCACCCACACTGCTCCTGCCTGAAGTCTCGGAATCCATGGGTGGGCTTGTCTCCTCTCTCTCCCATCACCGTCCCTGCACAGACGTTTGTGCTCTTCCTGCTGCACACACATTAGGGCTGGGCTTGTTGTTTGGAGTCTTGCTTCCTTTATCACTATTTAATGCTTCCTAATAATTCATTATGGTCTTCTTTGTCTAAAACTGATACAGCTTAAGGCTTTCTTTCAGATAGTGTTAAATGGTTTGCAAACTCACCCAAAGCTACAGGAAGCCTCTTTCACTGACATGGGGGTGGGGTGCTAACTTCAAAGAGCGAATCAACTCTAGACTGTCATATTGGCAACATCTGACAGGTACATTCAAGCCATAGCTTGCTATGACTGATTATGTATGTAGAAGTACATACGTGCATACATACATACATACGTGTGTCTGTGCGTATCATCTCTATCATCTATCTATCTACCTACCTATCTATCATCATCATTTCTTCCTCATCTCTAGCCATCAAAGAGGCACAGAAACAATTACCCACCCAGCATAGTAAGACTCCCTACCACCTGAATTTGCATCTAGAAATATTTCCCACAAAAAGGGAGCTGTCTGGAAGAGAAATGGTTGCATGCCGGCCTGAGACAGGAAATGTGCCACGAGGGACTGGAGAATCACAGCACTCTACAGGGCAAGAATATACAAGTTCTACTGAGCTTGTGAAGACTTGGGAGTCAACCTGAACATCTTCCAGACAACGACGGACCAATCTGAGCATCAGAAGGGGGAATAACCACAAGAAATTGGGACACTGGAATATTCGTAACCCCTAAGTTCATAACAACAAACTCCAGACCCTGCTGGAAGTATGCTAGGAAACTAATTCATATTTTGACAGTCTGTACAGGGAAGGATCAAATAGCTGGTCTTTACTATGTGACATTCACCTCTGAAAATGCACAGCTGAAGAAGGGAAATGTCTGTAAGCAGCGTGCTCTAGCGGCATGAAGAAGTGTTAGGGCTGCCGTGTTCCGTTCTGCACTTTCAGGTGATCTAGGTATCGTACAGCCAGGGTAATCGACATCATCACAGACAGAAGGGCGAACTCCATGAGACTATTGGAAAAACAGGGAGAATGTGTCAGGGCATTGGTCTGTAAGTTCACCCAAAGAAAGCAAACATTAACAAATGGTATTACGTGAAATTGAAAATCTTTTAGAGCAAAGAAAACAACAGGAAGAAGACACTACCTACAAATGGGAGAAATGTGTCATCCAACAGGGATTAATTTACATAATATATAAGAAACGCAAACAACACAACAACAAACACAAAACAAAAGCTAAGAAAAAGCAAAAAACAAAGCAAATAAAATGAGTGAAAAAATGAGTCAATGATATGAACAGACGGTTCTCAAACGGCTAACGTGTATACGGAACTGCTCCACCCCACTGATCCTTGGGGAAATACAAATCAAAACCGGGCATACACCATACCCCCAACTAGAATAGTTATTATCAAAACGACAAAAAAATGTTGGCAAAGATGTGGGGAAAGGGGACTTCTCCTACATTGTTGGTGGGAATATAAATTAGCGCGGCCATTGTGGAAAACAGAATGGAGGTGCCTCAAAACTAGAACCAGCAGTCACGTGACCTGGCAGTCCTGCCTCTGGGTATGTGTTCAACACAGATGAAGTTATCATGTTGGAGACACTGCACTTGCATTTTCATGGCAATGCTGCTTAAAGGAGCATAGGATCAACATGGCTGTCCAGTGATGGATGAAGAGGTATGGAAAACGTGGTATAAATACACATGGACTATTATTCAGCAGACAGAGAAGGGGAGAGAGGAGAGAGGAGAGAGGAGGGGAGGGGAGGGGAGGGGTGGGGAGAGGAGAGGGGAAGAGAGGAGAGGAGAGGAGAGGAGAGGAGAGGAGAGGAGAGGAGAGGGACCCACTCTCATGTTCTCAAGCACCATAACTTCCTAGTCTGTCCACAGTGCTGTGTCACATCAGATGGGCGGCTGACTCAGGCTCTTGACTAGTCTCTCCTTGTCCCGGAGGTTCACTATCACAAGTTCGAACTCAGGTGCTCTCTTCATTTCTGTCTCTCAACTCCCACAAAGTCCTATCAACTCCACTCTCTCCACACAGTCCCATTTTAAATCATCCTTCCCTTGGCTAATGTCCATTCATTCTGAAGTCGCTGTGGCAGCAACCTCTTCTGGGGACCGTGCCTTAACTGCTCAAGAGCATCCTCTGCGATTCCGTTGGCTGCCCAGTAGAAGAATGGAGTCTCACTGCCAGTTTCTCAAGACAGCATTTGGAGTGGAAACACCATGAAGTCAGTCATCACTGAAGACGATGGATGTAAATTGCTCAGCACTGAAAGAGTCGGTTACTCTCTCTTCAAAATCTGCCCAGAACTCTCATACCCAATGGCTCACCTTGAGCAGAGAATCTCACACTGGGAGAGCAGAGAGAAGACAGAAGACTGCCTTGACCATGAGGACCTGGCTGGAGTCGTCTTGTTTCAACTTGATCCCTCCTCCAGGCTGAGCGTGTACTTCAACTTGCCAAAGTCCTTGCCCCTGCAGAGTGCCCTGAGAGCGAGCAGGGCATCTAGCTCATTTCCGCACTCCCAGGACCCAGTGGAGAGCCCCCTATCTAGAAGAAGCAGAATTCTGTCTGATGGAACAGGTGAATGGTTTAATTTCTCCTTAGCCCTTTCCAGAGGTAGGGGACGCCACAGTGAGGCCACCAGCCTGCGGTATCTACTGGGCCAATGTACTGGCTCAAGGTCTCTGGTGGCTTGTCGTGGTCTAACAACTGGAATGACGACTTTGATGGGAAGGTTCCACAGAAGAGAGAGCTAGAAGGCTTTGAGGCTCCAGATCAGGTGATCTATAGAAGCTACTATTTCTTTGAAGCCCCTCTTGTGGCTTGCCCAAGCCCATCCACGGGCTGTGGCTGGATTCCAGCTGCCGTCGGCCTCTCCTTTGCTCCTTAATCCAGGTTTAACGAGATGAGCACCATTAGGAGAGGCAGACGGTTACCCTTTAAGTGAGCAAAGTGACTCTTCCCAGAAGGACTGAGTTTAATAACCCAGCTCAAGACCCCCTTTAGGTACAGGATGATTCTGGCACATCGGTTAAGTGTTACACAAAACAGACGTGAGTCTTCAAAATCAAAGGCGTTTTTCATTCATGTGCAAAAGGAATCAGTAAGCTGCATGAAAACAGGGGTGTGTAAAAGTCCCCAGGGCCTCCGGTCCACAGCAGGAAAAGCTCAGCGCAGATTGGACACAGGGGGAGGCAAGCTCGGCCGCCCATAACTCAGAGATAGGAGGCGGCAATCTCCCCGCACCCTCTGTTTCATGTGCGGGCTCTTGCTTCTGATCTGCCAGCAGTTGCCTAATTGGCAGTGACTGTTTCTGTGGACACGAGGGCCTGCTAAATGTGTAAGGCCTGCATTTTTCCAGGGCAGACTTTTTCCTTTGCACGTAAGCCAAAGATTCCTTCATGCATAAATTCTTTCTCACGCAGGTCACCGGATTTTTGTGCAAGGGACATGAATGTTGAGTCCTCCATATAGAGCGGAGTATTTGTACACATATGCATTATAGGTTCTGGTCACATAGAGCAGCACGGACGCTGGGTGGGAAGCCACATGCACATTGTGAAATTCCCACACTCGTGCAAATGCCCCGTAGGCCCAGTATCAGGGGAGTGTTTTGCGTTGTTTGGCCAATCAAGAGGACTGTTCTTTTGTCTCTGTCTCCAGTGTGACCAAAGGCTATGGGGGAAAAATGGTCTTTATTATGAGCGTGTTCATGGGTGTGCATGTAGAGGGCAGAGGACAACCCCGAGTGTCATCCTCAGGCAGACCACCCACCACCTTTGAGTTTTAGAGCCCATCAATCAGGCCAGGCTGGTTGGTCAGGGAGTCTGCACCTCCCCAGCAATGGGACTGCAGGGGTATGCTATCATGCCTGCTGGTTTGGTATTGCTGTTTTTTTCTTTCCCAGTTTACATTTTGTGTGTGTGTGTGTGTGTGTGTGTGTGCATGAGCACTTACGCGAACACGCATGTGGAGAACTGAGGATGATGTCAGGATCATGAATCTCTCTTCTGCTTACTCATCAACAGTCTCTCAATCAAACCTACAGATCACTGAGACAGGCTTGCTATCCAGCACACTCTGGGGACCCCCTTCTCTGCCTTCCGAGGCTGGGCGTATAGGAGAGCTGCCACAACCACCTAGCATTTATTTAACTCTGGGAATCGGAACCCTGGTCTTTAAGCTTTCCCTGGCCTCCATGCCTGGAATTTTTACATGGGTTCTGGGATCCAATTCAGGATCTCATATTTTCAAGGTAAGTCCTTTCCTGGCTGAGCCATGCCCTCAGTCCCGCTTGGGAACTTCTGAATGAAATGTAAACTGACCACTCTGAAGGTAAAGCTCTGGTATTAGCACAACAGGCTGTCCACTGAGCTTAGAAACGGTTGGTGAGTCCATCTGATGGCTGGCAATAGGGTCTATAAGGATGGGCCCACTTCCCAGGAATCGTGCATGATAGCTGGTATTATAGGATACTTATTCTGTGGCTGGAGCAGAGTAACTGGGTTGGCCCCAAGGAATTATTATCATCCTAATTTTATCTCACTTTTGCAGATGAGAGGCTGAGGCAAACTAATCTGCCCAAGATCACAGAAGGTTGGATGTGGTAGTCTGGTGGCTGAGTCCCTGCTGTGGCCACAGCTTGCTCTGGTCTCCCAGCTGGTTAGTACAGGATGGCCGAGAGTGACAGACAGGGAACAGAAGCTTGTGCGTACTTTCTACCCTTGATTTCATTTAGAAGATCCTGTGGCATCTGCAGCCTTATGGTCTTTGTAACGTCTGCCACTGCATGAGTTAATTAGAACGTGCAGACAGTTCATTTCCTGTACGGACATTTCTGTCTCAGATACCGAGAAACTGGACACTTGCATGGACATGAGAGACCCACAGTGACTAGGAGGAAAAGCTTCCAGCAACTCACAGGGAGCTACTGATGCCTCTCTGCTCTGAGGACTCAGTGCAGGCCATCCTTCAGGTTGCTTAGGGGAGGGAGAGCTCTCCTACCACCACATAATGGTTAATCTCAATTTTGACTTGGCTGGTTTGAGGTGACAAGGTTGGTAAAGCACACTCCCAGAGGACTCGGGTCAGGGAAGGGAGGACAGTCTTTAATGGGAGCGGCAGCATGCTGCAGGCTGGGCTCCCAGATTGACTGAGCACAGCAGGAGCTTGCTCTTGCCTGTCCACTAGCCTTGGTCTTGTCTCTCCAGCTCTTCCTGATGCGATGTACTTAGGCTTCTGAAACTGTGAGCCAACTGACACCCCATTCAGTCCTCCAGGGTCATTCAGGGGGAAGACGGGACTGGCTGAGCAATTCCTGTTACACAGCAGCCAGAGAAATGCAAAGCTGAGGGCTGCCTATCTCTCTGGGGGAAAAACAAGACAGGAAATTGGAAAGATCCAGCACAAAACCAAGTCACTGCAAACGTGAATAACAATGGCGATGGTGACTAGTCTTTTTACCTCTGTAATGTTTATAAAAGTCCACGGTACAACAGGAATTATTCACGTAACAACCAGCTGATGACCAACATGGTTTAGCTGATGCCATCCTAACTGGCATCCTAACTAAGGAAAACCTGGCTCTGAGTTCATTTCACTTCCTGGTGGAGTTGCTCTACCCAGAAGTAGGCCAGCTGTCCGTTTCTTGAGGACAGATTTATACAGCTATAATTTTACGTGTATGAGTGTTTGGCCTGAGCGTATGGTTATGCACAACATGGATGCCTGGTGCCCACAGAGCCCAGAAGAGGTCACTGCGTCCATTGGAACTGGTATTGCAGATAGCTGTGAGCTGTCATGTGGGTTGTGGGAACAGAACCAAGGTCCTCTAGAAGAGCAGCCAGTGCTCCTAACCTCTGGACCATCACGGCTCACAATTTCACTATTGCTTCAAAATATAAACAACTTTTACAAGATTGCCTAAGTCAGTGGTTTTGCTCTGGATGTAATTTTGTCCCTCAGGGGACACTCAGCAATGTCTGAGGACATGTCTGATTGTCATATTGAAGGCATCCCATGAAAGAGGCACGGGGTGTGACTGAACATCCTACAGTGACAGAGGGCAACTCCCCCAGTCCCAAATATCATTCATACCTACCTCGACGGATGCACTTGGTCTATCTGGACATCCCCATGTACAAAGATCAGGACGCTGGTCTCACTGCCCGGCACCTGATCATCTGCTCCACATCCAGAAAGGCTGCCGGGTGGCAGGATGGCTTCTGGAAGGGTTGGCAGCACAGGTGAGTCATGGGAGGGAACCTTGGGGCTGAAGTCTGGAAACAGTAGGCACTGGGGGAGCCATGTGGCAGGTACTGGAGGACAGCTACCTGCTCCTATATGCTGCTACTCTCCACAGGATGACTGCCACAGTGGAGCATGTTGGGAAAGTATCACGTGGGATCCAGACTTGTGGAAGGGCAGGGCGGGGCAAGACAGCACGGAGTCAGTTTCCAAGATGCCTTGACACCCCACACGTCCCAAGGCCAGCTGCACAGGAGGGTGGCTGCACAGGAGGGTGGCTGGCTGCACAGGAGGCTGGCACGTGCAGCTTTGCTTGTAGCAGGACCCGACATTCCGGCTATCACCACAGACACCCCCAGGGTCTTTACGTCTGTGTAGCTGGTTGGAAGACTTGGGAGAATCCCTGGCCTACAGCATCTCCACTGTGCCAGGCTGCCCCATCCTCCAGGGCTGTGACCTGTATTTATCCATGGAGGGTGGTGTTCCAGCATCTCCTGATGCAGGGTGAAGCTGTCACTGCGAAGTTAGCAAAGGCACGCTAAGCCATGCTACCACTCCAATTTTACTGAACGTGAAATTCCTTCCCAGCACTGGACGCAAAGGATTCTGGGTCAATTGCTTGCCTTAATTTCCACATTCCCCCCTATACCTCCACTGACGTGGATGGTTGGAAGGAAACCCGACTTAGAATTTATTGGGCGTGGAATGGCGGCTATTACGCAGACTCGAAGTCTACTTCTACTCCACAACCTAGACCTGGGAGTGAGAAGCTTTGCATTGCTCAGGAACTTTCTACCATGATATCCCAAGTTACAAACTTGATTTCCTGAAGCCGACCTGCTAAGTGCTTCTGGAGTCTCAAACTAAACTGGTAGCTTGGTTTTGGCAACAAACAATATACTGGGCTGCCACTTCTGACCCGTTTAAAACGTCCTCTTCAAAGGAGTGTGACTTTGATTTTAACCCATCCTGGCCCCGTGTTCTGAAGTAGTAAAAGTCCAACTTGCAGCCGACAAATGAAATACACGTTTTCCTAAGACACACATGGAGTCAATCCAGAGGGGAGAGGTGTGATTTTTACAGTTGCTTTTCTGACCATCCATTTCACAGTGGAATGGGCCGAGGCCACGCGGAGGGGCCCAGCCACATGCCCCTTAAGTGCTCAGTCTTGTGTGACTCATTACTGCAAATAAAGGTGCTGGCCAAACGGGGCCCATTACGCGGCACCCAATCAGGACCTTGTTGGAAGCGGCCCTGACTCCCCACATGGAAGCATTCTGTGGGCTTCAGCTCCCACAGCTCACCCTGACTTTGAAGTCAGAGGGAAACGGTGATCCCAAGCAAGCATGTTCTCTGACTCTGTCGCTGTCATTTCTCATCACGGCTGTGAAGCCGGCCGACTTGTCCAGATACCGTTTCTGGAAACCGCACAGCTTCTGCATTTGGTCCCCCTTCCACAGAGCCTGGGCTTGCCTGTGCTGTCCTGCCACTGCTGCCTGAACTGGGGAGCCCGGGGCCTCGGGACTCGTCACCCGGTGAGCTTCATTCTCTGTGGGATCTGTTCTGGTCTGACGAAGCTCCCTGGGACAGAATGTCCTGCTCTGGGTGTGACAGAAAGCTTGCTGTTCCCATGGAAACAAGAGCAGACCTGTGTCAGCCTCTGTTTTGGACCAGGCACACTGTCACATATAATCTTAAAAAGAGCCCCAGGGAGGTACTATTATCCCTGCATTCTGAAGATGGGAAAACTCACGGAGCAAAGACAATTTGAGATCACCTAGCCATGAGGCTGAACCTGTATCCTTAACTGCTTAGTTACTTGGCAGCTTTAAAAGAAGTATTAAAGAATAACATAAACCCAATGCAAGAATTATGTATTTTTTTAAAAAAACCCCATTTCATGTGTTTGTTTATGTACACATCAGTGCAGTGCTCACAGAGGTCAAGAGGGCACCGAATCTTTTGGAGCTGCAGTTACAGGTGGTTGTGAGTCTCCCAATGTGGGTGCTGAGAATCTTAACTGCTGATCCATTTCTCCAGCCCCTGAACACATAACTAAAGGAATCACACACACACACACACACACACCCCTCCCGAAACAAAAACAACACATGTCAACAAGACCTTAGAAGCACTCCCCGTTCAGCCATCACTGCACAGAGAACTGCTGTAATGGCACATTTCATTTCATAAATCAAATTCTACCTAATTTTAAACTTAAGAAGACCCTAAAGAGCCTGGGGGTGTAGCTCAGTTGGCAGTCTGCTTGCCTGGCTTGCATGGAGCCCTGGCTGGCTCCTCAGCGCCACATAAACCAGGCATGGTAGTGTACTGCAAGCCTGGCACTGAGGATGAGCAGAAGTCAGGATGACTTGAGGTCTGACTGAGCTACATGAGAACTCTCTCCCTGTGCTACCAAAGGCCATAAAGAACCAATGAAATACAGAATCTTTAGGGACTTTCCCAGGAATTAGTCTTTGAGGTGACTGATAATATTAATGCAGTATCAATACATTTTCATAATATGGTGTTCTACCATATTAAGTAATCTGTACTTCATAGTGTTGTTAGTAGGTAACCAGGGGCTATGGCAATGCTGCTGGGATCACTGACCACACTCACAGTCACATACATGCATGCACATACACTCTAGCCACACACACACACTCAGCCACACTCCACACACAGATTTTCTTACCCATACACTCACATACACACCCCCCCCCCACACGCACGCACGCACACACGTGCACATCTAGGAGTGAACTCCTGTTTTGCTGACTGGGTCTGAACAGGTATTTCCCACATTTCCACCTATGTCCTGAGAGGTACAAAGAAAGGTCTGAGCAGTTTCCTCAGGATCCCTATGCTGAGGCTGTCAGCACGGGACATTCAGGGCCCCTTTAAAGAACCACAGTGACCCCGGACGAGTGCTACACTACCCCGGCGGGACTGGTGTCCTGACAAGCAGTGCCCAAGCGGTGCTTTGAGCATGCACCAAGGAAAAGCCACCTGAGGGCTCACCAAGGGGTTTGCAGACAGGAGCCTGTGGACAACTAGGACAATAATCCGTCATCTCGGCCACCTACCTGTGATATTGTGCCACAGCAGCCTGAGCTGACGGACCCAGGGGACGGTGAGGCCCCCGAGTCGCTCAGCAGGCTTTCTCCCCGCTGGGATGCCAGCCTGTCCAGTCGGGTGCCTTGGCGACACCCGAGATTCTGTCTGTACAGCTCTTTCACTCTGCTGAGGCAACATCAAGGTCTTGGTGAGACTTCAACCTCATCCCCGTGCCACTCCAAACCTATTAAAAGCCTTCAGAGATAAATGGCTTCAGGGTGGCCTGTAAGAAATTAGCCATCCTTACTAAAAATAGGATTTAATTGGTAGCTTTTAAATAAAGGGGCTTGGAGTAACCTTAAAAATAATACACCTGCATTAAGATTAATGAACTGTGGCCTTTTGATGTAAGTGCGGGGAGCAGAACCGGGTGCTAGGCAAGTGATCCACCCCCGAGCCACGCCCCAGCTCTTGCTGTCTTTGCAGTTTTCAGGTGTGCTCTTGGCTAGTTTTGGAACGAGCCAACCGCTCTCCTTTTCCTGACATCTCCACTGGGATCCAGTGTCTTCTAAGCGGTGCAAATCTGGAGAACTGTAATTTCCTCCACCAGACAAGCAACGGCATTCCAGATGATCACAACTGCTTGCCTGCAGGAAACAGACACACCCAGTGGCATCTGAATTTCTAAAAAAAAAAAAAAAAAGACCACTTTGGGTGAATCATGGATAAAGCCAAACAGACCGGAGGCTTTGGAATTCTTGCCACCCCCTTGTGGTGGTTATGGTCTGGAGAGCCACTTGGCTACTCTGCCTCAGTTTCTTTAGCTGTAAAGCTAGTCAATCACCCTGAAAAGCTTCAAGCTTCTAAGGGTGGGTGAGTGTGCATGGGTGTTCCCGCAGCACCGCTGAGTTAACTGGTCTGTTCGCAGACTGGGGACCTCTTTCCATTAAGAAGCATATCCTGCTCCTCCTACCCCTAATACAGTGCATCCATCCAACGTACAGACTGCTGAGCAACATGTCCTGGTGCCAGTACCCAGAACACTGCCTGTTCCTTCCGAAGGACCTGAGTGTTCAGTAACAAGACGGCCTGGCACTGCAGTGTTCTCAACCTTGACGGAGTTGGCAGAATCAAGGTCACCATGGAAAAAGTCCCTGTGATGTCCCAAGGAAGCATACAACACAAGGGAACACAACTCAGTACAGTGAGATAGAAGGGCCATCAGTGCGGAGAAAGGTGTGCTGGAGAAGGAAAGACGCAGTGCCTCCTCTGACCTCGCGAGGCTCACGTGTCTCAAGGAAGGCTGCCCCCCCCACTCCCCCCCCCCCCCCCGAGTCCTCTGCTCCCGACTCCCACGTCTTCCATACTGTGAGGAGAACAAAATGGGCCAGACTTCAGGTCAGCGACCAGTATGGTCCCTTGGGCCATCTGCCCCAGCCTGGGGTGAGCAGTGCTCTGAGAAAGCCCTGGGGCTCCGCAGCCTCTTCCACGCTGCAGTTTGATCCTATCGGTATGTTCTACCTGTTGGTATTCTTAGGAACATTTCCAGTGTGGCAGGCTGAGAACACCACAGCCCAGACCACTCAGTAGTCAATGCTTCTTAGGACTCTTTTTTTTTTCTTCAAAAAATACAAATAATACTTAGTACAAATATCTATCGGGCTTCAGGGCACAAGAGTTGAGAGAATGGACAATTAACACCCTGGTAGGAATGGGTGGGACAGGGATGGCCAGGTGTCCACGCATTGTACCCAGGTGTTTTGGAGGTTCAAAATAACCGCAATGTGGAATTTAAGGAGGGACATTCTTACAAGGCAGGCGGCACTGATCACATTCCACCAAGATTAAAGTCTCAGTGCATGAGAGCAGGATGTAGCCGCTGGCCCTTCCGTGCTGCCGACAGCCCACGTGTCACTTCTTCCAACAAATCTAACCACCTGTGAGTGTGTATGGAGGACCAGAGGTGGACACGGGGTCTTCCTCAGTCACTCGCCATCAGTTCTTGAGACAAGAGTCTCACTGAACCTGCAGCGCACTGATTGGCTGTGTGGCTGGTCAGTGAGCTCAGGATCTGCCGTCTGCTCCCTACCCCACCTCCACAGTATCAGGTTTCTACATGGGTGCTAGGTGCATGTCCAGCTCTTATGTGGGTTGCTGGGGATGAACTTGGGTCTTTGTGTTTTCGCAATGCTACTTCTCTGATGGAGCTAACACCCTAGTCCCAATTCAAATGGTCCTTTACCTCCTCCACATCGGATGAGAAACCAGAAGATGCTGTGGAAATTTTGAGGAGGAAGGTTTTCTATTCAGTGCATTTAAAAACATAATAACATAAATAAGCTCATACCCGTAAGTCCAGCACTTGTGAGAAATGGAGGCAGGAGGACCGAGGTGAATTCAAACCCAGCCTGGGCTACAGCGCAAGAGTCTAACTCAAAGTAAAAAAAAATTAACAGTAGTTCACAGTCTCTCTAGCTTGTGCCCCTGTGACTCAGCACAACGCTGTGGGGCCGGCATCTCCCCTGACTGGAAGCTCTTGGTCAAGTTTGTCCAGCCAGGCTTCTGGCACTCAGAAGGCTGCTCCTTCTCCTCTCAGTTTGTCCTGAGGCAGAACGGTCACACACAGACGTCATTTGGAATCCTCCGCTTCGTGCGGTCACCCCACCATCTTTACTCGTTGTACTTGGCCAGCTTCAACCTGGGGATGATGTTCATGGACTGCAGCTCCTGGAAGAGCAGCTTGCAGGCATACGGGATGCGGAGGGAGGACACGTGGCACGATGACTTGCAGTAGTGGCACCTGAAACCCAAGTCAGCATGTGTCAGAGGGGCGGCAACACAGGCCTGCACACAGTACCGCTACACCCCTCTCCCGAGCAGCCCGTCATCGTCAAGACATGTTCTGATGGCTCAGAAAGTTAAAGGGACATCTGTGGACGCAAAACCCAGAATGATACAAATCCCGTACAATTTAAAATTATGTGACTTAAGTCCCTTAACTACACTTCTAGAACTTTCTCTTCAATAGGGAAAACATTTGCTTAAAACCGTTTTGAAAGAATCTCAGAATCCGGAACCATCAGGAACTGAGCCAGGTGTCTCAAGGTCAGACATTTCCAGCTGACTGCACCAACATGCCCTGTGTTTGGGGGCTTCTCTGAGCCATATTGTTCTCTGAAACACACTTGCCAAAACAATTCAGTTCCCACCACCAAGGCACCTCGTCTGATGGAAAAGAAGCCTTTAAAACAGGAGAGCATCAGTGGTCTCAGGAATGGGCTATTGGTGTTTAGAGTACGCTGTCCGCTGCAAAAACCCAAGAAAGCATTCCCATGTGGCCCCTAAAGCCTGTGTCCCAAGCAGCACACTAGCCACGCCATGTCAGATTCTTTGTCTTCTTCTGGCCTCGTCTTAATCGATGACTACAGAAGGTCCCTTGGGGAGAACGTGAACTGTCCTCCAGGTTTTACAGTTGAAGAAGACTCAGAAGAGCGTCCACAGTGAGGTTGTAACAAGACCACAGAGCCGGAGCCTCCCCAGAAGCTGCTCACTGGGCAGTGATTCTCATTCTAAGACTTCTATAGAGGAGCATTACAGTCAACACAACAGATAGACTCTGTTGTTGAAATGGGAGATGCTCGGGATACAGCACAGTGGAAAACTGTGTATTTGGTTGGATGTGGCGGCACATTCCAACACTCCTGTAAGTTCAGTACTGGGAGGCAGAGGATCGTTAAGTGCAAGGCCAGCCTAGGCTGCATGAGGTCTTGCCTTTTTTTGAAAAGTTCATAGTTGGATCTTCCTCTATTATCAGAATCTTCAAAGAGTTTGTGATTTTAAAAAGTAAGTAAAAAATCAAAGAGTAAGGGCAGTTAGCATGCTCAGCTCCAAGGACACAGTTGCTCAAGTGTGACCACAGTCACCTCTGGGAGGCGGGAACGCCTGTGCCCTCGACTTGTAACTTTGAGCAAGGGCTATTTCTATAGCCAGCAAAATGCAGCTGCTTGTTTTTTCTCTCTCTGTGTCTGCTGTATTTAATTCTAAGTTTATTTGACAGGGGTTTGCTACAGAACCTTGGCGTGTCATTGAAGCTGCTACGAAGAGCAACCTGGCTTCAAACTGGCAGCAATTCCCTTGCCATCTAGTGGGTGCTGAGGTAAGTGTGTGACATCACACTCTTTCCTGTTTTAAACCTAGAAAAGCGAGCAAGTCCCGAGGATGAGCATTTCCACGGTGACAGCAACCTGAGGGACAGAACTCCCGGGGGTCGGGTGGAGAAGGCTGCACCATCCCTGATGCTGACAGCAGAGAAACAGTGAATCTTAAAGACAGCCCGAAGACTTCCTCAAAGCCTTAGGATCAAGGTATGCTTTTAGTGTGCCTGGGTGGGTCCAAATTATTCAGGAATCATACTCACATGCTACTTTAATTAAATTAGAGAAACAGACTACACTGGAGTAACTTCTTCCTGGTGTTCCTATCCTGTATACTATATGGTGGCTCCAATTTCAGTTAATCTAGTTAAAATTCCATATGTGCTGGTTCATAGCCTAGATAACCACAATTAATATTCTGAATATATTCATTCAAAACATTCCAATGTTTTGTGTACGTGTGTGTATGTGTGTGTGTACACATATATACATATATGGACATACATATGTAAGCTAATTTACTCTATGGCTGAACTACTTGCACAGGTAGAAACCTGACCAAGAACAATAAGGTAAACTGATTTTAGGAGGAAGACAGCAAGAGGAGGCTGTGGGGGCACATGAGGTGCATGCCCAGTGCTGCATCTTACCTGAGTTAATTACCTTAACAGGGCTCTCTGGGGACTTCTGAGAAACACGTCTTGTTGTAAACCTCCCCATAGCAATGTCTTACTAATGTGCAAGTCACCCACAGGGTCCTGCTCCAAGACACTGAACCTAATTACCCAGCTTCTATTGTGAGGCTAATTAGAGGGAAGTACCTCCACCTGGCTGTGCTTGCGCCCTCCCGCCAGCTGGACACAAGGCCAGGTAATGACAGGAAAGATGACAGTGACATTATGCTCTCAGCCGGAGAGCAGCACATGAAGAGGCAGCCAGACTACAGACGGGTTAAGATTCCTTCCTGTTGGCAACAGAGTCTAAGAAGGACACGCAGATCAGACACAGGGTGTCTTAAGGTCTATGTAGCTGCAGATAAAGACGGCCAGACCACATAACCTGATCAGCTGCTTTCAAAGGACAGCACACGGAACCCATGATCAGGGCTGCAATCAGATGAGCTAGACACTAGACAGAAGCCAGGCAGCAAAGGAGACAGAGGTTTAACTGAGATAGAGCAGTCTGTCCAGTCTTATGTCAGGATCCCAAGCACCGAGCATGAAGAGCTTGGGCCCTGGGAATCTGCTTTACTCTTTCCTTTTTCTTTTTAGAGGAGGAAAGAAATACAAGGAAGAGGAAATGAGAACTCTTGTGCCAGACTGGGAGATCTGAGCATGGGGAACCAGGCGCCAGGCCCCATTCTATTATGCTATTGTGCGCTCTCTCTCTCTCTCTCTCTCTCTCTCTCTCTCTCTCTCTCTCTCTCTCTCTCTCTCTCTCTCTCTCTCTCTCCCCCTCCCCCCTCTCTGTTCTTTCATTATATAGCCCACAATATGCTCTACATGCATCTCAGAAGACAAATGGACACCCCAGGACAGAAGAGAGGACTGGACTTATTCTTATAAGAACATCAGCATCTCTGTGACCTTAGGAAGACCGTGAACTGAAAAGTGGACACTTCTATCAGTGTCCAGATTAACCATTTCTTCATAAACAGATTCATCAATTCATCTATGCTGCAAACATAAAATAATCTGCTAAAAGGTGTGTCACCAAGCTAGCAAGGATATACTGTGCTCTAAGAAGCTCCCTTGCTCTTCAGAAAACAAAAACATCCCCCCAAAAACCACCACCATTTGTTCTATTTACCTACTGTTCATCCACTCATCCATTTATTCATTCATTCATTCGTTCATTCACGTGTATGACTGTGTGTGCCTATGTGTGTCTGCAGGCATGTGCATGCCACAGTGCACGTCTAGAGGTTCTGCTCTTCCCTTTCCCGTGTTGTCCTGTGGATGGAACTCGGGTCACCAGGCTCCATGCACCTTTACTTTTCTCTCTCTTTCTGGTTTTCCAAGACAGGGTTTCTCTGTGCAGTCCCAACTGTCCTGGCGCTCACTCTGTAGGCCAGGCTGGCCTTGAACTCATGGAGATCCTCCTGCCTCTGCCTCCTGAGTGTTGGGATTAAAGGCATGCACCACCACCACCACCACCAGGCTGCACCTTTACTTTCTAAGTAACTTGCAGGCCCAGCCCTCTGACGATTCCTGACCTGCTTGATCTAACCAAGAGAGGCAGCTTATAGAGGCGGCAGGTTGAGACCGTCTGGAAAGAGGCTTTGGGGAAAGTCTACAGGGAAAAGGTGGCCAAACCCACCTCAAATCCCAGCAGTGGCTGCTCACCTAACTTAACTTCACACTGTTCTCTGAGGGGGTTCCCACCTGAGAATGAGGGGCTCTGAACAGGGCTGATGAGGGCGGCTATTTTCCACTTGTGAAATGTCTATCTTGGACACTGTGAGACCTTGCCTCTGATAGATCAGAGGGACCACAGGCTCTGTCAGTGATGTGGAGACTGCAGGGCTGCAGACCCTGATACCCCTAAGCAGATCTTTTTGTTCTCTGGTGGCAGGGGAGTGATCACAAACAAGGAAGGTCCGACAGTATACAATGTAGACATCCCAGGGATCACCACCCCTGAAGATGGCTGCTAGACACCAGCACATGGAAGTAAAAACTAGAAATTATGTAATGAACTTATTGACAATTCCACAATGCAAGGGATCACTTAGCAGGTACATATTTCATTAGGCACCGACCAGCTGCAACCTAGAGTGCGTCAGGGAGGCGGAATGCAGAAAACAGCATCTGATGCAGCGGATGCCGAATGCATGCTGGGTGAGCGGCCGGGACAGACGCTGTCTGTGCATCATGGAGCAAGTGGACTTACCATGGGTCAGGGGCACGGACATAGGCCAGGTCTTTGTCCTAGCTTTCTCACTTTTGTAAGTAAGATGCGGTAATTTGGCTTCTGGGGTCTGAGGTTACCAACAATGGATCTTGATACAACTTCTCCAGAGTAGTTTGGTTTTATTTTTTTAAGTTGTACTTCTTGTTATGGACGGTTGCAAGCTGCCATACGGACACTGGGAACTTAACCCAGGTCCTGGAGCAGCCAGTGCCGAGCCATCTCTCTAGCCCATGATAATACTAAAATTAGGATAAAGTCTGTTCTACTTAGGAGCTTAAACTACAGCAGTATAAATACAGCATTAAAGACACAACATACAAACACACTCGGGGATGTAAGGAATAGCGGGGGCACAAAGGTGGTCACAGGCAAAGGCCGCGGAGTACTGGGTCTGGTCGAGGCCCAGGGGTGTGGTCTAGGAGCTGCGGTCACTACCCACTCACCAGCCGGAGTACCCCAGGAGCCCACACTGCCCACAGACGTCAACCTCAAAGGCATCGCTTGAGATCATCAGCCTCTCCAGCAGAAGCATACTCGCTCCGTAGCCGATTAAACAGTCACGTTCCATTTCTCCAAGACGCAAGCCGCCATCGCGGGATCGCCCTTCAGTGGGCTGCCTTTGTGGTAAATGAGCAGACATGCATTAGACATGGAAAATAGAGGCAGGATCACAGGCCAAACAAAGCAAGGCTTTGGTGCAGGCTCTCCTGCAGCCAAACCACATCAGTGACCTGAAACTGCCCAGTCTCCCAAGAGCCTCAAAAGAGCAGGGCTACCACTGGGGAGAAAAACCGTAACTTAGTCCTTATCATACAATGTGCCATAATATAACAATATATTGTTTATACAGTCCCCTTATCATACGATACACCATAATATAACCATATATTGTTTATGTAGTCCCTCAATACTGGCGTTAGCGTTCATCACTCTTACATCACGATCACTGTTGCTAGGATGGTAGGTCTTTGAATAAGAGAACAACGTCTGAGTATTTCCAGAGAGGCCCCAGTTCTCTGTTACTTAGAAAAGGAACCTGGGTCTCCTGTAGTTCTTGCAGGGCTCGGTGCTGCTTCATTTTCGTGAACCTGCTGAGAACCTAGACCCACCGGGGGATGGGAATGGCAAATGAAGAACTGCTTCCCTCAGACTGGCCTGTAGATTTTTTTTTAAATAATTGTTGATTGATGTGGGAGCACCAGCCTGCCGTGGACAGTGCCATCCCTGGGCAGGTGGGAAGCACCCAGTGAGCAACGTTTGTCTGTGCTCTCTGCATTCCTGCCTTGGCTCCCCTGGGGGTGACTGTAACCCTTATGCCAAATAAACCTTTCCACCCAGCTTGGTTCTAGTCGGTGTTTTATCCCAATGGCAGACTGCAAACTAGAACAGGCCGCACAGTCTGTCACCTCCCATGACACAGTGAATACAGGGCCTCTCAACATAGGCTGAAATGTTCGTCTTGCTGCTTGTTCCAGCTGGATGTTATCAAGTGCAGAGTAGAGAATTTGAAAAAAGAAAGCTGCAAACAGAACGCTAATTAGAAGGCCTGAAGGAGCACTCTGCAGGGAAAACTTCACCATCAACACAGCCTTGCCCATTTTTATCGTGGGCAGACACAGCACGGACAGGCACTCCCTGCGCCTGAGGTCGCTGGACAAGGTGAAGGTGGTTATCTGCCTGAGCAGACCCCACGCTTACATTTCACCCGAGATGACTGCCTACAGACAACGGCTCCAGACAAGCTCTGTGCCGTGGGGGACCTTACAGCTGACTCAGAGGGGACAACACGAGACCCCAGGGTCTGCTGCTTAGGCAATAACTACCTTGAGAATCTTGGCTCTTCTTCTCTTTTCGTCTTTAAAAAATTGTAAAAAGATTACTCTCTTTAATGTACGAATGTTTTGCCTGCATGTGTGTGCACCACATGTGTGCCTGGTGCCTTCAGAGATCAAAAGAGGGCGTGGGATCCCCTGGAACTGGAGTTATGGATGATTGTGAACTACCATGTGAGAGCTGGGAATTGAACCCAGATCTTCCGCAAGAGTAACAAGTGCTCTTACCCACTGAGCCACCTCTCCAGACCCTTTCCAGCACCCTGAAGCACACACACAGCTATGGTTTTAATAGTCATTGCATCTGCTCAAGTTACGGTCAAGACTGAGTTTGGCTTTAAAAGAGCAAAGCCAAATGGTAGCTGCCCCATTTTTCTCCCGTCTAGCTGGCGTGATCTGTGAAGATGAGGGTACCAGGTATTCACCAGCATCTGTCACGTGCCTGGTATCTGGTCCACATTCACTATCTCTCTGTGAAGTAGGGACTATCATCTGACAAGGATATGACCTGGAGGCCTCGTTACCTAAGGAGCATCTCGCTGGCTTGGGATACACTTTTTTTCCCCCATACCTTTCTCTGCATGTTGAACCTGTGAAAACAGATCTACAGCTGCGGGAGGCCATTCACCATCACACCGACAACATGCTCTGAGCTGATTTAACTGGGCTATGCTGATCCTTGTCTTGGAGTAAGAAAGCATTTACCTTGTTTCTAGGTTTTATAGGAGCTTACAGGTGGGAGACTAGAATTTTAGAGAAACTGAATTTTTAAAGACCGTGAAGCTTCCAAAACTTGGGATGCTTTATACAGAGATGTAAATATTAGTATGACATCCCGGGGACAGATGAGGAGAGGAGGGCTGTAGCTGGGCTCGGAAAGGACAGCTGTGTTGGCTAGCTCCTTTTGTCTGTTTTCTTTCTTTCTCTCTCTCTCTCTCTCTCTCTCTCTCTCTCTCTCTCTCTCTCTCTCTCTCTCTCTCTCTCTTTCTTTTTTTGCCAAAATGACGTGTGCTAAAGTCTTCTGGGAGGAAAGACTCAATTGAGAAACTGCCTCCTGAAGACTGACCTGTAGGCTTGGTGGACACTTTCTTGATTAATGAGCGGCGTGGGAGGGCAGCGCTCACAGTGGGAGGTGCCATGTCTAGGCAGGCGGTCCTGAACGGTGTAAGAGTCCAGGCTGAGCAAGTCATGAGGGGCGGAGCAGAACGGTAAGCTGCTCCAGGGTCTCTGCTTAAGCTCCTGCCTTCAATTCTTGTCCTGGCTTCTCTCAGTGATGAAGTCTTACCTGAAAGGCATAAGAATTCTTTCCTCCCCATGTTGCTTTTGGTCACTAAACAGTACATCTAATACCCTGATATCTTAAGGGAAACAGAAGTTTTGCTGGGACTGTTATTCTCCACAGACAAGTGTGTAAGCTCTGACTGCTTCTGCCACCCAAGTGCTGCTCTTACCTGGTAAGAACGGCTCGCGGTCCTCGGGCCCGGGCATGCATTTTATCCAGCACCATGTGTTTCAGTTTCTGATAGTACACAGGTCCAAAATAGATGTATGCTTCTAAGGGCTCGCTGAAAGGAAAGTCAACATTGGGTTTACGGAACATTGTTTGGATAACTCAAGAGACAGTCTTCTCAGGCCTCAGCAGCTGCAGGCCCTTACTGTGTTCTCAGAGACTCACGACAACTGTGTGAGGAGCGAATGAAAAGGCTGGACCAAAACCACAGATGCATACTACTACATGAGTACATGATGCTCTCCCAAGAGATAAGCTACCAACAGGATGGCCTTCTTCATCACCACCCATTTCATCAGGACAACATCTTTTCTACTCTCATCTCTAGACGACTGGTCTACCCTAGCAATCCAGGGAGATTCCTCCTAAATGAAACCACAATAGGTCATTCATTCTGCTCTAAAAACCCCAATGATTTTTTTTCCCTGATATTCCACGTTGCCAAAATTGCACATGGCTAACATGCCAAGCATACTAGAACTTCTACCTCAGGACCACTGACCTCAGGCGTGTGCCAACAGTGATCCGTTGCCAGGTATATGCATGTGCCTCTCAACAGTACATTCCTTAGATGAACTTTATTGAACACCTTTTTCTTTCTTTGTTTTGTTTTGAGACTAGGTCTCACCATATTGCTTAACCTGGCCAGGAACTTGCCATATTGCCTAGGTTGGTATCAAACTTGCAATCTTTGGACGTCACCCCCCATGTGCTAGGATGACAGGAGAGAGCCTTCCTAAAGGAGGTCTCCTCCCTTACGCTCCTCCATCGTGCCTCACCTGACCCGAGCGCACTCAGCCCTCTGTGCAACCATCACTATTGTCTCTGTTTATCGTCTGTCTTCCCATAAGAAGTCTGTCACCTAGCGCCCAATAAATGCTGTGACACTCATCCCACTAGTGAATAACCACAGTAAGAGTCTCCAAAGAAGTGGTGTGTAAGTGCTCTGACAGAAAAAAGCAGTGTCTGGAGCAAACAGCCAGGGAATGAAAGCCTTAAAAAAATCTCCTAACTTCCTCAAAGAGAAGGAAGTACTCTCCAGGGCTGTTTAACCTAGCATGCCAGGCTAGGAGGACTGTGTCTCCACCAGTGAGCCTGAGGAGGTTAGGTAAGAGCTGGAGAGAGGTGTGACCAGGACTCAATCCCAGTGTTCTCTCTGCCTGTCACACTGGCCTGTCTGAAAAAACAAGTTCCCTTTGAGCAAAGCATGCTGACATGTGGGAAGAGCAAAGGAGCCATAAACTACAGAAAAGCAGCTCAAACTTTGGCCCGGATGGCCTGGTCCAATTCCAGCGTGCCAGCGCATGAGCAAAGGCTACTGCGGTTATGAGTCATGGATTTCAGCACAATGGGACCCCAGGAAGTCACAGTGGAAAGGAAGGCATGGTCGCAAGGGCCCTCAGAGAGCCTGCTTTTGTTCCAGACACTGCGTGACTTTTCCAACTCAAGTTTTCTTGTACCAAGGGTCTTTCTAGTTCTAATAACTGACTGCGGCTCTCAGCGATGGCAACTTATGGCAGAATTTATGGACCTCTGGCACCCAATGCTATTCCACCATCCAGAGAGTAAAGTCACATGCAATTCCTACTTCTAGCTAAGATCAGGAACTTGGGCGAGCAGGGGGGGATCCATTTGCAGGTCCTGGGGGAACTCTGAGCAGGCGCAGCAGGGCTTCTCAAGCTTTGGCATGAGGTACTCCATGTGGGTGCCCAGGGAAGCAGTGCAGACCACAGCTGTCCACAGCATACAGGATGCAGCTCATGCTAATCTTTCCGTGCATTTCTATTTAGGAAGCTGCACTGAATGGGCCCTATGGTTTTGTACACTCTCTGGACAGTATTATTTCTAAACAGAAATGAAGGTGATAGGTTTAGCAATGCCTGTGTTTTTTTTTTTTTTTTCCGATGGATCCCTACCTATTTAACTAAACCATACTTAAATGAAACAGACCATTAAAATACGCATTGTTTCCATCTGGACAAGTCATTTTAAGAAGCACTCCGTATTTTCAGCAGAAATGGATTTGGGGCATTTTCATCACTTCTGGAGCATTCTTGGAGCATTACAGTTAAGCAGCCCTCACACACGCTTCAGCTGGGCTGCACCTCTGTTCAGGTGGCTTACAACCCAAGGGCAGCGTAAGCACCATGACCCAGAGGTCTTAATATAATTTTACTCACTCTTTCACTCACAGTGCACATGTGTACCTGTTTGGTGCACGTGTGCTGACCTCAGAGGCCAGAAGGTGTAGGATCCCTCACTTGGGTCCCAAGGAGCAGCAGCCAGTGTTTTTAACTGCTGAGTCATCTCTTTATCCGCCACAATTGATTTGATCATGCAAGCAGTGTGGTCTGAGTTTCAGGACTCCATCATTCAGAATAACTGCAGGGACTTTTGTCCATCAGAGACGACAGGCAGACCCTTCACCGTCTTGCCCAGCCTTGGGATTTCCTCACTAAGTGTGCTTTCCTTGTACCACGCTCTCTGGATGGCACAGCTTCTGTCTCTCCACGTCTCACCTACCCTTTCACCTTTCCCTCGTCTCTATGTGGGGAGAGCTAGTTCTTGTCAGCGTTTGTCCACCCGGCAAGCATTGCTGGGGCACCTGTGCTGTCAGGCCCTGTGTCAGGCTCCGGAGACTGAGCAGTAGACCTAGCACAGCAACCTGCTCTCGTGGGTCTGTGACCCAGCATCATGGAGCATGTCTGGTACTGATGATGGCCATGTATGTCTGGTACTGATGACAGCCATGTATGTTTGTACTGATGACTACCACATATGTTTGGTACTGATGACGGCCATGTATGTTTGTACTGATGACTGCCATGGTGTCCCAGCTGGGGATGACACCAGCATCATGGAGCATGCCCAGTAGTGATGCCTGGCGAACAGAGAGTTATGGTTTTAATTGAATAATCAGTGGGCAGAGGGTGCGACCAGACACGGAGCGCTTGGTAAGCATTCACGAGGCTCGGGGTTCATAGAACAAAAACAAAGACCTCAAAGTCAAACCAAACTGGAGAATCTACTTAAACAACCAAACAGCAGCCTGTATGAAGCGCTCGCTGAGGTCTGCTGAGAAACTACCTGTGTCTGCTGCTGTTTCATGTCCAGTAACAGACTCATGGTCAGCTTTGTGGCTTAATTCACTTCCATCCCTGTGAAGCCTGGCACACATCAGAGGTTGAACACAACCGTGCTGGTGTGAGCACTGGCCCCAGTCTCTGCTGCTCGGCACATGAACGCAGGGAGGCCTCGCAGTCTGGGAAACTCCGCACCATATGTGCAGCCAATGGGCTCCACAAAAGCACAGAGACTCTAACAGACCCTGCCAGACAGAGTGACGGCCTCACTGGCACAGTGCTGTCCCCCACGTCCGTCCCTTCCTTCCTTTCGTTCTTTTTTTTTTTGAGAAAGAGTTTCTCTGTGTAGCCCTGGCTGTCCTGGAACTTTCTCTGTAGCACAGGCTGGCCTCGAACTTAGAGATCCGCCCGCCTCTGCCTTCAGATACTGGGGTTAAAGGTGTGCACCACCATGCCCAGTGCAATGCCCCACTTCTTAAACGTGGCTTTTCTTGCATTAGGTTTCTGAAAACTAAGGAAGCTTTGGACTTTCACACCTTAAGGTACGGCATTTTCAGGGCTCTTACCTCCTTTCCTTCTAGTGTTCAACAGCACACTCACCCTGTGATGCCTGAGGTGACGTAGTCCTTCCCCAGGTAGTTATAGCCATGACGCACGAGGTCTTCACACACATCCTTGACTTTACTCCCTCCGAAGGCCGTGCCGTAGTGGAACCTGCCGTCTAACACACCTGCCTTGCCAGCCAGCAGCTCGATTAACTTTCCCACCTGCGGGGTGAGAAAGGGACAAACTGTGAAGTGTCTCCCTGTGGCGCGGGGTTCTCCTGACCTATCCCCACAGTGACCAAGAGTGATAGACTAACACTGGCACTGACTGGCACCGTGTTGGGGAACCCTGGCCTAGGTGACTAATCTCCCCTACTGTTTTCCTAGTTTTCAGATATGGAAACTCAGGTATAGAGCTAAGCACTGAGGCCAAGGCCACGTGACCTGTGACAGAATTACGGGCTACAGGAAGCGACTGCTCAAAGAGGCATCTAGCACACGGGGTTCTGTGGGGCCACAGAGGAGAGAGCAGGAGGGACTAGGAGTCTGTTGATCTGTTAGCAGATGGCTCACTGTAACCAAACCAACTGCCTGCCTGCTTCTTTCCCTCAGAGAGGCACCCCTGAAGATCCCACAAGTAACTGACCGTCATTCTCGATGGGAAGCCGTGCGGGTTCATTATGATGTCGGGACAGATACCAGAATCACAGAATGGCATGTCTTCCTGGGGGACGATCAGGCCACAAACACCTGGGGACGGGGGTTTTACAGCACGTCAGGCAGATGAGCAGGAGGGAAGAACACAGTACTCAATGGGGGTCTTCCTGCTGCTGTCTCTATTCTCACTGCTCTAAAGCCCTCCCCACTGTCTCCATCAAGAGCAACAAAAGCAATTTCCAACAACGCTGGTAGCCAGCAGTTCAAAGATGACTCGCCTTGCAGAGAAGCACACAATGGCGCTGTCTGCCTGCTCGCCCACCTTCCCTGAGTGCCGTGAAGATCCAAGCACAGCGCCAGGCTGCTTGTACCCCAGAAGCGTGGCTACCAGCACTCTCTGCTCCCCGACAACTAGGCTGTGGTCTGCTGGGCTCAGCACCCAAGCCACAGGAATCCAAATTCTCTGAGCACCAAACAAAGAATGACTGAGTAAGACTGAATATGTAAAAATGTGGTTTTAAAAACCCATGGCAAGAAATCCTTGTGCTGGTTAAGAGCACTAGCTGCTCTTCCAGACCTGACACCCGTACATGCAGGCAAAACACCAAATGCACATAAAACAGAAACGCATCATCAAAAATAAAAGAAATCCTTGTGCACGGCTGAAATGCTAACAGGTGCGCCCGCTGGCTGCAGAGCTGGCTGGCTGGTCCACCTTGCCAGGGCTTCCCTGGCTGAGCTTAACCTGCCTTAAGGAATTTTAATTCCTATAGCTTACAGCACATTAGAAAAGTGGTCTTTGATTGAAATTGTAAAGACCAACAAGAAAAGTAAGAGCCAAATCATTCTTAGAGTAAAAGGCTAGAATTAGACACGGAATTCTAGGAATGAGAGCAGAGTGTGGCACCCCCCCACCCCAGCTCCGCACTCCTCTGCCGTTCTCTAAGGCAGCAGCTCTGAGCATCCCTTAGCAGGTTCTAGGCTTTCAGAGGTTTGCTGCTAAACAGATTTATAATCCTTCTGATTTGTTTTCCCTGGGAAGATGAGTAGGGATAGAACTTAGGTGCTCAATCACCTTTATACAAGAGCTAGAAGACTTGTGGGCTGGAGGGATGGCTCAGCAGTTAAGAGCTCTGACTGCTCTTCCAGAGCACGTGGGTTCGATTCCCAGCACCCACATGGCAGCTCACACCTGTCTATACACAGACATACATGAAGGCAAAATACCAGTGAACATAAAATAAAGTTAAAAAAATTCAAGAAGAAAAAAAGAACTGGACGACTGCACACAGCAGTGCTGAGTAAGGAGACAATGCTCTTAGACTGTAGCAAGACGCAGACCTCCTTTCTCCGAGGTGCAAACTTTGGATTTCAGGACCTACTAAAAAAACAAAAAACAAAAAAACGAACCTTTTCCATTCCTGTTTGTACTCTACATATTTTTTTAAAACCACATTTTTTTAAAAATATTATCGCACTGTTGGAGCTAAAACCCAAGACCCGATAAACACCAAGCTGCAGCCCCAGAACCCCAAACTACTTTAAAATAAAACCCTTATGGTCTGCGTATTGTGAAGCGCTGAAGACGGAGGCAAGGGATCCACCGTGTCTCTAGAGTTAGGGTCTGCACTCTGCTTTCTAGTGGCTTCCGGGAGTCGGATTCTGGAGCAGACAACTCTTCTGACAGCGACTGGGCTGAGAAGGTCTTATCGCATCATGAATGCTTTTCTGTGCAACAGGAACAGCTACTGGCTTTGCCCAAATGCAGCTGTGTGCTAAAATTTATGTCAAGTAGAGCATGTGACTTTTACCTTCCTTCCAAAAGCACATCGTATCCATACTGGAATTATCTGACCAAATCCTAGAGCTACTGGAAAATCTACTTTGAAAGACATCAACTGTAGATCCAGGCAGCGTGACATCATCACCACGAAGCAATGCACAAAGTACCGAACATGGCCATTCCTACAAGGGCTGGGGAGAGTGGGGAGTCCAGGGACAACCCTAAACACAAATCCAAAGGAAAATGCAGTACCCTGTCAACCAGAACTCACAGGGATTCTGGGGTCAGCTTGGGAGAAGCTGCCCTTCATCTCCCAAAGCTCCAGGAGAAGGTGGGAGGGAGGGTCAGGTGGCCCAGACCAGACTGAGGCAGCATGACAGGCAGGTTAGGACTTGGGAAAGGTAAAAAGGGAGAAGACTTGTCCTTTATCTTCAGTTTTAGTTGACGTGTTTAATTGAGCCAATTCAACCTCATTATGCTGTAAGATGAAATGCTCCTTCCTAAAACCAGAATCTAATCATTTCCTCCACGTCTGATTAATCTTCACTGCAGAGCTTCCTTTTGGGACGTCCTCTCCTCATCTGCCTTTTCCTGACACTTGTGGAAGAAAGCACACACGCACAGCTTTTTTTCCATCCTGGAGCAGGACTGCTCTGACTGTCTCTGAACCAAGGGCACCTGTAAGCCAAAAATTAAATCTTCGCTAACTTAAAATTACTCGAGTCCTGAAACCCTTTTATATGCCAAGACGGTTCCCATAGCAGACAGCCTGTGTTGTTTGTTTTGTGTGAAAGTGAATGATAAAAGACCCATGAAATCGACACAGAAAGCCAGAACAGCAGCGAGAGGCGAGGGCTCTCCATCACTGCGGCTTCTACCCTCTGCTGACTCGCAGAACAATGGGGGCTACACATCCAACTGCAGATCCAACACAGCTGTGCATTTCATTAGATGAAGAGCACTAGCAACACAGTAAATAATTAACTTATTCTGCTCCGCTGGCTGTGCTGTGAGACCAGTCATAGCTGACAGATTTTAATACACGTTAACACAAAGGGGCCGTAATGAGCTTAGAAGTTAAAACAAAATATTTAGACAGAATTTGACGATCTTGAATCTCAAATTAGACAGATGATTTTTAAAGTTCGCATTTTACTGAATCCATCAGGGGCAGAGAACATTTTCCTTCGTAGAAACACATTTCCTCCCTTTCTCTTCCCTTCCGGATTTCTCTGGTTCAGAAGTACTGAGGTCCTCACCAGACTGGGAAGGTAGCTTTTCTTTCCTTCAGTGAAAAATTGAAACTGTGCACCAAGGAACACAGGCATGAAGTCCAGGCCAGTACTAGGAACTTTTCAAAGCTGTGGCCACTTCCCCTGAATACTGGCTTAAATGCAAACGAGGTGCAGTGTGCTTCAGTGTGCTGACGCCCTGGGTCCCTGGAAGGAGGGTGGACTGACTACACCATGGCTAATGGGAGCTGCTGGGAAACCATTCCTGATTCATACCTTAAAAGCTTACACAGCATTTCGGATTTTAAAATAAAATTCCATCCCCGGCTCATGCTGCTGTCTCAACTCCATTGTTTACAGCACAGCCTCCTGGTAGCAAAATGCAAATACATTTTGCTCAGGAACTTTGATGCACTCATGGGGGCAACTGGGAATTAGGCCACAGACTGTATCACAGGACTCTTAGCAAACACAAGTCAATAAAGAAAAACAGGAGCTGGGAAAGTTAAGAGCAGATGCCCTGCCAAGAGAATATTACTAAATCAGCACCAACACTAATTCCAAGCATAAAGAACTCAGAGCCCAGGGAAGCTACAATTGAGGACGCACACCCTGTCTGGCTCCTATACTGAGTTGCTATCTTTATCGCTATGGCTTTACAGAGAACCCAAAAATCATGTAAGAATGGGTTTGTCCAGCGAAGTCCAGTTGACATTATGAATCATTTGGTTTTCTTAAAATGTGTTTTTAATGACTAATATTAATAGCAACTGACACATTAGATTTAGTGGATTGGATCTGTGTGATATAATACTTTAAATTTAAAAGTTAATAGATCAGAAAAAAATCGGTGTGGTAGCTCATGTCAGTAATGTAGGTATTAGGAAAACAGGGAGATTCTGAATTCAAGGCCAGCCTGGCTACGCCGCAAGACCCAATCTCAAAAACAATCAAATGGACAAAAAGAGAGAGAGAGAGAAAAGAAAAAAACATTCTAGAGCCATATTAAGACAAGAGAGCAGATGCTAACTGCAGGAGATAACTCCAACGATCTATTTAATTCAAGAGCTATTTCCAAGGTGACATCACTATTTTTTTTTATTGTTTTTAATGAGCCATATATTTTTCTCCATTCCCCTCCCCTTCTACTGACCTCTCCCATGGTCCCTACGCTCCCAATTTACTCAGGAGAGCTTGTCTTTTTCTACATCCCATGTACATTAGATCCATGTATGTCTCTCTTAGGCTCCTCTTTGTTATCTAAGTTCTCTGGGATTATGAACTATAGGCTGGTTTTTCTTTGCTTTATGTCTAAAAGCCACTTATGAGTGAGTACATATGATAATTGTCTTTTGGGGTCTGGGTGACCTCACTCAAAATAATGTTTTCTAGCTCCATCAATTTTCCTGCAAATTTCAAGACGTCGTTATTTTTTTCTGCTGTGTAGTACTCCATTGTATAAATGTACCACATATTCCTTATCTATTCTTCGGGGGTGGGGGCATTTAGGTTGTTTCCAGGTTCTGGCTATGACAAACAATGCTTCTATGAACATAGTTGAGCACATGTCCTTGTGGCACGATTGAGCATCCTTTGGGTATATATCCAAAAGTGATATTACTGGGTCTTGAGAAAGGTTGTTTCCTAATTTTCTGAGAAATCACCACACTGACATCCAAAGGGGTTGTACCAGCTTGCATTCCCACCAGCAATGCAGGAGTGTTCCCTTTACCCCACATCCTCTCCAGTATAAGTTGTCATCAGTGTTTTTGATCTTGGCCATTCTTACAGGTGTAAGATGGAATCTCAGAGTTGTTTTGATTTGCATTTCTCTGTTGGCTAAGGGTGCTGAACATTTCCTTAAGTGGGTGACAAGCAAATGGTTTCCTACTGGTTGTCACCTTAGCATTCCTAAGTACATGTTGTGTGACAAGCACTATCAGGAGGTAAGGACACAACTCCGGACAGGCAGAGGTAGCGGACCTAGATTAATCTAGTGAACACTGGAAACTAACAGCCTTCTACAATGTTCTCCGTGACGCAGAGCACATCCGGACGCTGCCTTCTGCCCCCCCCCACCCCCCAGCTACCCAGGGCCAGGGCACGAGTGTCCAGTGTTAAATTGCTCATTGCTGATGAACGCAGTCCTGAATGAGGCCAAAGCACAGCTACACGCTCTCGAGTTTGTAATAAGCTCACGTCTCTGGGCCTTAATACTTTCAGAAATGTAAATTTCTAAATCAAAATGTGAAGGCTAACACAGGTGGTTGCTCCTTTCTCCCCTTTCTCCAGCTATCGAATTACCTCTTCTTTTTCTCTCCACCACCTTAAATCATGCCAAGGGGGAGAGACAGGGAGGACAAAAACCGAGGTATCACGGCAGATCTATCTCATCACTTGCCATATCCTGGCTGATGTAACTTCAATTCGGCTCTTCCTTACATGCTAACAGATAAATAATGCATAAGAAAACTTGATTAGCTTTCTTATTAAAACATCACTCTAAATGAGAGGAGGCGCTAGAAGACAATGGTGTTTTTACACAGCTTTCCCATGAGCAGTTGAATGGTTTGATGTGATAAATTTGCATAGTCGGAGGCACACAAAGGGCTGATTAATTGAAACCCTTACAATGCTCCTGGAAGCAGCTACTGTAAAACAATAACCATAGGAACTTTACAAAACACACACGGCTAAATGTGTCAAGAACTTAATGAAATGTGTTGAGCCTACACTATTTGGAAACAGAATTGGAGCTTTTTATTCTGGGCCATAAAACACTAAACACCTTAATTTCAAAGCTTTAGTTGGGTATTTACTGAAAGGGCAGAGGGCTACAGTGGGCCACAGATCAGAACTTGTTCTTAGAAAACAGGTTAAGCAAAGGCTTCTTACAATGAGGTGTCTATGTGGATTAGAAATCCAGAGATGCTGGGGAAAATGCACCTTATCTTTAGGCTCTCACCATTACTTAACCAGTCGCCCCCTCTTCCCTTCTCTTAAATCAGGCAGCCAAAGACAGCCAGTGTGTCTGAAGGTGGCCAGGCAGAGGACTTTAAGGACCATAAGAGCTGTGTGAGGGTAAGGTCCAGCCATGTCGTGATTACTCCAGGCCGATCTTCTCACTCACCTAGTTCTACAGAAAACACATAATGAATGAAGGTCTGGCAAAACTGGCTTTCAACTTGTGTGACAGACAAATTTCGTTCTCAGATCTTCTGAGATGGGCAAACATTTTCTTACTCCTCATAAACCCTGCACAGACCCACAGAAGGGCTTCAAATGTCTGGACAGTAAGGGTTGACCTTTAAGATACACTCCATCAAAACATTAGCAAATTAACAGCAGATTACTGGATGATTTTTGAGGCAAGCAATCTTTTAATGGGACTTATTTTGAGCAACAGTCGAAGATAACTATTCTAGAAAATTTTGCTCACAAATACAAAGATAAACCAATGGCTGTGTTTTGATGAGACCAGGTTCTACTTCCGACACAACAGGTGACGTCAGAGCTCTTCACTGGCTCTCTGGTCCCAGAGGACGGGGGGGCACTAAGGAATGGACGTCATTATCTCAGATTTGCAGTTATTAAAAAGCTCCTGTTTGCCAGGACAAACACTCTTGCTCAAATACAGTTTTTCCTTAGAAACACTGCTTGGCATTGCTGCGGTTCTGTGATCTGCGGGACCTTTGTTGGAGGTGCTAATCCTTTTTCACATGAGAGACTAAGAAATGTCCTTTCAGGAGAGTGATATATTGCTTTTCTCCTCTCCACATCAAAGGAGTCCACTCTTTCCTTGCTCGTCGTGAATGGCAGCAACAGAAAGGATATCCAGAAATATAATAATTCGCTTTGCCTGGACACTGAGATGAAACGTAACTCCTTAGGCTAATGTAATCTTCTGCTTTAGAATTAAAGGAGGCCAAGAATGAACTCTAACAAAGGCATCATCAGAGAAAAAGTCTCAATATGAAAATATTTGGCCCTAATTAAAAATTTGAGTTTCCCTCTATGTAGATTTTATATATATATAAAAAAAAGTCAAAGAGCCTAATACATGTGTTTCTATTTCGAAATGGATGTCTAGCTCCAAAGGTGCCAGTCAAGCATCCTGTGAATCTCTCTCTGTATCTTTATGTACAAAGCTGACGATGCATTTCATAAAAGCACACAACCCTGCAGACCCGCGCCTCGGCTCTGCTGGCCTCTTTGGAAGGTCGTTACATATGAACCATGGGAGTCACAGCTTCACTCCTGACTGAAGAAAACGGGACACGGAAAAGATCACAGCTCCTCTACAGAACTCAAAGCCAAGGCAGATGTGCTTCCTCTGTAAACACACAAGACACGTTCACTCTCTGCTGTCAAGGAGGCCCTCACTGAGTAGCTCAGCACTCCCCAGATATTCTTCAGCAATAGCTGACTGGGCCAGTAGGAATCGGCCTCCACAGCCTCACTGACAACGTTCATAACAGATCTAGTGAAGACCCAGGGAAGTCTGCATGTACTTCAGGAAGAGTCCCCGACTGTCACAGCGGACAGACTGAAATGTCATTAACGGAGATGCAACGAGAGGTGCTCAGAGTCTGCTGGCCTGCTTCTGATAGTCAAGTAGTGTTTGCGTGACACCATTTGCACCCACGACTTCCTTTTTCAACAAAGGTTCTGTCTGCTTAGTCCTGTTTTTGTCTGGTTTTTGTTTGTTTTGAAATAGGATTTTACTACGTAGCTCTGGCTGTCCTAGAACTTGCTCTGTAGACTAGGTTGGCCTTAAAATCACAGAGATCTGACAGCTTCTGTCCCAAAAGAGCTGGGATTAAAGGAATATGCCACCATGCCTGGCCTACCCTCAGTTCCTGAGTGATGGGGAACCTCCTTCAGTCATTGGCCTGAGAGGCTGGATCAGGTTGGGCGTGGCATTGGGTCCCAAAAAGATGTGGGCTCTGCTTGCCCCCCCCCCCCCCACACACACCTGGATGCTGGATTCCGTTCCTGCTCCTGGTTCGTACAGAGGCCTGCGATCTGTGAGTCCCGCCTTAAATAAAGAACCCCTTATTATACCCAATTCGGAGCTCGTATGGGGTTATTTTATTTGAATTCTCCTTCACTGAGGGTCCAGGGGTACTGCTGCAGAGACTGATGACCCTTAAACTTGCTGTAGTGTGGCCTTCTCTTGCCAATCAGTCTTCGCTTACCGCCCTGCTGCTGTGGACACGTTGTGGTATGGAGTCTCTGATTCTAGCTGAGCCGCTCATTCCATCCTCTTTGGTCAAGCACAGCATATGGCTACCAGTGCTCGACTCTGTGTCCCCAGTTGCTGCATTTAGCTGCTAACCACCCTGTCACCCTGAAGTGACAACGCCGGAGCGGGGTCAACACTCATGCTCTGTGACACTAGACTCTCCAAGATGCCACTGACTGCTGGGAAGGCTCTTTGAAGAGGTACTGGGTACAGAAATCTAACCTAATCTCTGTATTATACATGTACTAAAAGAATCCCTAACTGCATCTTAAAAACAAAAAACAAAACAAATACCCAAAACCAAAAACCCAAACCAAACCAGACAACAAACCAACCGGGCCATCTCTAGGATCACACTACATTCCAAACATCAAGAACTTAACTCTGTGCTTAAGAGGCAGTACACAAATACACAGGTTTCCTCCTGGAGAAGACCTATGGGTCAACCTGCAAGCAATGCTCTATTATTTCTGAACTAGTCCACCTTTCAAGAGTGACAGTAAAGCTCCACTGACCAGTGTCCTCACCCTGGGATGTGCCTGAACCAAACAAACTGACCACATCAGGAATCGTGGTGTCACAGTACACCCCAGAACCCCATGAACTCTTGAGACTTCATCAGCCCATTCTGCAGTGATTACCCAGAGCACAGCTGGTGTTGAGGGTCTCCAGTGAACTCCCTTTGACTGACAGCATCTGACTCTTCGTCTGTTCCAGGTCCTCTCTGGGCCCCACAGCCTGAGCTGCTAAAGTGGTCAGCGTGCCCAGCACCCCCCACCCCCACTCCTCTCCTGGCTTTAGCGACCACACCGAGCCAGAAGATCAAGAGAATGGTCAAAAGCAAAGGCTCAGAATTTTACTTCATTTTCTATTTTTTTCAAATTCATGAGAGCCTGAATGTTAATCAACTAAGCTATTAAAGCCTTAGCAGATCAGTTAAAGAATGAGTTAATTTTAGCAGGGAAGGGGCATCAGAGAGGACAGTTTTGGGGAACATGTCTTCTGACAATTCAGGACCAATTCAAATAGTGTAGTGTTTGCTTTGGTGGAAGATACAGTTTTATCTAAGAAAACAGGATTTTGAAGAGATGCTCCCCTCAAGGAGACGCAGAAAAGACTTGTAAAGGCTGTACCGTTTCTATGGAGAAATTTCCAGGACTATGGCAATGCCAGAGGCATCAGAACAGAAAAGAGCCACCTTCAGTCAGTTTAATGGAAGAAGCAACACACCCAGGAAATTCTGCATTCGAACCTTGGTCCTATAAGCCTTAAGCTGTACCCAGCAAACTTCCGCCCTGAGGTTCAAATGCCTCATCCTGTACAGTAGGAATCCCAGAAGTTACTAGAACTGAATAGATAAAAGCATAGAACACGCCTGAAAAGTTTGTAAATTATCAGCACTCTATAAATTTGGGACAAACAGCATCACACATAACATTTGCCTCCTTTAGCTAAGCGTCTAACAGACGCCTCAAACTTGAGGTTCAAACTCTTAACCTGCACCCTTGTCTAACACAGTAACATGGCTCCTCCCCATTCTTGTCAACTGCCCACTGAGGCCACAGACACCCCCAAGGTTTAGATTTATTTTCCTAAACAAATGTGAGAAGACTTTAGCCCCCAATGTAGCAGTGTTGGGCGGTGTTTAGGGACCGGGCGCCACCCCCTGAACGGGTCCGGCGGGCTCTCCAGTGGGCTCTGTGCCCTTTCACTGTTCAGCAGATGACGGAAGGAAAAGCCCTCGACAGATGTGAGACCAAGGCCTCACTTTCTAGTTTCTAGAACTGTAAGAAACAAATCTCTGTATGTAGAGACTACCCAGACTAACTATTCTAGGAATAGCAGCACAGATAAGATGAAGTCAAGGGGTCCCTGAAGGCCATGGGCCAGCCACTCTAGCCTAAATAATGAGTTTCAGGTTCACTGAGAAACCTCCTCTCAAAAAACAAACAAATAAAGGTGGAAAGCAAGCAAGGAAATATAGGAGATGGCAACTCGACCCTCTATACATGTGTACATGCACGTGCACATGGCATGGCACCTGCATTCGTGTGGATATATTAAACACACACACACCAATACACAATAGCCTATAGAGAAACATACAAAGATGAGCACTGTGCTTTGTGAATGAGCAGCATTGGACTTACTATGATAATGCTGTCAAAGTC